>NW_024881986.1:97500-503665 GCF_019059575.1 Amphibalanus amphitrite
CAGAGGAGACGAGGTGAGGTCAGAGAGGGTCAGAGGAAGGGTGACACAGACGGTCACACATCTGTGGGGATGAGAGGGGGGGGGGGGGGGGGCTCAGTTGGGGAAACTACGAGGAGCCAAACAAAAATTGGATTAGCCAATCAGCGGCTGGAGTGGGCGGGGCGATGACCATATATGGTCATAAAATCAGACAACTTCATCTTTTCAATGAATTTTAGCATTCAAATGAAAAAATAAGGCATAAGAATGTTTTTTAACCACACAAGACCTACACTCACCCGGTGCATAATTAACTGGCGGCTCTAAATCGCAGAGTTACAACGCAAGGTCAAACCGTGATTGGCAAATATGGCGGATTGAAACAGACGCGCCAAAAAATGTAAGCGGTACCGTGGTTTTAAAATGTTATTATTTTAATTATTTTGTTTATGGTTTTTCTAATTGTAGTTAAGTTATTATTTAAGAATTAAATATTTTTGTTTATTGTAATTAAATAAAATCTTTTAACAATTTTCTTTCATAAAACCAATCCATTTATTGAATGGCCAGCTGATTGTGACGCCCAGAACCTGCAGAAAAGCCGTTTTCCCATCGCGATTTTCGAGTCATTTCGCCGAATTGAATCAAATCACACTGATTCCTAGTGAAAAATGGAAGCCTTTTCTCTCCAATAAGTGGACGCATACCGCAAGTACCGGCTTGTTATACCGTTTTTCACCCTTAGTAGCGGGGGCTGCATTTATGCCCATATATGGTCATCAAAAGTCCATTTATTGACCAATCCATTTTTTGACATTCGCCTCGTAGTTTCCCCAACTGGGCTGGCTAAACAGTGTGGTCTTTGTGTGACCTGTGGGTATTTTCCAGGGTCTAGTCCTCAGCGGCACGGTACCGTGTTGAAGGCAGGGCCGAATGCTGAGCTCCAACAGTTGAACAAGCATAGATTCTGTTCTGGTTCCATGCCCTAAATCTAAATAACGATGTTTATCAGCGCACCCAACATTGAGGTAATCCGCTGGGGTGAGGTCACGTGACACATTCCCATCAGTCTGACGTAATCTGCTGGATAGCTTTCTGCCAGTGGTAGCTATTCAGTGTTAGGTAGTTGTAGGGGTATCATAGGGCCTTGGGTGCAGAGTGAAGTGTTGTTGGGTTAGGTAAAGATTAGTCAGGCTGGGCTAGTTTTGGCCGGACTAGGTCAAGGTTTGATAAGGAGTGCAGACCTGGCCTCGATGGGTTATCGTGGTGTTTACAACTCTAATGAGCATCATTTCAATATTGAAATGATATTGAAATGATCATTTCAATATTTCAATATTCAATATTCAATATTCAATATACTGTATCTAAAAACGGGCCCTCAGCTTCAGTTTTACCGAACGGGGAAGTCCCCCTGGCGCGGTTCGCTCCGCTGCGCGTGAGAGAGGGGGAAGTCCCTTTCTTCTCTTGGGCTCGGCTGGCGGTTGCCATGGAGACGACTTAGCTACCAGGAGCTCGTCGGAGGAAATATGTCAGGTCGAGTTTGGTATTGCAATCAAAATGTTTTTTTTTTGTTGAATTTTTGGTAGGCATTATAAATCCACGCTATTGTAAAAGAGGCTTTTGGTTTGGTGAAATTAGGCATTTTTCCTTGCTGTCCAAGTTACTCCGATTTTCTCGTGGTTTAGATTGGCATTTGGTTTGGTATCGGTATCCAGTTTATCTCCAATTGACATCACGAATTGCTGACCTCTGGTGACCTACAGCAGCAGACCTTGTAGGTACTAAGAACGTGTAGAGGGTTCCTTTTAGAGATGCCAATCGGATACTGAGTTTTGTTATAGCGAAACCAAACGATGTCAATTGTCATCCTTGTTTGGCATCAGTTTTTCAGTGATGTAAAATTAACTCAACTGATTCCATAACCAGCAGTAAGGGAGGGCTGTGCCTCACCACGGATAGGTAACCACTGATAGGTAACCCGCAGTAAGGGAGGGCTGTGCCTCATCACAGATAGGTAACCACTGATAGGTAACCCGCAGCGAAGGAGGGCTGTGCCTCACCACGGCCTGTATACTGGGAAACACGTCCATGTGGACCACGGCTCGGAGATCTGACCGGTACGGCGGGCCGTTTCCACCTTCTCTCTCTCTCTCTCTCTCTCTCTCTCTCTCTCTCTCTCTCTCTCTCTCTCTCTCTCTCTCTCTCTCTCTCTCTCTCTCTCTCTCTCTCTCTCTCTCTCTCTCTCTCTCTCCCTCCTTCCCTCTCTCTCCGGCTCCAGTTGCTCTCTACCGGTGTTTCTGCCGCCTGAACACACAGACACGGAGCTGATCCACGGCCGAGTCAGCCGACGGAGACACGACACCGGGGGTCGGCTGGCCGGTGCTCGGTGTCGGCGGTAGACGGGTCAGGGGGTCAGCGGGGGGGGGGGGGGGGGGGGAGGGGGAGAGGTTGTGGAGGGAGGTGATCGGCGAGAGAGTCCGTGAACACCCTCTGCTCAGTTCACGGCGGGTGGGGAAAAACAGACATGAACCTTCGTACGAACCAACTGTGGCTCACGCAGCACGCCTACACCAGCCTCTGACGTATCAAAGTAGCTAGCTCTGTAAAAGCCCCGCCAGGAGTCGTATCTCCCCCCATCCACTCGTTATGAGAGAGGGTCTAGCCGGATCAGGGCTGAGGAAAGGGGTTATTCTACGTACTGCATCATAGTGCCTCGAAAACTTCGTTACCTTACCCGCTAGCTGCTGGATGAGTTAACGCCCCACTTCTTTCGCCGCACTTAAGCTAAAAAAAAAAAAAAAACGGCGCGTCGCAGCAGCGCCAAATTCTGGTTGCATGTAGGGAATCTATTGAAGTTCATTGCGATGAAATTTCAAACAAATCGGTTGGGAAAATTAAGATTGAGGTTTTGGTGACGTCATGACTCCTGAGTTTCAGACCAACAACGGTATGTGTCAAAAAATCATAAACTCACAGATTAGCCATAGGCACATGCCGTTACGACCATTAGACTGTTTCAGGTGACACCGTTCTCTCAGTCTTATATACCGTACGTTCTATGTTTTAGAAATGGAGCCCAGGCAGCACCAAGAGGAGGTTATCCAGATGAAAGAAGAGATGGCACTTCTGAAGGAGGAACTGACACGTCGTAATCAAGAGGGCATTGCCCGTTTGGATGGGGAACTGACCACACTGAAGAAAAACTGCGACTCACTGAGTGAACAGGTGGTCGGACTGGAGGGAGAAGTGGCCACACTGAAGAAGGAGGTGACTACACTGAAGGGGGGCAACGCCACAGTGAAGGGAGACAAGGCCACACTGAAGGGAGACAACGCCGCACTGAAGAGAGACAACGCCGCACTGAAGGGAGACAACGCCACACTGCGTCAGGAGGTGGTCCATCTACGTGAAGAAGTGGTCCGCCTGCGACAGGCTGTCCTCGAGGAGCGCACCACTCGCCAGGTCGTCGTGGAGGAGCTGCGGCAGGAGGTCCGCCGGCGAGCGGCGCCATCCGACCGCTCGCAGAGGTGAGACTGGGAGGCAGCAGGGATGGGGTGGGGGTTAGTCGGTGGGATGACGTTAGGGGGTTAACAGTAGAAGTAAGTCGGTTTTGACTGTAAGGGATTGCGAATAGTTTGTAAGAGTCAAACCGGTTGTGTACGAGTAGACAGTTTGTAAGAGTCAACCCGGATGTGTAGAGAGTTTGCTTGTAAGAGTAAACCCGGTTGTGTAGACAGTTTGTCTGTAAATATTGACCGGTTGTATGGACAGTTTGTCTACATATAAGACCCAAACCGGTTGTCTAGATACTAGACAGTTTGTAAGAGACAACTCGGTTTTGTAGACAACTTGTCTGTGAGTGACTGTGAGGCAGCAGGCTGCTGGGTGGCACAGGGATTGGGGGGAGGGGACACTAGATGGGCTTTCACAGATCGATGGTACGCCTACTGTGCTGTCTTGGAAGTGGAGACTTCTGGAAATTATTGCCTAATGACCGACCTGAGAGCTCTGATGACGTCACACCACGTCACACTGACATCATCTCGCCACAGTGACGGCGATGAGGTGGCTTCACCGAAGGGGGACACTTGTGACAAGTGTGGCGCCATCAGAAACTGTGACGTCATCACCCAAGCTGAGGAGGAGGCGGGACTGGCGGGCGCTGACGTGCGAGAGGCTGCACCGCAATGGGCCTCTGCCATTTGCCTTCTGGACCACGAGTTGTTGAAGATGGTGCTGAGCAAGATGGACTGCTGGGAGATGTTCCGCGCCAGGCGGGGTGAGTGCTTCAGCAACTGGCAATGTATGTAGGGCATTGTAGTAGCACGGAGCGTTGATCAATGATCATGCTTCATTATGACATACTTACAGTCCTTCGTGGAGTTCTTCCTTTACCGGCGAAAACCGGCGAGCCGGCGAGCTCGGCATGGGACAATATGAAACCGGCGAGCTCGGCATGGGACAATATATCACATGCAGTCCAGCATAGGAGCCGAAAGGCACGGAATTCTAATGTGAATTAGGGCCGCTCGGAATGATATTTTTTAGAATGGCTACTGTTTATAAATACAAATACAAACGCTATCTGTTATGAATATTGACGCTCCCGTCAAGGTCTCGGTGCCGCCCGATCCCCATTGTTCCGTCGGTGCCGACAGTCTGCCGTCGGTGGCGGTCCGCCGTTGACGATATCGTCAGCGACCGTCGGCGGGAGCTAACCGATCAGCAAACCCGCGGTGGAGAGGTCCCTGCGCCGGCCACGAGCCTGGAGCTCGTATTGAAGGTGCAGGACCAGCCAAAGCTGACCGAACTGCAGGCGCCGACCACTGAGACGGACACCGACCTCCGACTGGTCGGTGAGTCCTGTGTGAAACGCGCTACACACGAACTGGTACGCTTTGTCCCGCTGCAACTGTCATTCCTTGTCCATATGAATTATGAGCGATCAGTTCTTCACTGACTGGTGTTGCTTTATTCCAGCGGCCACCTGCCACGCCCTGGAGAAGGCCAACCTGCGCGGCTTCAAGCTGCGGGTCTCTGCCCTGCGCAGGCTGGCGCGTGCCAACGCCTCCAGTCTGCGTGAGCTGACGCCGCCGGCCGGCATCAACGACTGGCAGCTGGAGGCGCTGCTGGAGCCGCTGAAGGGTCTGGAGCGGCTCGATGTGAGCCCACCAGTGGACAGCTCCGGCAAGTGGCTGCGGCTGCTGCCCCAGTCGCTGAAGAGACTGGACATCACTGGTGAGAAGGGTCGTGGTGTGTTGGTAGAACGCAGTAATTGCTGCCTGCTGGGACAAATCGTGCTAGCTCAGATAGGTAACTGTTGGTCTGTACTGGCCGTTTTCACGACGGAACTTTCGCGGTGGGAGCTATTTTGTACCTGGAAAATACCTACCCTTTCAGGCCTTAGAATCCTTACAACTGAAGTATTGTCTCTTCAAAATATTTTTAGAAGCTGTTTTTGCCCTCAAATCACTTTTTTTTACAAACAAAGCAATTTTCGGTTCTAGTATCTCATCTTTCTACCATGAGGGAGCAAATCAACGTGGCAACTAGGTACCCGGCAGCCGGCTTCTGGTTCATCGGCCTTGACCTCAGGTCAAGTTAATGACCTGACCGGAAAAGGTCGTGCTGCATATCAGTCGCTCCGTAACGTCAAGCCGAACACAAAGGTGTTTTCATCGCTCTAGCATGCCTCTATCAGAAGTTATTAGCGAAAAACTGTTAGATACTTTTCGTGACCTGAGATGACCTCGGGGACGTAACACTAACGAAGAGTCACAGTTGCCATTTTCCGGTTCAGTATGTCAATGTTACCTGCATCTCGATGTTTGAGTGTCTAGAATGGCGTTCGTGCAAAACAGACGCTTTTCAATTTTCTCCCATTGACTTATAATGGAGAGGCCACAAAATTGACCTGACCTTAGGTCACTGATATCAAAATTCCGAGATATACATTTTATAGATACTGTTACTCTTATCAATCGCTGAAAGTTTTAAGGCAATCGTTCAGTCGGTGTAGCTATGACGAGCATTCCTATTTTTCTGAGGTGAGGTCACTTGGCGTGACCTGGTGACCTGACCTTGGGCGACCTGGGCCTGAAATTTTCACAACATGTGCGGAAAAGATGTCCG
Source organism: Amphibalanus amphitrite (assembly GCF_019059575.1). NCBI lineage: Eukaryota > Metazoa > Arthropoda > Thecostraca > Balanomorpha > Balanidae > Amphibalanus > Amphibalanus amphitrite. The sequence continues at coordinate 103,615 of NW_024881986.1, forward strand.
AACAGGTGTGCCAAAAACAGCGGCGGATATCGGCGAGAAACCGCAGGGGGTGTTCAAACATCCCCCCGGCCCGGCGCGGGTTAACATGGGATTTTGAGCTGGAATAGCAGTTATGTATGTATCTACGAGTATTGTATTGACATCATGTATTGACTCGTATGTATTGACATCAAAAGCCTTCCATATATGGCGTGGCGATTACGGCTTAGATCCGAGTATAATAGGTAACAAGCATGCGGGCAGGGGGGAAGAACACTCAGCACTAGACGACAGTCATCCATCGATGGGGTAGCGACAATAATCATCTACATATGTACATACATTAGGACAAACAATATACCGGTCCGGGTATATAGTGGTCTATGGGTGGGGTAATTTGAAAATATTTTTACGTCTTCTCCGTCGTACCAAATTCCAGCTCAACCCTGGATGAAGGAAAACTGTTTCAGTAGCGCAAATGTCACTTCCTTTCACCATGGAACCTTCATTTTTGGACGAGCCGAGCATACCTTGGATAGCATATGTAGTCTCACTTCTCCACCAAGTCACGGTGTGTTCAAATTGGCCCACCGCGGTGGGCCAATTTGAACACCTATTTGTTTATGGGCCAATTTGAACACCTATTTGTTTATGGGTCAAACAACATCGGTGTTGGCGAGATTATCGTTTTTATGGCACATAAAGGCAGTGTGTTCAAATTATCCCACGGTGCACCGTGGGATAATTTGAACACACATAAACAAATAGGGAGAACAATTCTAAACATTCTTTCATTTGAAAAATCAACACAACAAGCAAACCACTTGCAGAGTATCAATATCTGCACGCTGCACATCGTTCAGTTGACAGTAGTAGCCTCTCTTCAGTTAACAGAACTTCTATAATTTCCGTTCAATAAAAACTCTCCCAACCTTACTTCATCTGTTATAGTGGTGCCAATCGGAGCCTGGACATTTGGAGTTCTGATTTTGTCCAATGTCCCATTCGGAATTCGTTGGACAAAGGTAGCAGACTGGACAACATTGGACGATGGCTTACTACACGTCAGCATTTTTATGAAGTAATCGTGCAAGCATCGATTGGCGAATGGAAAGCTTAGTTAAGCTCTCAATATAATGAACATTTTTCGGCTGGTAAAATTACAATATAAACAATTTAAATGACAGTTTTGGATGCCGATCAATACGTTTTTTTTCGGACAAATTTGGACACATGGCTGACTTAAGTTTTTTGGACGGAAATTCAACGAAAATGCCGGACATTGGACGGAAATTAGACTTTGACTGATGGGTTTCAAAACATGTACATGTACACAATTGGTACATGTACCAATTAGCAAGGCAATTAGATCATCTTGATATATTTCATGCTGTGATAATCATATATAACTTGATATTCATGTATTCATATTCGTTTACTCATCCACTGACGAAGGCACAGTGTGGCTGAAACGTCTGGTATTTTATGATTCTGTGCTTGTTGTCACTTGCTCGAATATATCAAATCATGTCCGATTATTCACGGTCAGTTGATAGGTGATGGTTTTGTCGCTCTCCACAGGATCTGGGATGGCTTGGTGGTCATTGAATCACTCCAGATGGTCGTCATCTGGACTAGGTGTCAGTATCCAGATACCAACGGACACACTCCTGGACCAGCTGGCTGTTCTGGCGACCCGTCCAATCACCTGCCAACCTACCAAGCTGTTCATCACCAAACGGGGTAAGCACCGGCAGCGCCGAAATAGTGGGCATATCGGATTCAGGAGACGCACAGGGTGACACTGCCCTTACGTAGGTATGTACATACAGTCCACAGCAGAAGTAATGCGGGGTTTCAGTCATGGGTATGTTCTGCTTCTGAAGCTTAGGAACGATTAGCCAGACTACAATGAAACTTTGAATTGAATGTAGCTTATATGTATCGTCACCCTTGCAGTTGCAACTTTAGCTATTGACATCTTCTTTTCGATCACTCCGCATTAAACAATCGCCAGTCAAAGCCAACCGTTGAGATTGGTAAAACCCTACATTACTTTAGCGATGGGCTGTACATACAGGGTACACGGTACACAATCGTACTGCATTGGTGTGGATTTGTATATCATTAGGGGTGTTTCAGCACCCCAAATGCTAGATTGAGCACCCTCAATAACTAATAAGGCTTGAGCACATGGGTGTCGATTAAAAAAAAAAAACTATTGGGGGTGTTTAGGCATAGATGTGCCCCTCACTAGGCCGGGTGTGCCCCCTCTGCCAAAGAGGGCCCTCATATTTCACTTATTACCAGTTATATTGTAGAACCTTTTTTGCGGTAGGTACATACGTTATTAACCCGCCCCCCCCCCCACCCGCTGGGGGTTCTGGATTTCCACGCCCTGCGGGGGGGTGGGGGGGGGGAAGGGTGAACACCCCTCTTCTTCTAACTCAGCTCCTGGGCCACGTAACGACAAGCCGTAGGCGGCATTCCAAAGAGCGTCATAAATAATGAGTAAACTACATCAGTCACTTTTTAGGTCAGGTCATAGTTCAGGTTACCAGAGGCCACCGAAGGTAAAATTTAGGCACTTTCCAGGTCAAACTGCGATAACTTTCGACAAACGAGCGCATAGCCCATGAACGGATAGAGCTACAGCGTCGTGGAAAAGCGCATTCAATAGCTCTTTTAACGGTCTTTCTGCGTAATGGTCTCATATTTGACCTAAGGTCAACGGTTTAGCCTGCACGGGAAAAACTGCCCAAAAGGACTGTTTTTGCGGAAACAGCTTTTATGTGATAACTTTTGACTCAAAACATAAACAACCTTATTTTTAGCAGCATCGTGTCTCCTCTCGCCAAGACGCGTCGAATGGACTGTAATTTGACCTTAAAACGTCAAGTTGAAAATTTTACCTCAGGTCAAAGTCATGACTTGATCGGAAAAGGTCATGTTGCATATCAGTCGATCATATCGTCGAGCCAACTGCCAAACACATCTTAGGTGTTTTCATCGCTCCAGCGTGTCTCTATCAAAAGTTAATAGCGAAAAACTGTTAGACACCATTTGTGACCGAGATGAACTCAGAGACATAACGAGGGGTTACGGGTGCCATTTTCCGGCTTAGTGTTTCATGTTTACTTGTAATTTGATGCTAGAAAGTGTTGAGAATGACGTTCGTCCAAAAGAGTTTCAATTTTCTCCCTTTGACCAATGGAGAGATCGTGAAATTGAAATGACCTTAGATCACCGATAAACTTTCCAGATACACAATTTGTACGTATTGTTGCTTTTATCAATTGATTGAAGTTTTAAAGTGATCTATCACTGGGTGTAGCCATAGACCCGGGAACAAGGGGGGGGGGGAGCGGGGGCGCTTGCCCGCCCCCCCCCCCAACTTGAGAGCCGAGGGGGCGACGCCCCCTCAACATTGAGGCAGCGAGAAAAGATCTTTCCTCCCTTTTCCGTACTTCTTTCCTTCTTGTTTCTTTTATACATCTAAACATCAACACACGGCATTTTCCTTGCCATCTGAGTGGTTTCTGTTGATACAGTATCGATTCGACATCTGCTATTGTCATCCCGCTTTGGTTTGGGCCTGACCTTGGCCATAAGTTTGGCAGACCATATTTTATGCTGGACCATTTTGAGTCAACTTTGAGAAATATGCACATAACGTACAACCGTGGTAAAATCGTTGCTATAGGCACAACACAGTTTACACGCTCCGGGTGTGAGGGAGGGGTGTGGGGCAATGAGTGCGTACTTAGGTGGCGCCCTCGGAAGGCTGGTATGGGATTAAAGCTCAGCGACACTAAGGACTGGTGTGGTGCCTTCGGTTATCGGTAGCACCCTCAGAATCACCGGCGTAGGGCCCTCAGAACCGCCGGTAAGGGGCCTTTAGAGGCACTGGGGCCGTCATGCAGGTGGCAGTGTGGGCGCTCAGAGGTGCTATTGTGATTCTTTCAGAGGCGCCGGTGAGGGTCCTTACAGGCGTTGCTGTGGGCCCTCATAGACGCTGTTGTGGAGCCGTTACAGACGGGAGTTGGGCCTTTAGAGCCGCTGACACGAACCCTCTACAAGCCGGCAGGGGGTTCTCAGTGACCGGCAAGGGGCCCTTAGGCCGGCAGAAGAAGTTTTGTGGGGTCCTTACTTAGAGACCGGCATGGTACTGTCAGACGCCGGTGGGGCCCTCAGAGTCACCGGTGTGGGGCCCTCAAGTCACCAATGGGTGGCCTTTAGATGCGCAGGTGTTGGCCGTTGGGTCCTCAGAGCCACCGATATAGGACTTAAATAGGCACTGGTGTAGGCACTCAGAGCTGGGCGTGTGAAACCCTCAGAGACACCGCTGTGGGCCCTCATAGGCGCCGATGAGGGCCCCCAAAGTTGCCGTTATTCTTCGGCCATAAGAAAAATAAGTGTGGGAACATCACATGTGGGAAATGCCCCGAGAACTGGCCCCTCATAGGCCGATAAGAGCTCTCAGAGGCCAGTAACGGGCCTTTGGAGACCACCGAGGGACCCTTAAAGCCGCAAGAGGTCCTCAGAAGCCGGAGTGGGGCCCTTATGGAGATCTTAGTGTGGCTATTTAGGGCCCATGAGGTGTTCTAACGAGCCCCATGGGCCCCTTCTGAGTCGAGATATGGTCATCGTTAACCTTCAGCGGTCAAATGGCGCCGCAGGGACCCTCGGACCCGAGGGTCCCTTTGAACCCAATTGGGGGTGGGGGTGGGGGGAGCCGGGGGGGGGGGTACGTGTCCCCTTAGAGCCCCAGCTACGCCACTGTTTCATATGCATATGTCAGGTATTTTAGGCTCGCCCCCCCCCCCCCCAACTTGAAAATCGTTCCCGGGCCCCTCCCTGGGTGTAGCTGTGGCAGGCACTGAAACTTTTTTATGAGGTTAAGTCACTTACAGTGACCTGGTAGCCTGACCTTGAGTGACCTTGGTCTGAAATTTTACACAGAATGTGCAGAAAAGATCTATGATAAGACGAGCCAAAAAGCACAGTGGGTGTTCAAACACCTCCCCCCCCCCACCCCCAGCATTGTGAGGGTTAATATATTCGTGTTCTGATTTGTGGGGTGTGCTCCAGACCTGAGAGGTGTGCCCCTTACTCGAGGTGTGCTCTTGTCCCTAGGAGTGTACTCCTAGTAGAGGTCTGCACCGGCCGGCTGCAGCCGCGGCTGGCTGCAGCCCCACGGCTGTGGGGCGGGGCGGCTGCAAATATCTCCAAGAACACGGCTACGGCTGCGGCCAGTGGCCACGGCTGTGAGATTTCAAGCTCAATCTTAAGTACTCAAATATAAAATTTTAAATAAAAAGATAAGCAGTCTAGCCTGTAAAAATCATGCAAAGGATGCCTAGCAACATTGAAAGTGGTCAAGCCTTTGAAAACCTGCAATGGTTTTATCATTTGCCGTAGGGGAGTTTGCACTCTGGTACAGAATACTAATTATAGGTACCAATTGTTCCTTCATCATCATGAGCTTTACAGCTTCAGAAAATGCACCATGTTGCATTGTCACATCCCTTTCAAATCAATCTCACCTGGTCATTAGGAGAGCACCTTACAGCTATTGAAGACAAACGTTCAATAATTCTTTCAGGTAATAAAAAAAGAAATAACGCCTAGGTAAAGGCAGGTAAAAGCTTCATAAAATATCTAAAATAACTAGGTCACCCTCCCGCGCCTACCGGCGCTAATCGTCGTTTGAACTATTTATATACACTGTGGTTTGAACATCTATATAGAAATCCCTGCCCGTCCTAGGTCACCCTCCCGCGCCTACCGGCGCTAATCGTCGTTTGAACATCTATATAGAAATCCCTGCCCGTCCTAGGTCACCCTCCCGCGCCTAGCGGCGCTAATCGTCGTTTGAACATCTATATAGAAATCCCTGCCCGTCCCAGGTCACCCTCCCGCGCCTACCGGCGCTAATCGTCGTTTGAACATTTATATAGAAATCCCTGCCCGTCCCGTCCATAATGCCCGCTTTTTTTCTCTCTCTCTCTCTCTCTCGCTCTCTCTCCCTCTTTTCCTTTCCCTTTTTCACTCCCTCCTCTCCGCTCTCTGACTTTGTCGATCACTGATCCAATCGTATGCTTACTTACCCCTCCCCATCCGTCTCTCTCCCTCCTCTCCCCGTCTCCTTCATCGCACTTTTTCGCTCCCCCTCCCTCCCTCCCTCCCTCCCTCCCTCGATTTCCTCCCCTTCCCTCCACTCCCTCCCTTCCCCTCTCCTCTCCCCTCCATTCCAATCCCCTCTTGGTACTGAAAAAAAGTACTGGCTAGCAGACTTGTAAACGAATCTGAGTTGATTCGTGAATCGACTCAGAATCAAACCGTTTTTCGATGAGTCATGAGTTGATTCGAATCACTTCATCGAGGAACTTGATGAGTCATGAGTTGATTCGAATCAATTAAATTTAACATCATGAGTCATTTGATGAATCGATTCAAATTTTCAGACTCAAAGAATCGACTCAAAAAAAAAAATGAGTCGTTTACAAGTCACCATCAACACCCTAATAATCAATGCTAGATCACCCCCTCAGCTTTAGCCATCACTTAACTCCATATTTCAGACTTACAAGAGCCTCAGAGGCTCAGGCACAGGCGCCTAATGAGCCAAAAGCATTTGGCAGTTGGTACCTAGGTACTAGAGGTGGCAAAACTGGAAAATTTTGGGACCCGGACCCCGACCCAGTCTGACTGGCACATTTCCAGAACCGGTCAGACCCGGTCTAGGTCAGCATTGGAACCAGATGGACCCGTTCCCGAAATTCATTTGGAAAATTGTGTACTGTGCAAGAAGAAAATATTTTCTTTCCAATTGAGCAACCTTGTGTTGCAAAGTAAAACACTCATGCCATGGTCATTTCACTTCGCTTCACAGTTTGTATTTTAGAACCAGATTCAGGTCATATTTAATAATATAAGGCGTAAGAAGAACAATGAATTTCATGCTCACCTAAGCCCCTTTTACTACAGCTGCTAAAAATGATGTGAACTGGGGATCCATGGAGCAGTGACTTCATCAGTCAGAACCTAACATCAAACATGGAACAAGATAAATATACTGATACCTTTGCTAATATTCTTGGTAAAAGATATTCGTTTTTAGAATGGAATACATAAGTCCTTCAAATATCAACTATATAACGTCCCAAACCAGAAAATCAAAATCAAAATAGAGAAACATAAAACCTCAGGGACGACGGTGAAAACAGGGCGCCTGGGGCGATTTGATCAAGGTTCGTTTTTGATCAATTTACACGTGACGTTTAGTACGTAGAAACGCGTATAAGGCCCACGGAGGGGGAGAAGCTCCAAATGTCACGTGACTAATATGCCCTCCGGCGCCCTGTTTTCACCGGCGTCCAACCTCAGTGCATAGAACTGTAATGTCCGCCAGAAATGTCGACACCAATAGCAAGACAAAGCAGGCGTTAAAACACTGCAAAATTTTGTTGGCGTTAAAGTACTGCAAAATCGAAATGGCATTAAAGTACCGCAAGGTTGCGATCATGACTTAGTGCCAATTCATTAACGTAGAAAACAAACTATAATTTGTTGTTAGTACTTAGATATAGAATAAAAACCAAAGTTTCTGGGACTGACCTGATTTTGATCTTAGCGTCTTTGAGCTGGGATCCATGAGCAGAGTAATTGCGTATTACAAACGTATCACTATGATGAACAAGTAGGAAAATCCGTTCCTGATGCACATTTACTCGTCAATGCATTCGGGGCCTTTGTATCAATGTCATTAGGCGTTTAGTATGTGCTAGAGTGGAGACTTTGTCCTCTTCCCGATCGTGTTCCAAAATTGTTACCTTTATGCAGTAGATTAGCGTGCGTAAGGCTTAGCATATATGACGCTCAAATGCGCCGTTTTCATATCAACACGGAATCATTGGCCTTGGAGAATGGCATTGGTATTGACTCAGTTATTTGCCAGCTGTTGCCGTATGATGGCGCTAGTAGAGCGCTAGTGTTATACCCTCTGCTAGCGCCACCATGCGGCGCCAGTTGGCTAAAAATCTGTTCAATATCACGGCTTCTGGAGAATGCCTTAGATTCATTTCATACAGATAGAAATAATTTCAAAGCTGATTGAGTTATGAAATGCATTTAAATATCAAACCAAGGCCATGGGTATCAGACATGAACCGCGATTCCCGGTGGGCACAGTGACTTTGGTAATTGGTATGTCAATGTCTTTGAAAAGGCAGGTAAGATTTGCAACTGGTCAGCCTTGCTTCAATTGGATTTGTGTCCATTATTAATGGATTTCAGTCATACTTACCTCATATTTTATTGGTATTTGATTTCTACAGCCCAAAATATTGTTGGGTGTGTACAGCAAACTGAATGGAAGTGATGTGTACAAACATTTGAAGTATTTTCTGGACTGCTTGCAGTTAGAACTTGTTTGCTTTGTTGTAGGTGACAAGATAAGAAATTGAAGCAAGACTGACCAGTGACCAGTCTGCTACAGAATAGGTAGCCCAATCTGCAGGAATATTAGAATTCAAAAGTGGAATTGGGACTTAGGAACTGGAAACTGCATCAACCATGTTTGCCAAAGTAGGTACCTACAGGGTCTTTCATAATGAATGTTACTTTTGAAAGAGCTATTTCTCAGGACATATATGTTCCTCATGTAATATGTACCATCACATGAAACAAAAACACATTAGCGTTTTTGCACACACAACTTTCATTTTAATGCTCCTCAGGAATTTTCCACTGTATCGCCCTTAATTAAGGCACACGTTTCGGCCCTCTGACGAAGGTGTCGACCCCGCGCCTCACAACGTCTGGGTCCAGGCTTCCAGTAAACCTCTCCACTGTGGTTCACAGTGGATGGCTGTAGGAGGGTTTTGTCTCAGATCTGCCAATGCGACTCCCCAAAGCCAGTAGTCCAGCGGGGAGAGGTCAGGACTCTGTGGTGACCATGGTCGCTCGGTGAGGCGGCTGATAACGCGCTCTTCGAAATTCTCGATCAGCCACTGGCGCAACAGCTGCCATGGTGTGCACTGTGGCACCATCCTGCTGGAACCACAGGCCGTCTCTTTGAACCTTGTCCCTGACCTGAGGCAGAAGCATTCCTTGAGCAGCCTGAGGTAAGCCACCCCGTTCAGTGTTGACCCAGGGGAGAGCCAATGGATGAAGACTTGTCCGTCGACCGTAATCCGTAATGCGTTTTAGTGGTGTCGACATACTCTGCTTTTCCGTGAAGGAAAATTGGCGTTGTGAATTTTTTATTTTTTGGGACAAAACCCTATTCAATTTGCAACAATACGCGTATAAAATTCACCCGGAAGTGATAAATTAAGAGCTCCTAACTAAATGCTCAAAAGTAACATTCATTATGAAAGACCCTGTATGTACCTAGTCCTACTAGGTAGCTGCTTGAATCTTTGGTCAAGGCTACTATGCTGCTTAATACAATTGTGGTATGCGGCATATTCATTTTATCATAGCTTTGAGTCAAATAATCAACAAATGCCTATAGTGAGTCATGGGTTGAATGAAATAAGTTCAATAAAAATGTCGTGTGAGTCATGAGTTGATTTGAATCGATTCATCAAAATGTGTGAGTCATGAGTTGATGCGAATCATTCCGTTGGCTAGTTGCTCGAGTCATGAGTTGATTCGAATCATTTTATCGAGGAACTTGATAATTCATGAGTTGATTCGAATCAATTAAATTTAACATCATGAGTCGTTTGATGAATCGATTCAAATTTCCAGACTCAAACAAAGAATCGACTCAGTCTTCTTAGTGCTTGTGCAAGGAGCATTTGTACTTTAAAATACTTTGTGAATGACCTCTCCTTGAAATTGTATGTATGATATATTTTACAAAAAGTCAAATACAGAAATGATAAATTTTCGATCACGGATCTTTGTCAAATCACATTTAAAATTCAAATGAGACACATTTTAAATAATCGACGCCAAATCGACTCATTCAAAATAGAGTTTTGACAGCACATGCGCCTTACAAGATACACTTCCACTAAATAAAACACAGTCAAATGCCTGCATTATCATTAGTCATGATATATAGTGCCTACCATCACATAATAAACAATTCAACAATATGACACACATCTAAACAATTTTCACACCTAGTTTTTTTTCTTTTTCGCCTGGAATTTCGCAACACTTCTATCTCATGTGAATACACAAAGCATACAAGTAAACAATACCAAAGAGCGACGCAGAACACTCAGAACTAACGAATCGCGCCTATAACCTGTCTAAAACCTAGAGGAGTGCGAACCTAAATAATAGGCCAAGACATCATGTTTTCATTTAATTTGGGCTTGTTGTCCCTGATGTAGAGTGATTCAGTGATTTTTCTATCGGGATGATCTAGAGTTCGTCGTAGCACAGCTACTCCTAACGCAGCCCTGTCGCGATCATTTTCCGATAGGCGTTATCACAGGTGTATTCGCGGCCATTGGGGCGACGTAAGAAAAGAAGAAAACAACTGGCCCCAAGAACTTTAAATTATCAGTTAGCATGCACCTTTCCCTTGATATGTAGAGAATTTACCATTAATTGTTAGAGAAAATTGCATTTAAAATCTTCCATTTATGCTTTTTTCATCGTTTGCACAATACCTATGTTCTTTTACTAAGCTAGAAACACTAATTAGAAATAGTTCCTGCATCATCAAGAACAATAGGGGAGGCTTGAAGTGAATACAATAATCTTAACGGTTTTGTAATCTATGTGAAGACTCTTCTAAAATTGCCTGTAGAAATATTGAAGGCAAAAGTCCAACTTTTTCACAAGACGGATGTCTATAAACCTATTCAACGTGTGACTCAGCCGGTATTTCGTCGCCTACAGCCCAGCTTTCCCTAGTGACCGATAGAGGCGCTGCTATCGATGTCCACCCGTGCCGCGTAACGCTGGGTGTTTCTTTCTAAAGTGGTCCCCTATGGGTGTATATTCAGTGGCGTTCAACATACTCCTACAATGTTCATTAAATCTCAGTCTCAATGGCCTCTTGCTCTCACCGATATATCTCTCGTCACAAAGTTTACAGGTCAGTTCATATACAACGTTTTTGTCGGTGCATTTACCCGCCGTAATGGCTTCACAGGTCGCACACGACCTGGATCCCGCTGGACACGGATCTTTGGTCAGTGCAGACGAAACGAGTGCCTTCTTTAGGGTTTTGGGGGCGTACCATCCCAAGTGAACCTTCAGATTCGACTTTTTCACTGCCCTTTTTACTTTACACAAAATTGTTTCGTTCACGTACGGAAGAGTGAGATAACTATGTGTTCCCTCTCTGTCCCGCTTCCCCCGTCCCTCACTGCCTCTTGACTTTCTATGACTTTTCCTAGATCTAAGTACCTCCTCTTTGATTCTACCCACTAGCCTTTTTGGATATCCATTTTTCACCAGCAGTTCACAAACTTTGTCGATGCTCCGCTTCATGGCATCTTCATCTGACGACAGCCTAACTGCTCTTTTCAACTGTGACCTAGCTAGACTTACCTTGGTTTGCTTTGGATGAGCCGATCTAAAATGGAGGAAAACTAGGGTTACCCGCGTGCTCCGCAACGCGAATGGGGGATTTTTTGACCCGTGGGTATTGGGTTGGTCTGTGTCGATTTGGTTGGTAGATATCCATTTCGTTCGATTGCTTTTTGACGGCCAAGCATTTTGTAAGAAAACAAAAAAGATACATCGCATCGAGGTGCCCATGTCGTATTATCATGCGTTCTACTTTAGAATGATTCGAAAACGGGCGTGAAGTCTTTTGAGGGCCATCGATGAATTTCGCTAAAAATGACAATGTAATGGTTTGGAACATTTACATTTTTAAGGATACTGTTGCTAATCATGCAAAAATGAAGAGTGAATATTGAACAGAATTGAATGCTCTATCAAATGGTACCATATTCAATTGCCAAAGGTATCAGGTTATGCAGCAAAACCCGTGTGATTAATAAAGTGGCGCAAAATTGGCAAACACCATTTACTCCTGTGATTTGTACCACCTTGATTTGGATCAATCAGCCTTTCACAATTTTTCCATGAGAGGCGGTACCTTTCTCTTGGCAATAGGCGTTGTTACAACTCGCTCCGTTTAACGGTCACCTGAAAATAATATAAACTCCAAAATCCGTCCAAAACGTCAATTTTCCACATAAAAGTGCCCTCCCCGGTGCACGTGGCGCGCGCCATCCCCTGCACTGCACACCATTCGATAGCCCGTTCAATTCTGTACACGATGCTGTTTTCCCCGTGCCGGTCGGACCCGAGGTCACCAAGATATTGTACGGGAACTGGACCCGTGTCGGCCAAAATTAGCCGTTTTCGCCCGATTTCGCACGCCGATTTATACATGTAAAGTCTATGACGCGAATTTGCACTTTTTGTGCACGCGCCACGCGCTCCCAATCGACCCGATCGAGCCCAGACCCCTCAAAGGCACGTCGCGCATCCTTGATCTATAAGCTGTGCAAATTTCAGCGCGCTAGGTGCAATGGTCTGGCCTGTAGTCCACGCAAAGCATCACCAAGTCGGGACCTCGGTAACGGACAGACGCACCCTCCTCAAATAGTAATATAGATACCTGCATTGTTTGGTTTCACGTACAGCTCTGTACTATATTTACAGGCACCACCCTCCTTTGATAACGTTACAAGGGTGTCCAGCATTGGAACAGACCCTGCACCCTCCTCTGTCATTTCACAGGTAAATTGGATGCGACTGTCAATGCCATTCAGATAGTTGATAAACTCAATGAGAGAATCTTTTCCATCTACCCACACTCCTGCAAAATCATCTATATATCTTACCAAGAACGCCGGCTTTACCGAGGCATCTTGTAAAGCTCGGCTCTCGAACTGGTGCATGAAAAGAATCGCTACAATCGGGGCTACTGGGTTTCCCATGGCTGCACCCTCTTTTTGAAGGAAGAACTCGTCCCCGAACCTGAACACATTGTTGGTAAGACACTCATCTAAGAGGCTACATATTTCGTCTGCATTCAATCCACAAGTATCTATATCGTCTAAATGATTCTGAAGCATCTCCCGCACCGCGTCCACAGCCCCATCCAGTGGTATGCTACCGTACAAATTTGTCACATCTACGCTGAAGAATATCGTATTTTCTGGAACCTCATTTGCTTCCCAGAACTCTTTCAGCCTACCCAAGAAGTCATCAGTGTCTTTGAGATGCAGTGGTACAAATTCAATCAGAGGCCTGTTTCACTAACAAATAAAGTGTGTAATTACAAAGAAAAAACTTGAGTTTAAAAGAAATAATTACCAACATTTGAAATTTGGATTTCACGAAACCTTCGGGCATGAATTTTGAGTTTAAAATTTACCAACTTTTTACAAGAAAAAAGTTTGTAAGAAACATCGAAATCGCAAACTTTCTGTTTCACGAAGACCAAAAACTTGAAAGAAAACGTTGTACTTACAAACCCAAAATTCCAGTGGCCCTTACGTTTGGAATTGTATTACTTTTTGTGCAATGATGCAAGGCAATTAATTATTTCAAACAAATATGATATGCTGAGTCATTATATGCTCTTTTTCACTTAGCACATTCCCTACGAACCAGCTACGAGCAATAAATAAATATCGTCATGTTTTGTCATTCGCGCGCCATAATTGCATTCAACAGTCTTCTGCTGTCAAATTCTTTACGTGCTATTTTCTTTCAATAATAAGATATTGTGAACTACCATTTATACCATGTAGAAACAGCATCATTATTTTTAATTTATACCTGCAATTTCTGACATGAAAACCAGACATAGATTAATAAAAAGAAGCAATATCTGTAGCATGTTATAGTTCTTGAATAAAAACAATTTTACTGTTTACAAGTTTATTTACCAACTCTTTTTATCGGAGGTGCCGCTGGTGATGAAGTTTAGTGAAATCCAATTTTACATAGTTTGCAAAAATACTTATGAATTGTAAAGTTCAAACACTTGTAATCGCAAGTTTTTAGTGAAACAGGCCTCTGCTGGTGTAAGATCTTTTCGAGCAGAACCGACGTTTTCTCCGTGGGCCCCCCACAAGTGGACACTACAGGCCGGAGTCGAACAGAGGCCTTATGATCCTTAGGGAGGCCATAGAATAACGGGGTACGGCTATGTCTGGGAGTAAAATCCTCAATCGTCTGATCGGGTAGTTTACCTTTCACTGCTTTATAAAAAGCCCTTTTCATCTTGGCCTCTACTTTTGGAGTGACGTCTCTATCTAAACGTTCATATAGTTATCTGGGTCAGCCAGGATATTTTTAGCTTTGTCAATATACTCCTGTTTATCCATAATCACAAAACCCTTGCACTTGTCACTAGGTTTTACGATAGTACTGGGATCATCCCTTAGAGTCTTTAAAGCTGCCTCCTCATCCTTACTTGTGTTAGGATGAGGATGCCAACAAACGGCAACCTCCACCGTCTTCCAACGAGACGGAAGAAAGACTCGCTCATTTGAAAGGTTCGATTATGAAGATCTACAAGTGTCATAAGGATGATGCTTGCGTGGGTAAAACTTTCCAAGGGCGTTTTTACCCCATAGATTTCAATGCCCATAGGGGTTTCTTCAGCCAGATTGATCATCTCGGCCTGTAGTATCACCATGCCGATTTTGAAGAAAATCGTAGGGGCCGCCCCATTGACTGAAAATTTTCATCTTGGGTAAACTTAACCCTGTATGGGGTAATGGGTAAATTTTACCCCACCATTTTGTTTGGGTTTTCATAAGCTTTCATATGATACCCATATTGGGGGGATGCGTGCAATACACTTGCCAGAAATGCGTGGGTAAAACTTTCCAGGGGCGTTTTTACCCCATATATTTCAATGCCCATAGGGGTTTCTTCAGCCAGATTGATCATCTCGGCCTGTAGTATCACCATGGTGATTTTGAAGAAAATCGTAGGGGCCGCCCCATTGACCGAAAATTTTCATCTTGGGTAAACTTTACCCTGGATGGGGTAATGGGTAAATTTTACCCCACCATTTTGTTTGGGTTTTCATGTGCTTTCATATGATACCCATATTGGGGGGATGCGTGCAATACGCTTGCCAGAAATGCGTGGGTAAGACTTTCCAAGGGCTTTTTTACCCCATAGATTTCAATGCCCATATTCTTCAGCCAGATTGATCATCTCAGCCTGTAGTATCACCATGCCGATTTTGAAGAAAATCGTAGGGCCACCCCATTGACCGACAATTTTCATCTTGGGTAAACTTTACCCTGGATGGGGTAATGGGTAAATTTTACCCCACCATTTTGTTTGGGGTTTCATAAGCTCTCATATGATACCCATATTGGGTGGATGCGTGCAATACACTTGCCAGAAATGCGTGGGTAAAACGTTCCAGGGGCGTTTTTACCCCATAGATTTCAATGCCCATAGGGGTTTCTTCAGCCAGATTGATCATCTCGGCCTGTAGTATCACCATGCCGATTTTGAAGAAAATCGTAGGGGCCGCCCCATTGACCGAAAATTTTCATCTTGGGTAAACTTTACCCTGGATGGGGTAATGGGTAAATTTTACCCCACCATTTTGTTTGGGTTTTCATCGGCTTTCATATGATACCCATATTGGGGGGATGCGTACAATACACTTGCCAGAAATGCGTGGGTAAAACTTTCCAAGGGCGTTTTTACCCCATAGATTTCAATGCCCATAGGGGTTTCTTCAGCCAGATTGATCATCTTGGCCTGTAGTATCACCATGCCGATTTTGAAGAAAATCGTAGGGGCCGCCCCATTGACCGAAAATTTTCATCTTGGGTAAACTCTACCCTGGATGGGGTAATGGGTAAATTTTACCCCACCATTTTGTTTGGGTTTTCATCGGCTTTCATATGCTACCCATATTGGGGGATGCGTGCAATACACTTGCCAGAAATGCGTGGGTAAAATTTTCCAAGGGCGTTTTTACCCCATAGATGTCAATGCCCATAGGGGTTTCTTCAGCCAGATTGATCATCTCGGCCTGTAGTATCACCATGCCGATTTTGAAGAAAATCGTAGGGGCCGCCCCATTGACCGAAAATTTTCATCCTGGTTAAATCATGCTTTTGGTTAAATTGATCCGGTATTTAACCATATCAATAGGTCCGGGGTGAAGAGATCTTTCAAATGGTGGTCTTATTTTTCAGTTTCGCTCAGCCGTTTAGGCGTAAAACGGTTTTTAGATTTTCCCCTAGATTTTTAGATTTTTCCCTAGATTTGGCAGCCACAATCTGGGCTGGGCCGAATGTGGGCTGAATGTGGGCTAACTTCCGTTACATAATGTTTTTCTTTCTTGGATGCTCACTAGTGTTTTGATGCCTTGCATGTTAAATTAGTTTGAGACATGCTCAAAAGGCTGCTTCAAGCCTGGCATATCACACCCCAGAAAATATGCAAGGTAAGAAAGAAGCAAGAGTTTTGACTATCAGGACAATCACTGTTTGACAGTTCATCAACTTCAGTTTCATTTTCCATAACATTGATAATGAAAAGTATCAGGGTCTGTTGTTCTGTCCCACAACCATGCTTCAGGATTTGGCATTAGATGTCTACACTGCTTCTATTCTGGTTCGTTGTTTATGTTTTCTGTTCATGTGGGTACCTAGTACCTACCCATCTTTCTTAACCCCTTGCAAGGACTTGTGTGGGCATGCTTCATGAGTTTGAAAATCTATAGCCCATTGCAATGTGCTTTTGGCTATATGTTTTAACTAAAAACAACTTAATATATACTATTTGGTTGCATTTCATTTGAAGTATCCACGGCCAGCTGACGGCTGGCTGCCCACAGTTTGCCACGGCTGTGGGCGGCTGTGGCTGTGGAGCCACGGCTGCGGGGCGGCTAGGCTGTGGAAAATTGCATACGTGCAGAACTCTAACTCCTAGTTCGTGGGGCGTGCCCCCGACCCCAGAGGTATGCCCCTGGCCTAAGAGTTGTGCCCATAGCTCGTGAGTTCAAGTTGTGCCCCTAGCCCAAAAGTGACCCCTGGCCCGAGAGGTGTGCTCTTGACCCGGGTGATGTGACCCTGACTTGTGGGGCATGCCCCCGGCTCATCAAGTGTGCCCTTGACCCGAGAAATGTGTCCTTGTCCCGAAAGGTGTATCCCTGGTTCTGCCCCTGTGCAAGAGGTGTGCCTCTGGCTCATTAGGCGCGCTCCATGTCCGAGACGTGTGTCCCTAGCTCGTGGAGTGAGCCACTGCTCATGAGTTGTGTCCATAGTCTGAAGAAATCTTCCGTTGCCAGAAAACTTCGCATTAGCTCGTGGGGTTCTGGCTGGTGTAGCCAGTAGAAACACTATAACATACAGATATCTCTTGTATTTCGCCACAAAATCGAGACATATAGAATGACATATGAACTTAGTTATCTCGTATTGCACACATGTTGGCGAGAACATCGAATGTAATAAACGAATACATGTGGTTTTTAATATACACATAGCCAATACAATTGTCCAAACAATACAGCAGTTTAAGCAAACGGAACGTTAAAAGGGGGGCGCACAACTTAATCGAAGGCTTTAGCAATTTAGAGACTGGTAAAAGCGACACCTATGAGAAAAACTATAACTAGCGGTTCACAGCATCTAGCGGCGACCGGCAGAAGTACATGGGCCTAGCGGTGACCGGCAGAAGTACATGGCTACATCACTCCCCCGCCCTAGTTAAACACCATAAAAAGATGTTTGACGGCGAAGACGCGACGAACGACGGAGAGGGGGCGGCGAAGCAGGCGGCGGGCCCGGCGGCACGCGGCGAGACGGGCTAGAGCCGCCGGGGGCTCCCGAGCGGCTGGGTGCAGTAGGCGGGCGGTCCACCGAGCTGTCTGGCGCTGTAGGAGGCGTGTCGATCACCAGGACGTCCGGCGCAGGAGGCGGCGTTGCGGCAGGCGCGTAGTCCGTGAAGGCCGGCTTACACCGAGCCAGGGTGACGGTGTCGCGTCGCCCGAGACGGTCGATGGTGACGGTGTACTGGTCGCGGGATAGGACACGATAAGGACCGTCATAGACGTATTGGAAAGGAGAGCGATGCGAATCGCGTCGGATGAAGACGTGGGAGCAGGTTTGCATGTCTTGAGAGATGAAGATTTGGCGGGAGCCAGGACGAGGAGGAGTTGGACGGAGCTCCGACATGGCGGCACGGAGACGAGAGGCTAGGGAAGCCGGATCAGAAGAAGTGTCCGACGACATGGGGGAGAGGAAGTCACCAGGAAGTCGAAGACTGCAACCATAGACTAGGTCTGCAGCGGTGCATCCGAGATCCTCCTTGAGGGCCGTGCGCACTCCGAGTAGCACCAGAGGAAGTCGGTCCGACCAGGAGGCGGCGTCGTCATCGGTCCGCAAAGCTGACTTCAGTTGGCGGTGGAAGCGCTCTACCATCCCGTTTGCTTCTGGGTGGTAGGCGCAGGTCCGGATCCGAGAGGTGCCGAGAAGCTTGGAGACTTCTGTCCAGAGGCGGGACTCGAACTGGGATCCTCTGTCGGTGGTGATGAGTTCGGGTACTCCGAAGCGGGCGATCCAGCCGCTGACGAGATGCCGAGCCACCGTGATGGCGTCCATGGTGGGCAGAGGAATTGCCTCGGGCCATCGGGTGAAGCGGTCGACGACAGTCAGGAGATAGGAGTTGCCATGGGACGGAGGAAGTGGTCCGACAAGGTCGATGTGGATGTGCAGGAAGCGAGAGTCAGGTGGCTGGAAGCTGCCCATGGGTGGCTTCGTGTGGCGCTGGATCTTGGCACACTGGCAGTGCTGGCAGCTCCGGACGAAGGCACGGATGTCCGCGTTGATGTGGGGCCAGATGAACCTCGATGAGATGAGATGACGCGTAGCGTTGATGCCAGGATGAGACAAGTCGTGGAAGCTCTTGATGATGGAAGGGCGGAGTCTGGCTGGGACTACAGGTCTAGGTGTGGCCGTTGAGGTGTCGCACCAGAGACGAAGATGCGGATGATCAGGGACTGGGAAGTCATGGATGACCAGAGATGAGGATTGTTGCAGCTTCGGCAGGTCAGGATCGTTGGCTTGGTGTAGGGCGATGTCGGCCAAGCTCAGAAGGCCGGGTGAGGGTGTAGCTGCGGCAGAAGCTGGCGCAGACACTGAGCTGATCCGTGAGATGGCGTCAGCTACCGGGTTGAGGTGTCCAGGAACATGTCCGATCTTGCTGGTGTGCTGCAGAATCAGATCCATGTGACGTTGTTCACGGAGAGAATGGTTGGCGTTGCCGTTGGCCTTGAGAGCAAAGACGAGCGGCTTGTGGTCCGTGAGGATCTCGAAGTCGCGTCCTTCCAGATAGGGCAGGAAATGTCGCACGGCGAGGTACATGGCGAGCAATTCCCGTCCAAAGGTGCTGTAGCGGCGTTGGGTGGGCGTGAACTTGCGCGAGAAGAAGGCGAGAGGCTGAAGAGAACCACCAACTCGCTGGTGGAGCACGGCGCCGGCTGCCGCGCTGCTGGCGTCAGTACTGAGGCTCAGAGCTGCATCTTTGACGGGATGAGCGAGCTGGGTGACGTCAGCGAGGGCGGCTTTGGCTGCAGAGAAGGCGGCGTCTGCCTCCGAGGTCCACGTGACTGAAGCAGCTCGGTCGTCTGAGGCAGTCAGACCGTGGAGAGGTGCCAGAAGAGCAGCAGCGTGTGGGATGAAGCGATGGTAGAAGTTGATCATCCCCAGGAACTTCTTGAGGCTCTTCTTTGACTCTGGACGGTCGAAGTTCTTGATCGCGCTGACTCGATCGTCGAGAGGAGTGATGCCTCCGCTGGAGATCTGGTGGCCGAGGTAGGAGATGCTTTCCATGCCGAAGGCGCACTTCGATGGGTTGAGGAGCACACCGTTGCGGGAAAGACGGCTGAAGACCTCTCGGAGGTGTATGAGATGTTCCGAGATGCTGCTGCTGGCGATGAGGATGTCGTCTACATAGACGAAGGCGAAATCCAGGCCACGGAGGATGTGATCCATGAACCTTTGGAAGGTCTGAGCGCAGTTCCGGAGACCGTACGGCATACGGAGGAACTCGAAGGCGCCGAAGGGCGTTGTGATCGCTGTCTTGGCGATGTCTTCTGGGGCCATCGGTATCTGGTTGAAGGCCCTGACGAGGTCGAGCCGAGAGTAGACCGATGTCCCAGCGAGGCAGGCAGTGAAGTCGTGGAGATGTGGTAGGGGCATTCCACGTCAAATCAAACACCGAAATCCGTCATCCCCTTCGATTTTTCTGAAAATTTGTAGGCAGACTGGGCATGGTTCAAAACTGAGTTACGTATAATATTTTCGAAATTTGATAACGTATCGCCGAGATATAGGTCATCGAATATAGCCAAAAATGCCACACATCATTTTTTTAAATGCTTATAACTCTGGCTCCTTTTCTGGTATCAAAATGATATTAACAGGGTCTTGTAGGCAATTGATAAGGCTTTGATTTTTAATTATAAAATAAAATTGAAGTGACCTTGAAATGCATTTGACCTTGAATTAAAACAGAAAAATTTTAATAGGAAAAAACACGCCACCTTCGATTTGAGTAATTTTTACATATTATGTCCGTCACAATGTTCCTAACCATCTGTGAAAAAATTGGAGTGGGCCATTCATAACTTTCGCGGCAAACGCCGTTTTCATGAATCAACATCACGCAACCGCGCGTGACCTTGAAAGACAGAGTCAAGACATGCTTGCTTGTGTACACTTTCTGAAATGAATGATTGCTGAGTGATATCCCAAACTCTGCGAGAATGGAAATGCATAGTCATCGTAGTCAAGCATTCACGTTCCATTGTAAAAGTGTCTCAGGCAAACGGTACTTTGCGGTGAATTTTGAGCCGTGTGGAAATGCATCATGAAATAAATTCAACGAAAACATTATCACGCAACGATATCTTCACGTCTTTTGATCTTCACTATACGAAAGAACATACATTTTTGAGTATGTATGGATTTCTATGTATGAATTTCTAGTTAATCCGATAATAAATATGGCAGTTAGAGTCCTGCTAAGAGTAACATGTCGCCGGCTGAGGCGGGATCGGCCGAAGCGGGAAACGCAGCAGTCACAATTTTGTGTTTACACGTTCATATTTCAATTGTTTACCAACCTATTTTCAGAATTCTTTCACCATAAGATTGCCTGTACATTTCTTAGTCTTCTCACAAAATTTGACGCGAATCGAACGTAATCAGCGGTAAGGAGCGCGATGTAAGGACGGAACCGTTCCGTTCCGTCCCGGCACAGTCTACAATTCAGGCGGCGCGTAGCGGTCGGCGCCGGCTGCCGAGTCGCCGCGTCGCCGCGGCGACAGGATGTTCACTTTACACCGCTATTACTAGAACAGTTGTGAACCGATTTTCTTATTGCTTGCACGATGAGATGTGCAATTCAATTCTGGCCAGGTAGCCATAAGTAATTTCGCATCAATATTATGAGATATTGGCGAAAAACAGGAGGGGTGGGGCGAAATTCACTCTTCCCCCTCCACTGCGCTTGCTAACATACGTTTGCATAAGTGCCATTTTCTTCAAAACCTTTGAATGGCCCACTCTAATTTTTTCACAGGTTGTTAAGAATATGGTAGGCAATAAAATATATGAAAATGAGCCAAATCGAAGGTGGCGTGTTTTTTGCTATTTCAATTTTTGTGCTTAAGAACAGAGTTAAGCAAATTTCAAGGCCATATATTTAAGTCGATGCAATTCTAAACAAATGCTTAAGAAATTACCTAAACAGTTAAGTTTATTTCATTCAAATCAAACAAGTACAACCAAAGTTATGGTCGTTCAAAAATATAAAGATGCAACATTTTGTAAAAATTTGATGCCCTATATTTAGAAGACCTGTGGTCAGAATGTGCAAAAAACATCAATGTAATGTCCGGGGCGCCACAGGAACTCGCTCACAAATTTATAATGAAATCGCTGATGGTAAGGGGCAAAACAGCCGATTTTTGTTCGATTTGACGTGGAATGCCCCGGTAGTGGGTACCGGTCAGGCACTGTGATGCGGTTCAGTGCACGGTAATCACCACAGGGTCTCCAATCTCCAGACGACTTGGGCACCATGTGCAGCGGTGATGCATACCGACTGCTGCTGGGTCGGATGACTCCGAGACTGAGAAGGCGCTGGAACTCTGCCTTGGCAGTGGCGAGTCGAGCTGGATCCAGACGGCGTGGGCGGCAGAAGACTGGAGGGCCGGTAGTCTCGATGTGATGTCGGACTGAGTGCTGTGGCTCCGGATGATGTGACGGCTGGGTGAGGCTGGGGAATTCTCGAAGGAGGTTAAGGAATGCTGGGTTGTCGGTTCCGACGACGGCTGTCAGTCCGGTGGATGGCACTGAAGAGTGGGAAGCAGGTGAAGACAACTCAGTTAGGTGGTCGATGAGACGGCCTCTCTTGGTGTCGACGAGGAGATCATACGAGGAGAGGAAGTCGGCTCCTAGGAGAGGATGGGAGACGTCCGCGATGATGAAGATCCAGTTGAAATCTCTTCTGAGTCCTAGAGAAAGCGTGAGCATGCGCTGACCATAGGTCTGGATGCTGCTGTTGTTGGCTGCTTGCAGATCCAGTCCGTTGGTTCCGCGAGCACGATCGGTGGGTGTCGCTGGAAGAACACTGTACTCGGCTCCAGTGTCGATGAGGAAGGTGATACCAGTGTTGTTGTCCTTGAGTCTGAGAAGGCCGCTGGCTGGAGGGACGTCAGGGTTGAGCAGGGCAGGTGCAGACGTCTGTGTCACCTGTCCTACTGCTGGTTTCCCGAGGTCTGAGTTGCGGTTGCAGACCACGAGCACGGTGACTGACATGAGCGCGCGTTGGTACCGAACTTGTGGTGGTACCAGCAGTAAGAAGCACCAGCGCCGGTAGATGTGTTGGTTGCAGGGCTGGGTGACCGGGCAGCAGCAGACAGGTCGCGTGGTGGACGGTGGCGAGCGCGGCCGGGGGCGCGGGATGCAGACCTCTCTCGGCGGCGCGTCTCGTCCACCAGTGTGGCGACTGATGTTGTGAGGGCCGTGATACCAGTCAGCAGCTGGCTCATCAGGTCTTGGAGGTGGAAGGGTCCTGCAGGAGCAGCAGGTGAGGCTGCAGCAGGCGCAGACGTCGATACCGCGGCGAGAAGGCCTGAGGTAGGTGCAGCGACGTCCGACTGCTGCGGAAGCTCCAGGAGTCGGTCGGCAGTGCTAGCGATGGTCGCAAGGTCCGTCCCAGGCGGCAGGCACTGGAGGAAGGGCTGAGTCCGAGGCGGAAGAGCATTGAGGAAGATCTGGCGGATGAGCGGGGAATCTTGTGAGCCTTCAGCTTCAGCAAGGTCCAGGAGATGCCGAAGGAATTGGGAAGGACGCCTGTCGCCGAGTTGTTGGCCAGAGAGCAGGCAGCGAAGACGCTGTTCGACTGATTTGCCGAACCGCTGACGGATGGCGTCGGAAAGGATGGTGTAAGGTCGGTCTTGAGGAGGGTTGCGGAGGATATCGGTGAAGTCGCGCAGGAGGTGGCCAGGAAGGAGAGTAGCGGCGATCCGGAAGCGGCTGAGCTCATCGTCCACAGCTGCCTGAGAGAAGAAGAGGTCGAGCTGGACGAGCCAGATCACGGGGTCCTCCTCGAAGAAGCGCGGCGGCGCGACGTGGCTGCGTGGCGCAGTCGCCATGCGGAGGTAGTCCGGTTGGGCGGCAGCGGCAGCAGCAGCAGCGGCACCGGAGGCAGCGGCATCCGAGGCGGCGGCGGCGGCGGCTGCACCGGCACCGGCAGGCTGGGTCTTCTGGTCCATGGCTGCCGAGAGCAATGGTCGGGAAGATCGGTGGCGGCGACGGCGACACGGCGATCGCCAGGTGCTGCGGTGCAGCTGCAGAGGTAGCCGGACGGTAGTCGATGAAGCCGATGAGGTAGCTGGACCGTAGTGCAGCAGTAGTAGTCGGCGTTATCCAGTTCCACACAGCACAAAAAAGGATCCTCGTGAAGACACACCATCCGCCACTTCCTTCCTACTCAAAGAGACTGGAGGAGATAGCTCAGGGTGCAGGCCAGTGTCGGTGTGACTGGGAACACGAGGGGATAGCGATCCCTTAGTGCGCAGAACGCGGGGTCACCAATCTGGCTGGTGTAGCCAGTAGAAACACTATAACATACAGATATCTCTTGTATTTCGCCTTTCATTCATTTCATTTATTTGAATTTGGGGCATTTCGGCCGAAGAGACCATGTCATGCCCATGTGTAACTATCAATATACTAATTTACATCATGAAGTGTTCGTCTGTTTGCCAAGCTAAAGTTTGTCCAGTATTCTAATTTCACGAAGATAAGAGAAGAGGAGTTCGATCAAAGTTTCTTCTGAATCACCAAGGACGGAACCCAGTGTGAAACGCATATTCTTCCGGGTGCAATGTTCAACCATCTGTCTTCTTTCATTTTCAAATTTTCTACAATCGATGATGATATGTGTAACTGTTTGTGCACAATTGCATATTGTACACCAAGGACGAGCATCTTTAGTGTAAATATAGCTATGTGTGTACCTTGTATGGCCCAATCTCATTCTAGCTAGTACCTTTTCTTCATATCTGTTGTTCCGTTTAGCTGTGTGCCATATTTCGATTTTTGGTTTTATTTGCTTGAGTTGTGTGTACTGTGTTATTTGTGTCCACTGTTCTTGCCATGTCTTGAACACTGCCTGTCTAATAGCTGCTTGTGTTGATTGATAATCGATGGGAATGTGTGCGATAGTTGGAAGAGTCAAGGCTTTCTTTGCGTATTCATCTGCTTTTGTGTTTCCATGGATGCCACTATGACCTGGAATCCAAAGGAACTTAATGCATTTTCCGTTACTTGACAAAGTGTGCAGTTTGTTATATATGAGTATGAGAATATGAGATGACGGAATGTTCACTTTCAGGGACTGAGCTACAGATTTCGAATCTGTGCAAATCATTGTCCTCATCCAAGGTCTTTCGCAAACTAAATCAATTGCTTTTAAAACTGCATGAAGTTCCGCTATGAAAGTGGTTGTGCCATCAGGAAGACGAGTTTGTACGGAAAAGTTGTCTACAGGGTCATAGACAGCACTAGATACACGGTCATCAGATTTTGAGCCATCGGTGAAGAGGAAACGAAAAGTTGAGTGTTCGCGCCGCAGCTGAAGAAACTTTTGTTGTACTTCATTTTCTGTAACGGTGGCCTTTGGACAATCGAGGAGAAATGAGACCTTCCAAGACCTATCTACCCATGGAGGGGTGGAAAGCAACGGTAGTGGAAGAATGTTTGGCCGAATGAAGTTTATTTCAGAGCAGAACTTTCTTATTCTAGATGCTATTGTGAGGCCAGATCTTCGTTCCGCTGGACCACGATAATTGTGGTGTATTGACGGTAAGGTTGTTAGTGTTTTAAAAGCATTGTGATTTGGGTGTGACATGATTTTACAAGAATATCTCAATGTTTGCTCAATACGTCTGAAGCGCAATGGTGATATTACTGATTCAACTTGTAACGATGGAATAGGCGACGTTTTCATTGCGCCAATTGCGACTCGAATAAATGAGTTTTGTATCACATCAAGTTTGTTCAGTGCGCTGTCACATCCTCCTGAATATACCGCACAACCGTATTCTATTATAGGTAATATTAAAGACTTGTATAATTGAAGAAGTGTGTGGCGATCGGCACCGAAATCGGCGCCAGCTACGCATCGGAATAAATTCATTCTTCTATTGCATTTTGTTTTTACGTATGCAATGTGTTTAGTCATGGACAGTCTATTGTCCAGAACTATTCCGAGATACTTGAATGAATTCAACCGAGGTATTACATGTCCTGATAAGCGCAAGGTAGACTCTTCTAACATTCTGTTGTTTTTTGTGAAGACCATCACAGCGGATTTAGTAGGAGAAAAAATGCAGCCGTTCTTCGAAGACCAGTCATCTAGACTATTTAATGCATTTTGCAGACGTGGAATCGAGTGTATTGGATCCCTATCCGTGCACCATATCGCACAATCATCTGCAAACAAAGAGTATTGTATACCTGGAGAAATCTGGTCGAAAATATCATTGATCATAATGTTGAAAAGTATGGGAGATAAGCAGCTGCCTTGTGGTAAGCCATTTTCGAACAAAAAAGTGTTGGACAAAATTGAACGAAAGCGTACTTGAAAACTACGACCACCAGTGAGGAAACCGACCAAATAGTGTGCCAGATGTCCACGTATGCCAATCTTGTGGAGTTTGCAAAGTAAAGTCGGCCGGTGTACCATGTCGTAAGCCCGGGTAATATCAAGGAAGACGGCAGTGGTATGTTTTTTTAATTTGAATCCCTTTCGTATATCTGTTTCTAAGCGAATAATGTGATCTAAGGTACTGTGATATCTTCTGAATCCACTTTGATATTTCGAGAGTAGTTCATTTTTTTCAAGAAACCATTCCAAGCGTTTTTTAATCATCCGTTCAAATATCTTGCCAAAGCAGCTGGTGAGAGAAATGGGACGATAGTTGGTCGGGTCTTGGCGGTTTTTTCCTGGTTTGGGCAAAGCGATGATTATAGCCTCCTTCCATGCCTCAGGAAAAACTTGTTTCACCCATAAATCATTGAATGTGCATAAAATAAACTGGAGAGTACCGCTTGGAAGGTGTCGGAAGAACTGATAATGCAATTGATCGGGTCCAACAGATGTATTCCCGGTCGAGGCAATTGCATTTTGTAGTTCTGACAAAGTAAATAAAGTGTTGTACTCTTCAGTGTTGTCTGATCTAAATGCGTTTGTTGGCAGCCGAGAATGCTGCTGAGCATATTCAATAAAACCAGTTCGATAATGCTGCGAAGAACTACACCGAGCTAGTGTTTGTGCGATTGTATCGACTACTTCTTGAGGTTGCGTTATGTTTGTATTGTTAACGTGTAGAATTGGAAGGGAGTGAAAACTTCTTTTACCTGATAATGAACGAACTAAGTTCCATACCTTACTTAATGGAGTTCGATAATTGAGCTGAGTGAGGAAGGACTTCCAGGAAGCTCGTTTTGCTTCTCTAATTATTTTCCTACAACTAGCTCTTTCTCGGTTGCGAAGGAGTAGAGTTGCATTGTTGCTATGTCGTAAATATAAACGAAAAGCTCGTTTACGTTTTGCTATAGCCTGTGCCACACTTTGGGACCACCATGGCACTCGTTTGTGTTTAGATGAATACGATGTCTTTGGGATGGCTTCTTCTGCCGCTGTCAATATGGTGTCTGTAAGGAAGTGGATTCCTTGCTCCGGAGATTGAAATTGTTCATGATCAATATTACAGAAAGCTTCAAACCTAACCCAGTCTGCTTTTTTCAGGTTCCAACGAGGAACGAAAGCAGATGTTGCATCGGCCTCCGATTGGAAGGTTGTCTGAAGTTTGATCGGAAAATGGTCACTATGATGAATGTCACCATCCACTTGCCAGTCAAAGAAGGTAGCGATTTGTGGAGAGCATATGGAGAGATCAATGGCCGATTCACTGTTGTGTGCTAATGAAAAATGAGTATTGTCTCCTTTGTTAAGGAGAACGAGCTGATTAGTATCAAGAAAACGTTCAACTATTTCACCGCGCTCATCGGAAACTCGAATGTTGCGACCCCACATTGGATTGTGGGCATTGAAGTCTCCGAGCAAGAGAAATGGATGTTGAAACTGTGCTATAATATTATTAAGATGCCTTTCTAATGTATGGTTGTCTGTGTTCGGAGGAATATAAATAGAACAAATATCTATATTGCGACCGTTCAAGCGAACAGTACAGGCGACTGCCTGTAACTGTGTGTTGAGAGTTATTTGCTGATGAACAAAATCATTATTGATGTAGAGTGCAGTACCGCCATGGCGTCTCTCGCCATCTGTCTCGTCATAGCGGTACAGAGAGTAGTTGAACAAAGAAAAGTTGTAGGGGTCTGTTGGAAGAAGCCAGGTTTCTTGCAGAGCTATAACAATCGGGGCTACTAGTAGAAAAAACATCTTGCTTTCGGCCCAGTTAGAAACTAGGCCTCGGCAGTTCCACTGGAGTATGGAACTTATAGTTGTTTTTTTGAGAGGGTGTTGTTTGGTAGCGTACTACGACGGGGCGAGGCCCAACTTGCCGCACGGTTGTGTCCCATAGATACTTTAGTCGGAGGTCGTGACATGCGAGGGGTGGGTGTTCGTCCATCCTCTGATGGAGGCTGAGGGCGGGGTCCTTTTGACCGCTGAACTCGCGTCCAGCTTGCAGTGGAGCGACCAGCTCCGGCAGAGGGCTTGGCCTGCGGGGCGATCACCGGCGAGACCTCAAGCTGAGAGTCAGGAGGGGAGGAAGGCATCGGGTCTCCAAACACAGTCTCAGTCACGTCGTTCGTGTTTGTGGATGCGGAGGTGGATGTGCTCAGAGGTTTGAGCAGCTGGAGAGGGGGTAGTGCTGCGATCGGGTCGGTCTGGGTACTGCATGAAGCTGTCTCGGTACTGGCGGCCTTAGCATAAGTCCTACCAGGGGTCGGGGTGGCCGTCTCGGCCTCCACGCGACGGCGAGCGTCTGGGTAGGAGCATCCAGACTTCGCTTTCATCTCACAGATGCGCTTTTCCTTCTTCCACGTGGGGCACTGGGAGGACGAGACCGAGTGATCGGGGCTACCACAGCTGAGGCACGTGATGGGTTTGGAGCATGCCGTGTCCTCGTGAGGGGCTTCGCCACACTTCTGACAGCGGGCCGACTGACGGCACGTGGAACTTCCATGGCCAAATCTCTGACACTTAAAGCAGCGGAGTGGGTTAGGGATGAAAACTCGTACGTCTTTTTTGAGCCATCCGATTGAGATTTTTTCCGGCAGAGTGGTGGTCTCGAATGTGAGGACGAGCAGGCTGGTGTCTTTCCTCTGACCATCTCGGAACGTGGTCAGTCGACGGATGTGTGTCACTCCTTCGCATCGAAGTTCGGAGAGGATTTCATCCTCGGACATGTGGCGGAGCTCTGGGGCGAAGATCGTGCCTTTGGAGGAGTTTCGAGCCTGGTGGAGAAATACCGTCACCTGCTTTCCACAGAAAACCGTCGTCTTCAGGAGCGCCTTGGTATCTCTTCGGTTGTGTGTTTTGATGATCAGTGTACCATTAGCTGGGGCTTCGATATCGGGACCGTACTGTCCACAGATAGCAGCGATCTGCTTCTGAGGCCAGAAAACGTTGATCTTACGGAAAGAAAAATCGCTATCGTGAGGCTTGACAACCAGAAACGAGCCATCGAGAGCCAAGTAGGGCTCGAGCGGAGAGCGGTCTACCAAGTCACAGGCAGGTGCGTTGGCCAAGTTCGGGCGCGGGTCAGAGCTCCGTGCGTGATCAGAGGACGGGCGGTGGTCATGGCTCCGGGCGAGGTCGGTAGACGAGCGAGGGTCAGAGTGCCGGGCGGGGTCAGAGGTCGGGTGTAGGTCAGAGGCCAGGGCGTGGTCAGTGGACGAGCGAGGGTCAGTACCGGGTAGATCAGTCAAGGGGCGGGCAGAGGAGGGAGGGTTGACGGTCGGGCGGGAATCGGTGTCCATGGCAGAGGGAGGAGTCGGATCAGGAGTCGGATTCAGAGGGGAGTCAGAGTCGGAATCGGAGAGGGAATCGGATAGCGGGCGCTGACGGCGCCGCTTCCCCATAGTGGGGCAAACTGGGTGTGGTAGATGGCAGAAGAGGAGCAGGGATTGGAACTGCTGGAAGAAACTTGGGAGAGAAGGGTAGGGATGCGCGTAGGAGAAGCTCAAAACAAACCCGTGAAATGCCAGTCGCTGAGCGAACTAACGATCACCTTAGCCTGTGTGTATTTCGCCACAAAATCGAGACATATATAGAATGACATATGAACTTAGTTATCTCGTATTGCACACATGTTGGCGAGAACATCGAATGTAATAAACGAATACATATGGTTTTTAATATACACATAGCCAATACAATTGTCCAAACAATACAGCAGTTTAAGCAAACGGAACGTTAAAAGGGGGGCGCACAACTTAATCGAAGGCTTTAGCAATTTAGAGACTGGTAAAAGCGACACCTATGAGAAAAACTATAACTAGCGGTTCACAGCATCTAGCGGCGACCGGCAGAAGTACATGGGCCTAGCGGTGACCGGCAGAAGTACAGTCACCAGCACTTGCTACTAATCACCTCGTTTTTGTTCAGTAGTTTGAAGACCGATCAGTTCTCAGTCGAGCAAGATACGTCAAACGATCCGTTTGGTCCTCCGATTTTCGAATATTCAACTTGTTTTTGTATATTCGAAGCATTTTGGGATGGAGAGCCAAAAAACCTCTTTTCTGCCCTAAAGTGTGCCCCAAGAAGTCGTAGAACCTAGCCCCGCCTCTGATCCACAGACCACTAGTGCCATCTCTTGTCAGCCGAACAAGCCGCAGAAGTAAATAATGTCACGTGACCTTTGCACACGCTACAATTACTACGCAGCTGTAGTGGGGGAAGCGGGGCGGAGGCGTGGAGGGGACGCGATCGGTCGGCTGGGGTCAGGTCGCCGAGATCAGAGGTCGTCCGCCGGAGGGTGTTTGAGCGGTTGGGCCGTGTGTGCTGGGGCCTGCGCAGTGGAGAGCGCCTGGACCTGTCTGGAAACACAGCGCTGTGACAGTCGATAATATTGTGATGAAAGAGAGAGAGAGGGAGAGGGAGAGGAAGAGAGAGAGAAAGAGAGGAGACAGAGGGAGAGAGAGAAAGAGAGATAGAGGGAGAGAGGGAGAGAGGGAAAGCGAGAGCAAGAGAGAGAGAGAGAGAGCGAGAGAGAGATGGCGAGAGAGAGCGAGAGAGAGCAAGAGAGAGATGGCGAGAGAGAGCGAGAGAGAGAGAGAGAGAGAGAGAGAGAGAGAGAGAGAGAGAGAAAGAGAGAGAGAGAGAGAGAGAGAGAGAGAGAGAGAGAGAGAGAGAGAGAGAGAGAGAGAGAGAGAGAGCTAAGAAAGACTGGAGGGAAGGGATAAGGACGGGAGGAGAGAAAAGAGAGACAGAAAAGGAAAACCAGAGAGGGTAAAATGAGATAGAGGGCAATGGGTAAATCAGTGAGAGGGAGCGAGAGAGGAAATATTTAGTTGTGTCAGCTTGTTTCACATGTAAAACGTAAATTTGCTTTTCATCATTACAGCTTCGGATTGGAAATTAAATCTTAGCATCCTTATGATAAACCCACGTTGACGGGATGCAGTAGCGGCGGAACACCTTGAAGTAGGGGGGGGGGGGGGGCACTGCCGACTTTTGGTCCTATTATTTTCATGCAACGCTCATAGGGCTAATGTTGAAATGCAAAAATCAAAGGGGGGCACGGGGTGCCCTTCCCGTTCCGCCGCCTATGACGGGATGGGGACGCTTTTATGGTCGTCGTTGGGAGCTCGGCACTAAGGGTCTGGGGATGATGCTGAAGGTTTCGCAAATGTTTCATAAAAGAGATGCTATTTTTTGCACAACCTATTAAACATTTTTTTACGTTTGCTATGAAAATGTTAGGCCCAGTTCATTCAAGATCAGGTCCACGACTCCACAGCTTACAACAGGAGCTAGCTAGCATAACAATTAACCCGCGCCGTGTTGGTGGCATTAACTTTCCGTCGAGTGCTGGGGGGGGGGGGGGCGTTTCACGCCCCTCCGTCTAACTCGGCTCCTGGGCTACGTAGCGACACGCGGTAAGCGGCAATCGAAAGAGCGTCAAAAATAAGGAGGAAAACACTCGGTCATTTTAAGGTCAGGGCAAAGGTCAGGTCACCAGGATTCATCAAAGGTCAAATTTTGTTGATTTCAACGATTTTGAACACCCGACAGCTAACTCCGGAACCAATAGAGCTACAGCGCCGCAGAAAAGCGCATTCGATAGCTCTTTTAACGCTCTTTCGCCAACATGTCCTCAAATTTGACCTCAGATCAACGGTTTAGCCCCCAGAGGGCACCGCTCTGATTGACCTCAAATTTGACCTCGGATCAACGGTGTTTTCACCGCTCTATAGCACGTCTCTGTCAAAAGTAAAAAACTGCTGAAGACCTTTTATGTCCTAAAATGACCTCAGGGGCACACACAGGGGTCACAGGTGCGATTTTCCGATTCAGTGTGTCATGTTTACCTATGGACCGATGTTAGAGTGGGTGTAGAACGAAATTCGTCCAAAAGAGGCGCATTTCAATTTTCTCCCATTGACTTATACCTAATGGAGCAGTCGCAAAATTGACGTCACAGACATACAAATTCCGAGGTATCCATTTTATACACACTATTACCCTAAGCAATTACTGAGAGTTTTTAAGTCCGTTCAGTCGGTGTAGCCATAGCGAGCTTTCGATTTTTTTTCTGAGGTAAGGTCACTTGACGTTACGGTGACCTGACCGTCGCCGTTTTTTATAGATATTCGCGAAAAACCTGAGGGGGAAGGGTGTAAAACGCCCCCCCCCCCCAGCACGGCGCGGGTGGTCGACATAGCGACTCGGACTGAACAAATGCCTTTAACGTATCAACGGTTGAATAAGGTGAGAGGATTGAGGTAGGCTTGTATCGGATTTTCTTCTGCTTGTCGGTAGTTTAGGTTGAAGTTAATTTCGCGAGCTGTCCATAATCATTTAACAGGGAAAATTCAGCTGCACATCGTTCGGGTCAAAGTAATACCAAACATTCTCAAATTTTGTAGTAAAGAGCCAGTAGTCTACGAATATATTCAAAAAACAATTAGAAAAAGAATAAGCGGACCGGTTTCGTCTATCAAATACTTCTTCAGCGCTTTTTCAAAAACGTATCAGAAAAAAACTAGCACAGTGACAATCGTTTGAAATAAAATTGGATTCAGTAAGAACTAAGAACTTCATTGTCCGAAAACCGCTGACAGTTGATAATTCAATGACACTTAGAGCCGTGCATAAGGAGGCGTGAAAACACTCTCCTCATCTCGTTCTATTACGAGAGGACCATGTCATGGCGTGAGAAAGGTGTTCTCAAAATAAATGACACTGTATGAGTGAATAAATAATCCGCGCCCCTTGGGCTATTGGCGGACCCTACCACCTGATCGGGTGGTGCAGCCGTTTCGCCTTCCACCTGAGATCTCGGAAAGTTACCGACCGATTTTGAACATTCAAAGAGCGTTCGATAGCCCCACCAGGGAACTACCTTGCTACCAGGTTTTGTTGATCTAGTTGCAACCCATGACGTCACAAGTCAGGTCAAAGGTCGCATTTTTCACCGATTTAGTCTAAGGAATGCGCTACAGTCAGTTAACACATCAAATAAAAGGCATGTAATCGAAAAACATCGATGGAGCGCTGGTTGTCTAATACATATGTTGCCTAAAGAGGTCAGTTCACAGAGGTCAGTTCACTAAGGGTTACAATATGAACCCAACTATGCTAGGGTCGTGTGATACATGTTTTATGGCCAATTTTACATTTAGAATTCAATGGTGTGGGCTAGACGACCATTGGGGCCAGTTTAGATTACATTCTGGTGGAGGTCAGGTCAAGGTCAGGTCAAAGAAGGTCAAATTTGAAAGTTGATATTTTGCATAAAATGGGTATCTATTCAATGCAGCTCATCACAGGAAATCCAATGGTGGTCTTTGACTTGCTCTGTGTGTTCTGTGACGGCTAAAAATTGAATTTGAAAAATTTTACGTAATAAATTTTGAGTAGTTTTTTTTTTGCCATAACTTTGCTAAAAATGGAGCTAACGAGTTTAAGTTTGGCATATCTAGAGCAGATAGTTCTATAACATATATTTCAGTTTTAATTTTGAAAGTTGTTGGTATTTTCGGGGTATTTACTTCTATAGTTTTGATGGTCAAAATCAATTTTTGTTTGGAAATAAGAGTTAGCAGTTTGGTAGCGCTGTTTATTTTACATCTTTTTGATTTCGAATATTTTCGTTATCTTCAAAACTGTAAGCGTGACAGCTCTTCCCGCTTAACCTTTTATTGGGCCAAAAATGACAGAACATGACATCCCTCTGACGTCATTACTCATTTGTGACTAACGTTTCATAAGAGCTCTGGAAAAATTTGGTCACAAGGTGTAAAAATGATGCCCGGAGGGGTCTTGAAAGTTTGGTGGCGACATTTGCTATACTTTAGGAGATATCGATTGAAAAGGAGAGAGGGGGCCATTTCGCTCCGCCCTCCCCCCCCCCCCCCTCAACGGGGCTTTCAGTTGCTGCTCTCACAGAACTATTGGTTATATTACAACGTAGTGGAATTGCAAGTGGTAATATAAGCTTCCTGCCAGCGCCGGACCAGAGTTTAAACATGCTGGCTGAATTTTAACATTTAACTTTTGAATTTTTAAACCGTTGAGCTTTTTAGAAGTTGTATGAGCTGTTCAGCTCCTTTTGTGGTCCATCACAGCGGGCTTGTATGTCATTTGTCAGCGAAAATCGAATTAAAAACTTTTTATTTGGTCTGGCTACCTCGCCAACTTCTTAACTGGATCGTTTAGTAGCTTTTGATTGGGCACTGCCCACGTTGTCTGTCTAGCTTTTCGTGTCATAGACACTGTCTATGACACGAGAAGAGGCTGCTGACATCGTTTGTCGCGGTTGGATAATACCAATCCACGTCCCAGTGGCTGCTCGATCGCACTTTCCCTGGCCCACCTCTCCCACCAGGCTAGACTTTGCCCGGCACAGCCGTCGCCTCAGTGCCTCGGGCGGTGACCCGTTCAAAGGGGCTTACAATTCGTATGGTGCCGTGGCTCTCAAACCAATACAGAACAGTGAAACGCAAAGGCTCACTTTCCATATAAGGCGAACGGCTTATTCTGGCGCCGGGGCTTCATTCATGCTAAGGCGCCCAATCACAGCGCCGCATTTCAGTTAGTGTCGGGTGCAAAAGCTACTATGCTCCGCCCCTCCATCACGTGACCCTGCCCTCACGTGGCCTCAGTCACGTGGTGTTTCCACTTCTTGGCGCATGGCGGCGCTAGTCTCGCAGGGGCGGTGGTAGCTTGCTCCCCCGCCGTCCGGGGGTGATGGGTAGCAACTGCTGGTGACTGTACATGGCTACAGGGTCGAGGACCGAGGTGTGTGCCCCTATATCGTGTGCCTCTGGTTCGTAAGTTGTACCCCTGGTCCGAGAGGTTTGATTATGGTTTGCTACGTGCGTGTGCCCCTGTGTCCTTTGGGGTTCCCCTGTGGGGGTGCTCAACTCTGCCTAACCTAACCTATAACGTAAAGCCTACATTCACCTACACAACAAATCAAACCTAACCTAACGAATTATGTGAATAGCAGATAGGTTTAGGTTAGGTTAGGTGGTGTTGGTTAGGTTTTCTGCCGAGAGGCAATCACTTTGAATGCAAAAAAGGCGCGGGAACTCGCACATCTGCGGAAGTGGTTAAAAAAAAGTGCCGGTCGTCACTTGGGAATGTCATGCAATGCCTAGGCAACGAGTGTACCAAGTTAATTTTGACCATATTCCAGCGACTGGCTGGTCTCCGCCTGGCATTTCATGAAATGACTTAAATTTTCAGGCATTGGCAGGCATTTCACGCGCGTATTTCAACGAAAATTTCCGTCTTTGCCGGGATTCCACATAATGCCTAAACATTTAATAAAATGCCGGATTTCAGCCGATGCCTACGACACATACAAACATTGAGAATAATTCTGGACTAGGCTGGTTTGGTTGGCCCTAAATAAGCTTCGTGTGACTATTAACCTTGGCCCCAGTGGGGGGGGGGGGGCATATGTTACTACCCTGTCGCGTTTTTCGCGTGTGAATAAAAAACCGCGGCGCCGCTTGGGGTAGCTCTTCGCACATCAATTTTGGACAATGTGTGAAATTTTTGACCCCAGGTCATGTCAGGTCAGGTCACCAGGTCAAGTTAACTGACCAAGCCTAAAAAAGTTTGCAATCATGTCCAGCCTGCAGTGTTTGTCAGAAAGGTTTTAAACTTGGTGGATTGCATGATGTTATGGGCGCCTACAATTTGTATATCTCGGATTTTTTTTTATATCCGTGACCTAAGGTCAGGTCAGTGGCGTGACCTTACCATTATAAGTCAATGGGGAAAAATGAAAATGCCTCTAGATCCGTGTGTACGCATAGGAACAGTCCAAATATTTCAGAATCACAATTATTTGGACCACCCGTGACGACCAAGGTGTCCTTTTTGCTGATAGCCTCCAGAAAGGTCATCCGAGGTCATTTGAGGCTACAAACAGCTTTTTGCCAATAACTCTCGATTGGAAAGAGATAGAGCGCTGGGGATGGTCTCATTGTGTTTGTCTTGCCGAGACGCATCGACTGATATGCAACATGACCTTTTCCGGTCAGGTCATGACCTTGACCTGAGGTCAAATTTTCAAGTTGACCTTTTCAAGTTGACCTTGCAAGGTCAACTTATAGTTCATTCGATGCGTCTCGGTGAGAGGAACACGATTCTCGCAATAGAAATGTCGTGGTGTTTTTTAGTCAAAAGTAATTGTCGAAAAAACACTTTTCGTAAAAACAGCTATTTTTGGAGTTTTTGCCCTCTGGAGGCTAAACCGTTGACCTGAGGTCAATTTTGATAATGACCTTATCGAAAGAAGAGTTCAAGAGCTATCGATTGCTTTTCAATGCGTTTTTCTAACTATCATAGTTCCTGAGATAAATGCATGTTTTTGGAAAAATATAATGACATTTGGCAAATTTTGACCTTTGATGACCTCCAGTGACCCCAATATTGCTCTAAGATGAAAAAGACCGAAATACTTTCAAACGTACGCATTGAGAGCTATCGATTGCTTTTTACCGCGTCTTTCTAGCCCTCTTAGTTTTTGAGTTAGAGGTGGGTGGTAACATATTCCCCCCCCCCCCCCACTAGGGCGAAGTTGGCTGAGACCGCCACTGGGCGCGGGTTAACCCGCGCATGACTGGGGGGGGGGGGGCTCTACAGAGCCTCCCTCCCGTTTTTCAGCAATATTTTCTAAACCGTTTGACGGATCAACACGAAACCTGCGGTACCCTCAGAGGCATCAATTTGACACCTTGTGTTAAAATTTCAACTTTCTAGCTACCATAGTTTGGCCGGAAATGACGTCAGAGTGACGTCATGTCGGCCGATTTTCATGCAAAATACTGAATTACGGCAAACGCTCTCAAGAGGTCAGTTTTAAAGCTAGATCCATTTTCTTTGCATGAGTGGACTACAAATACACGTAGCTATCAAACTGCTATCTCGAATTTTCGAAATTTTGAATATTTTGAAAAATATGTATTTATAATTACAAAAAATATATTTTTGATTTTTTTTCAAAAAGTTTTTGACTTTTCGCAAAAACCGGAATATATGTGATAGAACACACACTGATGAACTACCTTTGCAAGTTTAAGCCCAATGTCTTCATAATTAGCCAAGTTATTCGCATTATTGTCAAAATTTTACAATTTTATGTTTTTTCAAATCCATTTTTCAGTATGTTTTTGACGTCGTACAGCAATATACTCGTAAATGGCACCATCGTGTTCCTGAGCTCAAACTGCATCTGATAGGCACCTTTTTGTTGAAAAATTTCTTTTTTCAAAATTTGACCTTTCCTGACCTGAAAGTGACCTGACCTCTGGTAAATTCAGCTGACAGTGACCTCAAATGACACAGACGACACTATTTTCGAAATCTACGAGTAAAATGGACCATAAAACATGCGTCACGTGACCGATACATGATACCTATACAATTTTCGTGACCTAGGATGACCTGGCCTTGACCTTAAAAATTCGAAGTAAAAGTTCGGTACCCTCAGGGTATCTAAGGCATCCGTCAAGGAGTGCGTAAACCAAAAATGAGCCTGATCGGACCGGCGCACAGTGGGGATTTTTCCGATCTAGCACGTATTTATTCGTAGAGGGCAAACCATAGGTAGAATTGTAGCCAGATTGTGCACAGATGTTGGCTGGTGTGTCCTGGTGAGAATTTTACCTGTAAATGTGCATAATCAACATAGTATAGGGGGTTCAATTGGACCCCCCGCTCAGCCGTTTGGCCCCTGATCAAGCTAGAGCTTCGCGGAAAAGTCAAGCGTGCTGCCTATGACGAAATTAGGCCAAATATATCCAATTTCGAAGTCCAAGGTCATAAGCTGACTTTCCAAGTCAGTTTAATGACCCAACTAAAGTTGGGAAATCGAGACCACTTGAAACTTCGCAAAGTTAGGGTGTTACGGGGTATTTTGGGGTGCTGATCACGAATTTCATGTTAGTTTTGATCACAGACGATGTCTTTATGCATTTAGGCCAGGTCGGGTCAGGTCAGGTTAGATCAATTAGTAGGCGTCCTGCCGGCCATCCATAGAAGTGTCACCTACTACTGATAGCTTCGTAACATGGAACGAAGGCACTAGAACTACTTCGTAAATATTCAAATGGCTGCTAAAATCGAAATCAGCACCAAAAACTACCCTAGAAACAAGTAAAACTCGAAAAAGTGAACCAAGGTCATCAAAAGGTCAATGACCTTGACTTGACCTTCATGTGACTTGACACCCACCATTATGCATGGCACCAACATCATTTCACATATTTGAACGTTTAAAACCACAAAAAGACTGGAAACCGCGGATAATGTGAGCTGGCATACGCCGAATCGCGATTCCGGCCAAACATGGTCTCGAGAAATATGCCACAGGTCAAAGGTCAGTTGGTTCAGAGTCATGAAATTTTTAGGTTAGATGTAAAATTGATGATCTCGAGGGTACCGTAAGTTTCGGCGCGATCGGCCGCTTTTTGCGCGAGTAATTTGCGGAAAACCATGGGGTTTTATCCGACCCCTTCCCCCTCCCCCTCCCCACAAGTGCGATGGTTAATAAGGTACGGTATGTATAATTTACGCTTGTCATCCTATTCCTAATGTATGTGTCTCAGAAAATATGCATCATATAAATCACGAAGTAAAATTATTCGCCTATGTCCGGAACATACCTATATCGTGCTGTTTGCCCTAGCGCTCCTCGAGTGGGGTGTTAACCCTCGCCCGTATAGGGGGGGGGGGGGGGTCGAACGGACCCCCCCCCATGGTTTTTCGCGAATAACTCGCGTAAAAAGCGGCCGATCGCGACGAAACTTTCAGTACCCTCGCGTTCATCAATTTCACACCTACCGTGAAAATTTCATGACCCTGACCCAAATGACCTTTGACCTGTGACCTACTTTTCGAGACCATGTTTGGCTGGAATCGCGATTCGGCGTATGTCGGCTCGCATTAGCCGCGCGTTTGCAGTCTTTTCGTGGTTTCAAGCGTTCAAACATGTGATATGATGTTGCCCCCATGCATTAGGGTGGGTGTCAAGGTCACCTGAAGGTCAGGTCAGGTCATTGACCTTTGATGACCTCGGTTCACTTTTTCGAGTTTTACATGTTTCTAGCATAGGCGTAGGAACAGGGGGGGCCAGGTGGGCAAGTGCCCACCCACTTTTCGAGGTGGGGGGGCCAACCATGTGTTT
The DNA here is from genome assembly GCF_019059575.1 of Amphibalanus amphitrite. Lineage (NCBI taxonomy): Eukaryota > Metazoa > Arthropoda > Thecostraca > Balanomorpha > Balanidae > Amphibalanus > Amphibalanus amphitrite. The sequence continues at coordinate 142,997 of NW_024881986.1, forward strand.
TGGCCCACCCACTTTTTACTCGAGGCCCCTCGTCTCGATTTGAGAGGACGTCGTCACATTCCAGAATAAACAAACTCGGTAAAAATAAGTTCCACGAATCCCCACGCACGGACTCAAGGGGCCGTGATGGATCTAAGGAGGCCCTCTGTTCATACCTGTCAGTCGAATCCCCTGAGACTGATGGCCTGAGAGGCCCTAGTGGATCTGAGGAGGCCCCAATATCCACACTGGTCTGGGAGGCCCCTGACACTGGCGGTCTGGGAGGCCCCTCTATCCACACTAGTCAGAGGTCTGAGACTGGTGGTCTGGGAGGCCCCTCCATCCACACTAGTCAGAATAGGCCCCTGACACTGGCGGTCTAGCCGAGGCCCCCTACCCTCACTAGTCAGAGGAGGCCCCTCTATCCTCAATAGTCAGAAGAGGCCTATCCATCTACACTGTAGTCAGAGGAGGCCCCTGAGACTGATGACTGAGACTGAGACTGAGAGGTGGCCTTATAATCACACCAGGCAGAAGAGGCCCCTGAGACTGATGGTATGAGAGGCCCTCATATTCACACCAGCCAGAAGAGGCCCCCGAGGCTGATGGCTGTGAGGCCCTTCTGTTCATATAACTGGCCACTGGAGGCCCCTGAAACCGGTGGTCTGGGAGGGCCCTCTATCCAAACTAGTCAGAAGAGGCCCCTGAGACCGATGGTCTGAGAGGCTCTTATATTCATACTGGCCACAAGAGGCCCCTGAGACTGATAGTCAGAGAGGTCCACTCCTGATGAATCTGAGGGGGCCCTCTATCCACATTTACACTTTTCGAGGGAGGCCCCCAAGACTGATGGTCTGAGAGGCCCTTTTATTTATACTGTCCACAGGAGCCCCCTGAGATTTATGGTCTAAGAGGCTCTTCTATTTATACTAACCAGAAGAGGCCCCTAGGACTGATGGTCTAACAGGCCCTTCTGTTTATACTAGCCAGAGGAGGCCCATGATACTGATTGTCTGAGAGGCCCTTCTATTCAAACTAGGCAGATGAGGCCCCTGAGAATGATAGTCCGAAGAGCCATGCGGCGGCAACTGGCCGTGGCCATATTTCGGCTCGGTAGGGCTCCACAGAGCTCATGAGAGCACATCAAGGGCTCCTAAGTAGACACGCTTATCCCCATAAGGGTGCCACGCCGGCTTCTGAAGACTCCTTGTAGGCATCCAAAGGGCCCTTTCCGGCCTCTAACGGCTCCACCCGCCTGTGATGGCTCCACACCAGTGTTAATGAGCGCCACACAGCGGCGCATTTGAGGGTCATACTAGTGTCTCTTAGGACCCTATATATCGGTGGCTCTGGGGGCCCCACACCGGCGCCTCTGTGGGCCACCACACCTGTGTATCTCAAGGCTCTATAGGTATATCTGAAGGCAGGGGCGGATCCAGAAAATCTCCAAGGGAGGGGCCATTAGAAACCAGGAGGCCCCCATAATCCCACCTGTTGGAGGCCCCATCTTCCCACTTGTTGGGCCCCCCCCCAAAAAAAAACTGCGTCTATTGAGCTTATCTAGCTGTTCAGGCAACATCTCAACATGAATAGCCACTTTATTTTCAGGAGGCCCCCTTTTCAGCTTTTTAACTTTTTATTTTATTTTTGAAAAAAAATCGGCCAAGGGGGGGGGGGCATGGCCCCCATGCCCCCCCTTGTATCCGCGCCTGTCTGAAGGACCCACATCGACACCTCTGAGGGTCCCACACCAGTATCTCGGAGCTCTGAAGGCCCCACACCGGTGACTCTGAGGACTCACCGGCTCCTGAGAGCACCATGTTGATGTCTAACGGCTCCACAAGGCCACTGAAGGCACCACACAAGCTCTCACTGAGCTCTAATGTCCATGTACCGGCCTCTGAGGGATTTAAAGGGACTATCCCACCTTCTAAAATGTTGTTAAAACCAGTTAAATTGTGCCAGACTGTATAGATTGGATGACCAGGAACACGGTTCTGGCATTTATTTTTCATTAAACATCTTAGGCTTCCCATATTCCAAACACAAACTTTCAAATATGTGACGTCACAGCCCAAAATTACCTCCTTCCCCAGGCCACATTACTGTCATAAAGCTGATTCTTTTTACTCTGTAGGCACCACAACAAAGTTCAGACCAAGTTTTAAGCGATTTTTCAACGAACAAACCCATTTAAATCAGAATGACTAAACGAGGTGACGTCACACTAACGGTCGCTCCATGTTGAAGATAGGGCCTTGTACAAGGCCCATTTTCAAATGAAGGGAACGAATTTCTTCAACACCAAGAGGCCGCGGGGGTTGCAACCTAGATAGATAGTGGTTTCTGAACCTCGCCGCAAACTTGGCTATCTCAACTCAAACCCCATGTTAACCCTCGCCCGTAAACGGCGATCTGCCACCTTCGCCCATGCAGGGGGGGGGGGTTGGTGCGACCCCCCCCCTTGGCGTTTGAAAACGGAGCGTCGTAGAGCTTAGCGGAAAAGACCAACGGATTGCTCTCGCCGAGATCTCGCGATTGGTGGTATATTTTTTGGTCCTAGGTCAATATTTGACCTACTTTTGACCGGTCAAAGGTCAAATTTTCGGAAAAATAGACTTTTTCAAATTTTCCGCGGCGATTGCGGCAAAACGGTGGGAGATATCGACTTGAAACTTTCACTATCGTGTTCCTTGATCAATTCTCTATCGTTTGGTATGTATTTCGTTCCCCTAGCTCTAAAAATGGCGCGTTGGGAGCGCCGGAAGTCGGCAAGGTCACAGTCGGCGGCAGAAATTCGAAAAATCAAAATTTAAATTTTTGAAATCTGATTGTATTTTTGGATTTGGGATGTCCATTTGCTCCCTATAGAAGCTAATATTGCTGCATATTCCCATTGAGGTGACAAGAATTAGCAAAATAGTGGTTCGGGCGCTTTTCAAAAATAGTACCGGACGCTGTTCCTCTTGTGACGTCATAGCTCCGTGACCTGACCTGACCCGGTCAAGTTTCTTATACCATATGATAGCCAATACTTGTCCCAACATGCATCGATCCATCAATCGATCGATCAAGTTTCATCACGATCCATCAATCGATGTCCGTACCACCGGCAGGAAACCTCGGGCGTTGGCACTCAGTTTGTGAAAATCCGGCCGGAGGCTGTTCCCTTTGTGACGTCATAACTCCGTGACCTGACATGACCCGGTCAATTTTTTTTTATCAAAAGATGCGCAAGGTTTGCCCCATAAGGTACCCAAAATTTGGCGGCGCTGCGCGCCGCCGTTTTTGCACTATTTCCGAAAAACCTCAGGGGGGGGGGGGTTGCACCAACCCCCCCCCTACATGGGCGAGGGTTAAAGGTGGGATAGTCCCTTTAAGCCAGCGCATTCATAGCTCCACACCAGCAATTGTAAGGGCTTCACACTGAAGTATCTGAGGGTTCCACACCGGTGTCTATAAGGGCCACATACCGGCATCTCTTAGGGCCCCATACCGGCGTCTCCGAGGGTCCACATCTGGCGGGCACCCATCAGCGACTGAAGGTCCCACACTGTCGACTCCGAGAGCCCCATCTGCGTCTGGGAGCAACATGCCGTCCGTCTCTAAGAACCAGAGCGGCCCCTCCGTCGAAAGATGGGCGTCTGCATGCCAAATGGGAGCGGTTCTGAGACAGTAGGGCACCTACGTGCAATAGAGGGGCGCCTATGAAGCCCATAGGGACGCCTCAATGCGAAAGAGGGGTGCCTCTGAGGCCTACATATATGGGCGTCCACATGCAATAGAGGTCTGCGACTGCAATTGATCAACGCCATGGGGGTGCATTCATAAGAAACAGGGGCGCCGGCATGGCAAAGAGAGGCACCTTCAAGTGTCCATAAAAGAGAGACGCGTATGATAAGCGCACATTGTAGGTGCGACAACGGGGCGACTGTGGGACATAGGGATGTCTCTGATGACTATACATAGGGCGCTTATATGCCAAAGAGGGCGCCTATGAAGCTAATGGGGGCACCTGGGAAACGGGGAAGACATTTGCGTAAGGGTTTTCAGGGGTCATGCGCCGTTTGCGGCAAATAGATTCTAAAAAAATCGGAGGGGGAATAAGTTTTAAAAATGGTGCGGACTTTCCGCACTGTTCGCTTAAGCGGTTACGCCCCTGGGTACATCTGCCCGATCTCAGAAGCTAGATTTGGAGGTCATACTTGAAAGCAGCCAGCAGGACGAGGCAAAAGTTGGAGGCCCCTGAAAATAGGAGGCCCCCTGGAAAAGGAGGCCCCTTGACAGGGTGGCCCACCCACTTTTTATGACGTTCCTACGCCCGTGGTTTCTAGGCCAGTTTTTGGAGCTGAATTCGAATTTAGCAACCATATGAACATTTACGAAGTAGTTTTGGTGCCTTCGTAACATGTTACGAAGCTGTCAGAGGCGGTTGCCACCTACTACGAATACCCTTACTGGTTGACCTGACCTGACCTGACCCGACCTGGCCTAAATACATGAAGACATCATCTGTGATCAAAACTAACATGATATTCGTGATCAGCACCCCGAAAAACCCCATGGCAGCCACACTTTACGACGTTCTAACAGGTCCCGATTTTCCCGCCTTTGGGGTCATTGACCTGACCTGCAAGGTCAACCAATGACCTAGGACCTTAAAATCGGGTATCATCGGCTTCCTCTCGTCACGGGCAACACGCTCGTTTTTTCCGCGGAGCTCTAGCTCGATCAGGGGCGAAACGGCAAGGGGGGGGGGTCCAACGGACCCCCCCCCCTTATACGTTCGCGGCTGGAAAAACACCAATACGGGCGAGGGTTAAGATACTCTAATGTGAATATTCCGTGTTCAGGTAAGCTTCGGCAGCCAAACTAGGCGTTGTCTAGTGCAGAAGAAAGTGACGAATTCGATAGGATATATTTCGGAGTGGAAAAGTGTGGAAAACATTGTTGATTTCCTACATTTATTTAGAATACCATTCCTTCAATATGGTGTCTGTAATGGTTTTTGGTAAAGGGCATTTTTGTGACCTTAGTAAGGTTGTGGCATACTTTCTGTTTGCCATTCCATTCCTAATAAAGGTGCCTTTCAGACGATATGCAACTTTAAGACCTCGCAAGATTAAAACCAACAGGACAGGACAATGAAATTGAGCTATACTTTCGGGCCTTGCTGAGCCCATTGAGTAATCACGCATGAGTGTGAACTTTGGGCGCATTTTTCCTAGTTTTGCTGTGGACATACAGATAAAACAATGGCATATATGAAAAATTCAGACATTTCTTGGCCCTACTGACACAAAAAATAAACAAAAATCCAAAAAATATTTTTTGAATTAATAGGCGCTAGATCGGAAAAATCCCCACTGTGCGGCGGTCCGGCGGTCGGAGCCTAAATTGTGAACTAGCAAAAATGTCGATAATTTTTACTTTGACCTGACCTGTGACGTCATCGGTGACCTCGAGGTCAATGAAAATAGGTTTCGTTCGACAGTTTTTCCAGGGCTATCAGACGCCGTTTGAATTTTCACGATCGGCCCAGTAGTTTCGGACATAGGAGGGGGGGGGGGCTTTGGAGAACCCCCCCCCCAGTCACTCGCGTTATGGAAAATACCCCAGTCATGCGCGGGTTAACTTTGCATCCCGACTGAGACCGGAGCAGCAAAAACTACCGCAGCCCCGAGTGGGTCCCGAATGGTTTATCGCCGGACGGGGCTATCCCACCCGGAGAATAAAACGCCGGGACCAGAAAGGAGAGCCCACAATTTCAACGCTGGTTTGACCTTTACCCGACCTGACCTTTAACCCTCGCCCTGGCAGGGCATTTTTCATAACACGGCCTGGCAGGGGGGTCGATGCCACCCCCCCTCGCGATTGGCTCCTATGGCACCTAGAAACACCAAATTTGGTAGGTAGGTGGGCTCCCTGGAGTTCTCGCCCCTGTGCAAATTTGGTTGCTCTAGGTCAATATTTAGGGGGGGTTTTGGGGGGTATAAATGTAAAAATTTCACTAAAAACAGGTCAAAAGTTTTTCGCTTATAACCTTTGATCTAATTAAGATAGAGCAAAACGAAAAGCACCAGTGAACTCAGCACGTCAAGGCGCGTCGAATGATATACTTTTTAGCCTGCTTAAGTGTACTTAAAGTTTTTCTTAAAATTTAAGTAAACTTTAATTAATTAATTAATTTAAAGTTAACCAAATTGCATCTTATCATATCATTCGATTGGGCTGATCACCAGGAACACAATGATACCATTTTTTAAGCTCTAGCGTCATTATGTGCCAAGTTATTGGCAAAAACGTCATTTGAAACGTCAAACGTCGCATTATTCATAACATGAAACCGTCTTCATTTCTTGGTCTAGATGGCATTAGTGTCGACATGTTAAGACGCTTTTTCGATGGTGTAGGCTATATTCTCCTCGACATTATCAATAGCTGTCTTGAAACTGGAATCGTACCCAGTGCGTGGAAACACGCGCTGGTGGTTCCCATACCAAAGGGTTCCGATAGCTCTGATCCACGCAACACTCGACCAATATCTTTACTACCAGGGGTCATGAAAATCGTAGAGCGTATCGTACAATCACAAGTCACGGAATTTTTCAATGAGCATCAACTGTTTACCGATGCTCAGCACGGTTATCGTCGCAACAGGTCCACCGAGACAGCGTTAGCTGTGATTACTGACAGGATTTTCAAGGCGATGGACCAAGGCGAAATATCTATCCTGATTTTGCTTGACCTATCAAAATGCTTTGATGTCATCAATCACGAGAAAATTTTAGAGAAGTTGAGCCTGTATAACATGGACACCACTTGGTTTAGAAATTATCTGAGCGGTCATACACAACAAGTGATGATCCGCAATGCCGAGGGTTCCTCAGTTATGTCAAAATCCCTCCCCATAACGACTGGCGTTTTTCAGGGCGGTTCACTGAGCTGTCTCCTGTACTCGATCTTCGTGAATGATATGTGTCTGCATGTACCAGGTGTCAACATTGTGCAATTTGCCGACGACACGCAGCTTCTCGCACGGGAAAACGTGCAGACCTTGAACAACTAATATGCACTGCTGAACAGGCTTTGTCTACCCTATACGCATGGTTTTGCGCCCACGACATGAAGGTCAACGCAGCAAAAAGTCAGCTCATCGTCTTGGGAACGCGTCAGATGCTGAAAGGCATGCCAACTATCAGTGTGAATTTCGCCGGCACGACCATCCGTGAGTCCGACTCGGTTACTAACCTGGGCATTGTCATGGATAAGCACCTATCATTTCACGACCACGTCAGTCGCCTCGTCTCTAGATCCACCGGGACATTATTAGCTTTAAACCACGCAAAACACGTTCTGCCGCCCCATGTAATCGTGCCCATTGTCACCTCGCTCGTTGTTTCCCGACTCCGCTACTGCATCGCTGTTTACGGTACCTGTGGTGCTACGGAGTTGCACCGCGTTCAGAAAATACTGAATTTTTGCGCGCGAGTTGTGAGCGGGCGGAGGAAATATGACAGAGTGTCGGATGTGTTACGCGATCTGCAGTGGCTCACTGCACCAGACATGGCCCTGTATCATCGAATGTGCTCTGTACACCGCATTGTGGAGACACAACAGCCGACTGCGATGGCAAGCAAGTTGGACAGAGCGTCCGACCAGGGTCACAACACGCGAAATGCGAACCGGTTCAGGCTGCCACGAATTCGAACAGAGGCAGGCAGGCGGCAACTTTTGTATAGCGGTGTCTCGGAGTACAACGAATTCATGCACCGTTACAATGGTCGTCCAGCATTCAAAACCGCCGTGAAACGCTACTTGCTGGGGCGTGATTCAAACTGAATGATTGATTGACTTGTATGCATGTGTGTGCTTGTGCTTGAATTGTGTGTATCTGTTTTGCTATGTCAACTCTTTTTAACGTTTGACGTTACGTTGATGAAAAGCCGCAATAGCGGATTTAACGTGAATACAATGAATCGAATTGACCTCAGTTGACCTCATTTGTCCTGACCCATGGATAAGTACACCAAACAAAGAAGCACCAAGTGACCTGCTGCTAAGTACTGTGGTTTCAAAGCACAAAAGTGATAGAACGAAGCGGATATCTCCAGTATTTTCCGAATTTAGTATTTTCCCATAGGCTTAACATTACGACGTAATGACCTCTAACTGACCTCAGGTCAGTGACCTAAAAAAACGAACTATATGTTATACAACTCGGTGAACTTAGCACACCCTGAAAGTTTAAAGGAAATCAGTCCAAAACTGTGAGTTGGACAGGTGCAAAAAGAAAATTGAAATTTGACCATGACCTTGTACCGGTTTTTCTGACCTGGTGACCTGACCCAAGGTCACCCCGACCTGCAATTTTCAGGTCATATGTAAAAAGGTTGCCCCATAGGCTGTGCCAAATTTGGCGGCGCTGCGCGCCGTCGTTTTTACGCTATCTTCGAAAACCTTAGGGGGGGTCGCATCGACCCCCCCCCCTGCCAGGGCGAGGGTTAATCTCGAAATTCAACTTTCAAGTACTCATTGGAACCGTCTCGTCGCGTTCGTTTGCCGCAGTCGTGCGTTTCGTTGAGCCTATTGGCTATCGAGTTATCGGCTTGGGGCGTTAACCCGCGCCCTGCTGGGGGGTGTTTGAACACCCCCCCGTACACCTTATCATACATCAATTCTACACATGTTGTAAAAATATTAGACGAAGGTCATTCAAGGTAAGGTCACCAGGTCACTTGAAGTGACCTCACCTCATAAAAAGTTTCAATGTCTGTCATAGCTACACCGAGTGACTGATCGCTTTGAAACTTTCAGCGATTGCTAAGAGCAATAGCATGTACAAAATGTATATCTCAGAATTTTGATAACGATGACCTAAGGTCAGGTCAATTTTGCGACCTCCCCATTATAAGTCAATGGGAGAAGATTGAAATGCGCCTCTTTTGGACGAAAGACATTATAAACACTCCCAAACACCGAATTGCAAGTGGTTTAGACACACTGAACATGAAAATGGTGTCTCGTTAGGCGGCACGGGCGGACATCGATAGCAGCGCCTCTATCGGTCACTAGGGAAAGCTGGGCTGTAGGCGACGATATACCGGCTGAGCTGTCACACGTTGAATAGGTTTATAGCCATCCGTCTTGTGAAAAAGTTGAACTTTTGCCTTTAATATTTCTACAGGCAATTTTAGAAGTGTCTTCACATGGATTACAAAACCATTTAGATTATTGTATTCACTTCAAGCCTTCCCTATTGTTCTTGATGATGCGGGAACTATTTCTAATTAGTGTTTCTAGCTTAGTAAAAGAACATACTGTGCAAACGATGAAAAAAACATAAGTGGAAGATTTTAAATGCAATTTTCTCTAACAATTAATGGTAAATTCTCTACATATCAAGGAAAAGGTGCATGCTATTTGATAATTTAAAGTTCTTGGGGCCAGTTGTTTTCTTCTTTTCTTACGTCGCCCCAATGGCCGCGAATACACTTGTGATAACGCCTATCGTGTGACCCTTGTTTATGCCCTGAGGTCATCTTAGGTCACGAATGGTATCTAACAATTTTTCGCAAATAACTTTTGATAGAGGCATGCTAGAGCGATGAAAACGCCTTAGATGTGTTCAGGTCGACGATACGGATCGACTGATATGCAACACGACCCTTTCCGGTCAGGTCATGACCTTGACCTGAGGTCAAATTTTCAAGTTGACCTTTCAAGGTCAACTTATAGTTCATTCGATGCGTCTTGACGAGAGGAACACAATGCCGGTAAAAGTAAGCTCGTACAAGGCTTGGGTCAAAAGTTATTGCAGAAAAACTGTTTTCGAAAAAATCGGCTATTTTGCAGTTTTTGCCCCCTGCAGGCAAAACCGTTGACGTTAGGTCAAATCTGAGAGAATTACTCAGAAAGGGCTTTAATAGGGCTATCGATTGCGCTTTTCTGCGGCGCTTTAGCTCTATTGGTTCTCGAGTTATGCGTTGGCTTCTTGGAAATTTTCGACATTCGACCTGGAAGTCGGCGAAATTTTGCCTTCAATGACCTCTGGTGACCTGACCTTTGACCTGATCAAAAAATTGACCGAAGTGATTCGTCATTATTTTTTACGCTCTTTCGAACGCCGCCTTCCGCGTATCGCTACGTGGCCCAGGAGCCGAGTTACAAGGGGGGGGGAGTGTTCAAACACCCCCCCAGCAGAGGGCGTGGAAATCCAGGACCCCCAGCCGGGCGCGGGTTAAACGCCCCCACCCCCCACCCCCATCCCCGGGCAAGTGGTGGGTGTCGAAGTACCCCAGCAACAGCCGGGCTATAAAGGTATCCTACTGTTTAGTATATCTTGCTATGAATATTTAGTGATCTGTGTCATTCCAGTTTGTATTAAAGTGTCTGTATTTATGTTTTATAGAGCCGCCGTCTGTGACACCGGAAGCGACGGGACGCCTCCTGACTGCCCTCTCCGGCTTGGAGGACGTCACTCTTCGCGAACCCGGCGTCATTTCCGAAACTGTGCTCGCCGCCCTCCACGGCTGCTCCCAGCTGGATACACTTGAGCTTGAAGACACCCGGCCCCTCACGGACATCCCTGCCCTGACCCAGTCAGAGGTGGCAGCCGTCAGCAGGTCAGTCGGCCGGACGGCGCCAGCGGATACTTGTATGCATCTATGTACAGGGTGTCCCAAAATTAATGTCACACCTTTCCAGCGTCCATTGCATGAGAATAACAAACATGAGAGTTACGCAGTATTTACATAAGTATCCCCACTTCTCCCTAATACAGGCAAACATACGGCTCGGCATGCCAGACATCAAGTTGTCTAGGTTTTGTGGACTGATCTCAGACCAGGCAGATCGGATGTTCCTGGGCAGCGTGCCTTCGGACATTTCTTGCGCCAATATGTTCACCTTTTCCCGGACGATCACCCACAATTTTTCTATTGGCGACAGGTCAGGGCTATTCCCCGGTCATTTGTCCTTCTCCCAGAATGCCGGGAAGTGTGATCGACACCACTCCTGCGTCGTTCTAGCTCGATGGGCTTGGGTGCCGTCCTGTTGAAAGGTGACCCTGGACATCTTTGCGCGTGCGCCTGAATATGGCGGCCGCCACTGGAAGGAGCTCCGCTGTTTTTCGGCTATTTTGTGCGTCCTGCGGTGTGTAGTGGCGACCAGAGTGTGCAGAGCCCGAGTTTGGGACACGTGCTACCGAGTGAGTGACTTTTTGGAGCGAGACCAGCGTCGCTGTTGCTTAAAACTGTGTCGTTTTTGTCGTCACCCGATGTCAGTTAGCGCTCTGCCGGGGATGCTGCGCTCGGTGGCGCCGCTTTCTACCGGTTTGAGAAGAGGTGGAACCCTGCGATGGGCCAATCAGGGCCGCTCGTCACCATCCACCGTACTCTACCAGATCTGCTGACATGTCAAGGACAGCCGCCGCCGCTGCGGCCGGCTCGCCCGAGCAGGGGCGATGCCAGGCCCTGGTCGGAGGGGGCGGCTGTCTGTGGCCGCGCGCCGGCCAGCGCTGGCGGCCGACCGGTGATGCCTCGGCGCCATCGACGCGGTGCTCGTGCTGGGTTGCGGGTCCAGGATCGGCGACACCGAGCGGGCCGCTGCCTGTCCCGTCAGCGCGGTCGGATGGCTCCGGCATCTGAGGACGGCACCGACCCGCGGAGCCGCTCCGTGCTGGGGCCGACCCGGGGACTTGACCTGGTGACGCCTGCCCGGCTCACTCCGAGGCAGACCGCGCAGTGGGGGCGGGACCGGCCGCGGCGCGCTGACAGCTCCACTCTCCACATTGGACACATCAATGCCCGCTCTCTTATTCCCAAGATGGACGAGGTGAACAGGATGTTGCAGGAACAGGGCTTTGACATTCTTTGTATCAGTGAGTCCTGGCTCACAGATCCGACACAAGACAGGATCCTGGTGTTCCCAGGCTACCGTATCATGCGCGGGGACCGCCCGGCCGGTCATGCCGGTGGGCGCCGCGCGGCTGTCCGCGGCGGTGGTGTGGCCATCATCTACCGGGATACACTGACAGCTACTATTCTACCGATACCTGCCGCCGGCTCCTGCGAGTCACTGTGGCTCTGCATTGGCGGCGGAGGTCACCGTTCTGTCACGGTCGGCGCGGTGTACCGAGCCCCGTCGGTGCCGGTGGCCAGCGCGATCGGCGATTTACACGATCAGCTGAGAGCGGCCCTGGGATACGGGAGACCCACTTTCTGCTTGGGAGACACCAACATCAATCTACTGCGTCCGGACGGCCCAGGTGTGCGCCAGTACCGTGCGGCGCTGCACGAGCTGGGTCTGTTTCAGCTGGTGCGAGTCCCTACTCACCTGGAGCCGTCCGAGAGTCTCATAGACCACGTCATCACTAACGTGCCCGATCTGGACGCTGACGTCTTGCCGCCGGCTGACGCCGTGGCCGACCACCTCACTGTGACTGTGCGTGTGCCGTTCCGTCGGGAGAGCCGCCGGCCCGCCCCGTTTACCGCGCGCTCCTGGCGTAAGGTGAACTGGGACGCCGTGTGCCTTGATTTTCTGCGGGCGGACTGGAGCGCGGTATACAGTGCCGCTGACCTGGACAATAAGGTCGGTGAGTTTATGCGTCTTTGGTGGGGCGTGATAGACAGCCACTGCCCGCTGAGAAAAGTGACCCCTCGCCGTCCGCGCTGTCCGTGGCTCGACGACAGCCCGGAGCTGCAGCGCCTGCTACAGGAGAGAGACGAGGCCTACCGAGTGTGGCGGCACTCCGGCGCTGACAGCGACAGAAACAGCTACCGGCGACTCAGAAACCGAGTGAAATCGTGCCTGGCGGAATGTAAGCGTGCTTTTCTGTGTGACGGTATGCTGTCGGACCGCCGTGGTTTCTGGCGAAACGTGCGCGAGTTCGCCTTACGTCCGGGGAGGGGCGGGGGTAGTAACTCCCGCGAGGGCCTATCGCCGGCCCGGGCGGATGAGTTCAACCGGCACTTCGCGACAGTCGGTCCGCGTATTGCCGCTGAACTGGCAGCCGGCAACCCCCCGCCACTCCCGCCGAGGCCGCCCTGTGTCACCACGGCCAGCATGTGTCTGCGGCCGGCGACACTCCCGGAGTTGTCTGTGGCCCTGCGGCAGTTGTCGTCCTCCCGTGCGGTGGGACATGACGGTGTACCACTGTTTGCTATTCGCCAGTGTTTTCCTGTGATTGGACCCCACATTCTCCATCTAGTCAATGCCTCATTTTCTTTACGTACGTTTCCCTCATCTTGGAAGCTTGCTTCTGTCGTGCCGCTTCATAAGTCTGGTTCCCGTGACAGCGCTGTTAATTTTAGACCTATATCAATTTTACCAGTGTTATCGAAAGTATGTGAAAAGGTGGTTTGCAATCAGCTCGCTTCTTATCTTGATACGTCCTCTATTTTATCACCATCTCAGTATGCGTACCGCCGATATCACTCAACGGAGGATGCTCTCACCGACGCTGTTGAGTGGGTGACGCGCCGCGTCGACAAGGGTCACATTGTTGCCATCACGTCGGTGGACCTCAGTCGCGCCTTTGATAGTGTTGACCATGGTATTTTATTGTCCAAGTTGAGCTGGTACGGTGTTGACCCCGGGTGGTTCGCGAGTTACCTCGGTGGCCGGCGGCAGGTGGTGAGAGGCGGCTCCCTATCCCTTCCTATGTCCCATGGCGTTCCGCAGGGCTCCCTGGTCGGCCCAATCCTCTTCAGCATCTTCACAAATGACCTACCTTCCTACCTTCCTCATGGACGGCTCATTTCCTATGCAGACGATACCCAACTCCTCGATTCCGCTCTTCCCACTGACTTACCTGTCCTTAAAAAACAACAGGAAGACACCTTGCTCGCTGTCCAGTCCTATTACACATTAGAGGTGTCAATTTCAGAAATTTCTTGTCCGATGTCCGTCCAATGTCCAAAATCCTAGCTCACTTTTGTCCGAAAAATGTCCAAGGCATGGATTTGTCCGAAAACTGTCCGAAAACTGGATATGGAAAGAGAGGATGGGGGAATTGATCTATATATTAGGTATATGTTTGTATGTACCACATGATAACGAAATACCAGATCCGCCATCTGGTTTTGACTGCAAAATATTGCAAACTAAAAATGTTGAAGCAATATCATATGCAGTAGGGAATGGGCATTAGGGCAATAGGCCTAATCTGATATATAACACAAGCACAGCATATTGAGACTCTGCTTTATTCTGCTTCAAAATGTGCTACAGCCTACAGCTGAAGTCAAAGCCGAGTAAGCAGGAATAATGCAAAACATTGCCTTATCCCTCCAACTTGCGTTCTCAAATATTGACTTCTTGCCACATCCCTTAGGCCTTACACTAAGCCACTTGATGATGAATTAATACAGCAATAATGCAAGCAGCTATTCACTTACAATAATGATGGATATCTTCATCTTATATCACACTGGCTGAGATGTAAAGTAGAACACTTCTTGCAAAAGCAAAATAGTTCATGTGAGAGAAACATGTGAGATAGGTACATCTGGAAGAAACGTGCTCTTCACTCAGCCACACATATCTGAATATAAAAAAGAATAACCGAGCACAAAAAATAAAAATACCTGCTATGATTTAATACAAGTTCACTGAAATTCACAAGCAAAAAGAAGTTGTATAAATCCTTGGTAGAATGAAAAACACATTTCATGCTACCATTCTCGGTAGCATGGAACAATGGAACATGGTATCCGGCTTTGAGTCGATGATGTGAAGGTAAATCAATAATATGACGTCATTATCATATAATTTGTCCTATTGAAGTGCATTTACCGTTAATTGTTTGGTTTAGATTCAACATGTATTACAAAATATCATATTTCTTTCGAAAATAATTCAATTGTAAAGCAAAATAACTGTATTTATTGTATTAGACGTCATTTTTTGTCTCCTCCGATTCTCATCGGGACGCCATCTTTCCATAGGTGACATTCATTTATGACGCTTTCGCCGCATTTCATCACTTTTTGGTTTTCAGTTTATTGATAGGCTCAGAGATAGGCTATCGGCATATTTTAATATTTTATGTAGCATTGTATTCTATATTTCGGCACGGATATTTATTGGGGGAAAGGGTAGAAGGGGATGACTTTATGATAGGAGGTTCTAGGTAAGACTCTTGTGCTACTTGGCACACCTTGATATTTGCAATTTTCTTCAGTCTCTTTTCTGTTAACTTTCCAGTGGGGAAAAACTATTTTTGGATTCCCTACTTTACTGCTTTGGTGTCTGGTGCTTCCCACAGGTCAATTGTACATCATATTGATAACTGTGTTATCTAATGATGGGCTTGCTGACAACAATGTCACCTATTGGCTATTGCTACTGAAATTTTCAAAAGAGTTAAAAGTTGGCACAGTACATGTAGGTATGTACCTTATTTGACTCAGGGCTACCCGCTACATGCAATCACGTTTATGTTCATCTTGCACTTTAATTATGAATGATGTATGAAGCACCTATGCCCTGTCAATTTTGATGACATGTTTTGCAATTTGGATATTGATAATGCAAATAACTTTGAACTTTAACTTATTTAAGAAATTTGTAACTTTCAACTAGTTTTCCGAATATGTCCGATATGTTTGTCACTTGTCCGTCCGATTTCCGAATCGGAATTCAGAAATTTTCGGAATTCCAAAATTTTCGGTTCCGATTGACACCTCTATTACACATCCAATTCCTTGAAAATGAATCCTAGTAAGACCACCTTGCTTCTTGTGGGTACTGGCCAGAACCTCAAGAAAGCCTCATCCTTTTCCCTTACCATATTCGGTCACACACTACAACCATCCCCTTTTGTGAAGATGCTGGGAGTGACGGTCGACTCAACCCTATCCTGGGAAAAGCACATTTCAAATGTTGTCAAAAAGTGCAATTCCATCCTTCTATGTTTGTATAAAATTCGTCATCATCTTACCCCCGAGACCCGTAAGCTCCTTATCCAGTGCCATGTTTTTCCCCCACATCCTTTACTGCCTCTCCGTCTGGGGCGGGGCCGCTCGCTGTCATTTACATAAGGTGCAGAAGATCCTGAATTTTGGTGCTAGGGTCGTCTCCGGAGCGCGGGTTTCTGAACATATTTCACCGGTGTTGAGAGCCCTCGGCTGGCATGACATTGCTGATCTTGTCGTCCACCGTGACTGCTCCACTGTGTTCAGGGCGCTGAGTGACCCTTGCGCTCCGGAGGCGATCCGCTCCCTATTCACTCGGCGAGCCGCTGTATCGCAGCGCTCAACGCGGGCAACGTGTGCCGGTGTACTGGAGCTGCCGGCTTACCGGCTGTCTATGTCGCGCCGGGCCTTGTCGTACCGAGCGGCCTCGTCCTGGAATCGCCTGCCGCCTGCCACCACCGGCTCTCGAACTAGAGCAGAGTTTCTACGACTTTTAAACTCGACAAGTGACTAGCGTTTTGGTATTTTAGTACAATGTGTATGCGTGTGTGTGCTTGTGTTTTATATGTTTTTACTATTGTCATTGACTAGAAGCTGACACTAATCCATCATTGGAATGCTTCGCTAATACAATATACATACATACATACAATCTTCAGCATAAGTTTTCGGCTGGAGACGTGACTTGACAGGCCTCAGCTTTAGAAACATCCTCAGGTACCGATGGATTGTCGACTTGCGAGACTGGGTTACCGCTGGCAGTCAGCCTCTTTGCCAGTTTCCTTTTGGATTCGCTTTTCTTTGGCACTGCGCTTCGCGATAACGATTTCCGCTACTTGGCTGACGGAACTCTTCCTACGGCGACCCGGCTTGTTCTCAAGCATCTGTCCGCCTCTATTGCGTGACAACCAGCGCCAAATCGTGCGGCGACTCACGTCCAGTGCCTCGGCGACCTGGCCGTGGGTCATGCCACCGGCAACCAGACTTGTGCCTCAACCAAAAATCAAGATCCAAGATCCGAAAGATCCCACACAATTTCAGAATTTCAGGAACCAAGATCCCCAAGATCCCACGCAAAATCAAATTGCAAGATCCAAGATCCCCAGGATCCCACGCAAAGTCAAAACTTCAGGGTCTAAGATCCGCAAGATCCCCCGCAAGATCAGACTTCCAGGATCCAAGATCCCCAAGATCCCAAGCAATATCAAAATTGTAGGATCCAAGATCCCGAAGATCCAACGCACAATCACAATTTTAGGATGATTGAACTGTTATTTGCAACTGCAGACTGCAGCTGACTCAGTTCTGGCCCTGGAGAAGCACTAAATGGACATGTACGAGTACATATGCTAGAGATGTAAATTTCAGAATTTCTTATGTTTAATAGTACGGCCCACAAAGCCTAAGTTGTGTTTATGCTGATATACACTTTGAAACATTGAGCACCTCAGTTAGTAGAGTATGTCTTCCTTCCAGTATAAAGTGAGTTTAACAGTTTTACACATGCTAATATTTTGCACATTGGTTTTCCTGGCTAGATATTCATCCTCAGGAGATTTGAATTTGCTAGCACTAGATAGGTTTGGTAGGCATTTAATCACGGTAGACTGATGTGTGAAATATTCCTGTTTAAAACCAGGATCCAAGATCCCCAGGATCCCTCGATAAATCCAAAACCAGGATCCAAGATCCCCAAGGTCCCTCGATAAAATCAAAAGTCAGGATCCAAGCTCCCCAGGATCCCTCAACAAAATGATGACCAGAGTCCTGGATCCCCAGGATCCCTCGGCAAAACCTAAAGTGCTGTATCCAAGATCCCTCAAGATCCCAGATCTTGGATCTTGCAGATCCTGGATCTCGGATCTTTTTGGGATCTTGGCACAAGTCTGCCGGCAACAATGCCTACAGCCTCGCTGCGGGTCGATATGCTCTGCTGCTTTGCCATCCTGGACACCTGGTATGCGCGCGTCGGGTACTTCCCCGGAAATGACATCTGTTCACCTCCTGACCGGTCAGGGTCTCAAAAGTCGAAGGTCACGTGATTAGATTAGATGATAACCAATGCGGTTTGAGAGCCAGTACCGGCGAAATTATATTCAAATCATGGATGCGGAGCCGTGGAAATTTCAGACGCCTCCGGCTCCGGCTGCGGCTCCAGAGAAAAAAAATCGGCCCCGGCTCCGGCTCCGGCTCCGGGTGAAATGTCATGGCGACTCCGGCTCCGGCTCCGATTAAAATGGTCCGGCTCCGGCGGCTCCGGCTCCGGCGGCTCCGGCTCCTACTCAGTATATCCCCTATGCGATCAATTAACCCGGCGGCCGCTGGGCCTCCGCGCCACCCGCCAGTCGCGCTGCTGGGGGGGGGGGGGCATATAGTTGCCCCCCCTTTACTTCTCCGAGGATATCGTCGCAACGCGAAGAGATAGAGAAATGAAACTTTGCACACATATTCCTGACTACCTAGCAAAGGTTGTGTCCAAATTTGGTGTCGATTTTATTTGAAATGACGTCACAGTGACGTCAGAAGCCCAATCGTAGATTGGCTTCCCTTAGTTTCCTCACGATATATCCGACATATGAGACCGAGAATATAGGATCGATAACTGGTCAGGATATAGTTGACAGTGTACTTAGATGTGTCAGAATGACAGCAGGTGCTGTTTACTTCATTTACCGCCGCGTTTCATGCTCAGCGACATCAGAAACCGCGCCGTATTGGAAAACGACAAAACTTTATGACGTCACTGTGACGTCATCTTAAGCGCTACAACCACCAAACGTTCTTCAAATATGGCCTAGGTATTCATTTGAAGCTATGCCAAGTTTCAGCTTCGTATCTTATCCGGTTTCGGAGATGTTGCACCAAACCCCCCAACGCTCGTGGGTTAAATACGGGTGGAAAAAAAGGGCGATGGGATTGGTACACTTTGCTTCTGTATTTGCATAACAAGGCTATTTTGCATCGGTATTACACGTTTTACTGCCCTTGCATATACCGTCAAATCGAACTAGGTCAATATTTTTTCCTCTTCAAAAAAAGGAGCCGGAGTCGCCCCCTTTTTTGACGGCTCCGGTTCCGGCTCCGGCTCCGGGCTATATTGTTTCACGGCTCCGACTCCGGCTCCGGGCAAAATATGCCGGCTCCGCCGGCTCCGGCTCCAGCTCCGGCTTCGGCTCCGCATCCCTGATTCAAATTGCGCCAAAGCAGGCAAAATCAAGACTGTGGGAAGGTGTGACATCAATTTTGGGACACACTGTAGATAGACTGTAATAGGCCCAGAGATAACCCGCCAGTTGCTGGGGGGGCGTTAAACGCCCCCACTTTTTTCGCCGGGCCATAGCATAAAAACGGCGCGCCGCAGGCGCGCCAAATTTTGGGTACCTGTAGGGAATTGATTGAAGTTTATTGTGCCAAAGTTTCAAAAAAATCGATCAGAAAATTTTTGAGATATCGAGGTTTTAGTGACGTTATGATTTCTGAGTTTTCGACCAAAAACGGCATATGTTCAAAAAATCATATAAAATCACAGAATAGACATACAGACATGCCGTAAACGCCATTAGACTGCAAATACCATGCACAATCAGATGGCTATCTTCGATTATTGATTATCGTTCCGCATTTTCCAAAATCTTGAACTGAATCTTGGCAATTTCTCGTGACTTCTTCACGACCATGATACATGCATTTCTTAAATTGAACTTTTTGAGCCAAACACGTACACATATGATAAAATGAATGTCACCATCGTGTTCTACGCCCCAAATTACCCATAAAACATGTGTCACAGGCTGCGAATATCAGTTTTGATTTTCGGGGATATGTGCTTACCCGGTTGACCTGACCTTGACCCTGACCTATGCTTGACTGACCCCTACATGAAGCTGACACTCTTGTAGGCCTTATATGATGGATTGTGCACCGTTTTGACAGAGTTTATGACGAGAGGCGCCCATTGCGAAGTCCTGAAATCCATGCTACTGAAAGCCCGATTTCAGGTGTTTGACCTGACCTTGACCCGACCTGTGACCTCAAAATTCAACTTTAAAGTACTCATCTGAAGCGTCTCGTCGCGTTCTTTCGTTTGCCGCCTCGTGCGTTTCGCTGCGCCTATTGGTTCTCGAGTTATCGGCTGGGGGCGTTTAACGCCCCCCCCCCAGCAAACGGTGATTGGCGAAATACCCCAGCAACTGCCGGGATAACGTATCCGATAGTCGAGGTATATCAATACGGGCACAGGGACATTGAAAATGGAAAGAAACACGTAACAGAAGAAAAGCCATCCACCGACAGATAATTTGATAGGTACGGGATACGGATGATTCAATTTAATATGAACAGAGAGAGAGAGAGAGAGGGAGAGAGAGAGAGAGAGAGAGAGAGAGAGAGAGAGAGAGAGAGAGAGAGAGAGAGAGAGAGAGAGAGGGAGAGAGGGAGAGAGAGGGCTAATGTTAAAATGCCCAAATCTATGGGGGCACTGTACCCTGGTGCCACCCCCCCCCCCCCCCTGTTCCGCCACCTATGGACAGATGTTAGGAAATCAAACCTGGAAGCCAAATAGGTCAGTTTTGTTAAAAATAATTCAGCAATCCACTTCTGCCAGGTATGAAATCCCAATCCAGAATGTTCGTATGAGCTATTAGTATGTGCAACACATTTTCGATTTAGTAAGAATAGCAACCAACCTCTAATACTTTCCTAATAAAATTACAAGTTCAAAAATGGCATCAACTTCTTCAGATTACCTTCTTATGGCATCGTGCCAACTGCCAAGGCCATCGTGCCACGTGTGGTGCCATGCTGTGCTTTCGTTATGAGAGAGCCTAAAAAAAAAGACAAACGAAATTCACAGCTCACGTTTTGGTAATATTGTTTTATTACGTCATTATCGTTTGACCAATGAAAAATCTTAATTTGACTAAAACCGTAATGATTCCAAAAGATTCCCCGTGATAGGCCCTTCAAACTGATGACGTAAGATATTGTGATTCTTTTGAAAAGTGAATAAAATAAAGATGCAAGGTGCACACCCGGCTCAGGGCCATGTAATACTGTTTCAGCTTACGTTTACGTCATTAAATTCAACGCTACAAAGATGATATTCACTAACAATCGTATCGTAAAATTATGTGAGGCAGAAAAAATGAACATTCTCTTGAAAAAAAACTCCAGACTTTTGATTTCCAGTATGATTTTTTATTTATTTTCATTATACTCGAAGGTAGAACGCTTAGCTCATTGCTTATTTGAAATGACGTCACGAGTTCTATTTAGGTACTGAATAATCATTTTACGGTAAATATCCAAGGCCATTATAATTGATATTCAAGCTTGTGCTATTTAACAGAAAGTACAAGCTCACATGCATAAACACATTAACCACATGTACCCATACGAACCGCCGGTGCCGCTCAGAGCCTGTGCTCCCTGGCGCGGCGGTTACAGCGCCCCGCCGGCTCCCTCTGCGCTGACCACTTGGTTATATAGGTCTTTGTGGAGGTAGAAGAATATGTAGCCGTTTCTCTGGTGTCCGTCGCCCATAATGTCGGCCTCGTCGACACAGCTGACTCGGCTATCGTTATAGTGGTACCAACGGTCCCTGCCGACGCTGTTGACGTCCGACACGTAGTGTCCGGAGTGCGTGGCGCCGCCGTAGTGGCTGACGACGCCCACCAGCCGGTAGGTAAAGTCGCCGGCCAGGTCCACTGAGCAGAGAGACTGGCCGTCTTCCACGCAGAAATCCGAGATATGTGCCTTCTCCGAGGTGTCGGCCGGCGCTCCCTTCCCCAGCGACCTCACGATGGCTTCCTGGAGCTCGCCATCTTCGTCCTCGCGGGTCCGCGCCGGTTTGGACTCGGAGTCAGCGTCCAGCACCACCAGCTCATCCTGCGCTGGCGGCGGCGGCGGCAGCGGCTCGGCACCGGTCGCCGGTGAAGAGGGACGCGCCGGCGCTGCGGTTCCGGCCGACACCGGCGATCCGGCGGCGGCGGACTCCGGCGGGCCGGCGCTGGCGGTCGGCACTGATGACGGTCCACAGGCGGCGGGCGGCGGCGACGGACCCGACCTGGGCGCCTCAGACTCCTCGAAGTCGGAGAGGGTGCACAGGGAAGGCTTCCTGCACTTCCACTCGGGAGGCCGGGTGACGTCATCCGCGACATATTCGTTCAGTGAAAGGAACTTGGGAATGCCGACATTGGCGCGGATTTTCTTCGATTCCTCCCCAAGGAAGACGTACCGGTTGAGCTGTAGTATCAGCGTCCTGGGCAGCTGGCTGATTTTGGTGGTGACGCGGCACTCATCATGCTGGCAGTGCTGACAGAGCCGCTCGCGCCGGTCAGGCCGCATGCACATTCGCAGTGCGTCCTGCAGCGTGGGCGTCTCATTGCCCTGGCGGCGCGGCACTCTGACAAACCAGCATATGTTTTCTTGCCGCTTCAGCGCCGTTTCATGACACTTGGTGCACATGTAGCTCTCGACGATCTGGTACTGAAAGTTGTCTCGCACCGGGTTGTCGGTCGGTCGCCGCGCGTCGATCTCTTCCTTCATAGTGTCTAGCAGGCGCAGCAAGAACTCATTGGCGTCCTGCATCTCGGTACCTCTGAACGCCGGGTCGATGTCGGCGAACACGTCGCGCAGATCGTTGAGATGGCTGGAGACTGATTTGCTGAGTGCCTTCTGGCGCAGCACCATCAGTTTGGCGACGGCACGCAGCGTGCGGCACTGGCCGCTCTCGTCCAGGCCCGAGATCAGGGAAATCATCTCACTGAGGAACGGTCGCAGGCCCAGCAGTGACTGCAGGGTGGCGTTCTGATAGCAGGAGTTCCCGTAGTTGGGTAGGCCGATATACAAAGGGTCCTTGCCATCATTGTCGGAGTCGAGCGGCCGGATGGCCGGGACTAGCTGCAGGCCGCGGCTGGCCGCCTGCGCCTTGCCACAGTGCAGCTGCGGGTTCTTGTCGCCCTCGCCGGACTTGCGCAGCGACGGCGGCGGCCGCATCTGTGGACTGGCGGCGGACAGCGAGCCGCCGGCTTCGGCCGAGTCACCGTAGAACCGGCGCGGGCCGACGCCAGCCACCTGCAGCAGCTTCGTGTTCTCCCTGTCAGCGCGGTCCGGGCAGCTGGGCGCCCGCTCCTTCGAGCGCGACAGTCGCGAACCCTTGGCCTCGGACGGGTGCATGGTCCCCAATGTAGATCCACCTTGGCTCGACTTTGAGAGGGAATGACTTGAGTCGACGTCAGATGCCTGCCTTCCGGCGTTTTCATCGCTATCTGGTTCTTGGCTGCATGGTGACGACTCAGCAGTGCAGGAAGGCTGCGCATGGACTCGTCGAAGCGTTGACGTGTCGTCAGCTGCTGCCAGTCGCACAGCAGCCGCGTTGCCACGTGCCACTGCCACCGATATGCGCTGCATTAAGTGTTCCATGTCTCGCCGATCGCCGGTTGTCTGAACGATCCGCTGACCGAGTTCTCTTAAGAAGTGAAGACTATCAGTGCCAAAAGCACCAGATGTCTCGACGGCGACTGTTTGGAACAGGTACCGCCGACTTAAGTCAGCGTAGCGTCGACGTTTGCGTCCTTCGGCAGCAGTGGCTGCGGCACTCGCGCGCGATGCGCATGCGGATACTGAGGAGGCACTGAAAGTGTCGACGCACGTTGCATCCCAAATGAGGCATTTCCCCTCTGAGTAAGGGAAGGTTGTGATGCCATCGGGACGGCGTCCGTCGCCGCGATCCAAGCCGGCAGGTTCTAGGACTGCTGGAAGGCCGGCGGCAGCGAGGCCACGTTTGATAATGTTATTGAGCTCTGCGTGGCGGGGTAGTCGACCGGCGCTTAACTGGCAGCTGAGACCGTGCAGACCACGCTCATCAATGTCGGCCCCGCCCCGCAGCGGCAGCGATGGGGAGCGCAGAGCTCAGCGCCAATCCGCAGAGCGATTGCTGTCCGCAAGGTGTCAGGCTCAATCAGGGTGCCTACACTTGGTGACGGGTAGGCGTTGAGCCAGGCGCCTGAGTGTGGCTGTCCGGCGGCTCGGAGCCTAGCTTGGCACACCTTATCGGTGCTGCTGTCTAGCAGGTGCGTGCTGATAGACTTGGCCTCTGAGCGGTCCCATTCGCGTTGAAGGTGCCGCTTTTCGTCGTCTGGCGGTGTTAGACCGGTGCGGTTTTGCCACTCACTGATCAGACGCCGTGTGGTCTCGTTGAAGTCAGCTGAGGTAGTTTCATTGATGGCTGCCACCATGGCCGCAGATGCGACATGCGATGCCAGGTGAGCGGGGAGGGCTAGATCGGAGGTCATCCTCACACCAAGCCCGCCAAGACTGACAGGCAGTGTGGCCTGTCGCCAGGCGTCGTCGCGCAGCTGAACGTTGGTGATCGCCTCTAGACCCTTCCTCACGACCTCGTCGATCCCAGAAAGCAAGTCAATGTGTCTGTGGGCTGGGGAACTTCTCAAAAGGTAGAGTAGGCGAGGCATAGAGACATAGTTCTTAAGCAAGAAGAAGGATTGGTGGGGCTCTTCCATGCTTCTGAGACGCCGTACTAGTTTCTCAATCTCCTGCTTGCCGAGTAGGAGTCTGTGTCGTGTTTGAGAGTCATTCATTGGTGCGCCGAGCAGTTCCAGGTCATCCAGGCAGACTTCATGAGCGTCAGGGAGGATGCCGTGCAAATCCTCCAAGATGTTCTGTTTTTGCTGGGCCCCTTGCTTTCCCAGGAAGGTGCATTCGCATTTCGCACCGTTGAAGCGCAGGCCAGCCTTCTCAAAGTTCTCTTTGACGCGCTCAATGCTGGCGAGCACTTTTGGCAGCGGACCAGCCAGAGTGCCGTCGTCCAAGTACCAGACGTTGATGTCTGCATCTGCTGCTTTGGTGGCGGTGTCTATGGCCAGCGAGAACAGCAAAGAGCTGAGAGGGTCTCCTTGCTGGATGCCGGTTTTAGACAGCACTTGGCTCTCTCCGATGAACAG
This sequence comes from Amphibalanus amphitrite, assembly GCF_019059575.1. Lineage (NCBI taxonomy): Eukaryota > Metazoa > Arthropoda > Thecostraca > Balanomorpha > Balanidae > Amphibalanus > Amphibalanus amphitrite. Next base: position 167,853 of record NW_024881986.1, read on the forward strand.
GGGAGCAGATTGGCTGTACCCTTGCCATACGAGAGAATAGATGTCAGGTGCTCTTGCTCTCACTGCCTCCAGCATGCTGTCTCTGCGCACTGAGTTAAAGGCATTTGAGACATCCAGCTTCACGAGTATCCTGTCTTCGCTGGGTTCCGACTGCTGGATGTATGTTCGAACAGCATGGACTGCCGCCTCACATCCATTTCTTGTGGCCACGCCCAGTTGCACGGGCCTCAGTTCGGCCCCGATTCGTCCGGAGACTGAGTGCGCAGCTACTTTTGCAGTGATGCGGCGGTACACGCTTCCGACGGCAATGGGTCTAAGGCCGCCGTCCTTCTTACGCAGAGCGATCAGAGAGGCGCCGAAGAATGCTGGCAAGACAAACTCAGGAAGGCGGCCACATAACGCCAGATTGACGAGAGCCGTCAAAGCTGTGAGAAGGCGTGCTCCGGCTTCGGCAGTTGTTCTGGAGATCAGAGATCGCAGGTGAGCGGGTCGGACTCCGTCTAGTCCAGCGCTCGAGCTCGGTGGAAATGAGTTGATGGCCTTCAGGACGTCTGCTTCAGTAGCTGTTAGCGATGCTGTGCCCTCGTCGGGCGGTGAGACAGGGCGGATATCTTCGGGTGGTTCCGGGTGTTTCTCTTGCATCTTGCTAATGACATCATCTGTTGGGACCGCAAAAGAATCGTCCGAGGCCAGGAGGCGCAGAGCACCGCGGAGGTCGCCGTCTGTTATCTTCTCTGAGACGCGGCGCAATAGTGCCATGGTGCTAGGTGGGCGATTTCTTTTGTTCTGAGCTGTCCTTTTACTTGCATGGCGAGGTGGGTTGAAATCATCTTGAGACAAGTTATTACGAACTTGAGTGGCTAATGATAGCCTCTTCTTGCTGCCCTTGTTGTCACGGATGGTAAGCGCCAAGTAACCAAAACGCATTAGCTTACGCCATGCGAGGTCGGTACCCTGGGTTACGGCATCGTTGATGCAATGGGCTAACGCGTCAGCCACAGCGATGCGTGCCCCTTTGGGGATGAAGGGTAAGAGTCGGCATCGCTGCTTCAGAGAGGCTATCTCGTTGGCAATGTCACTGGTTGGAGGGTCATTCGCTGCAGAGTTCGAACAGCCGTCTCCGAATCGGCAGGATGTGCAGCGTTTGTTCTGTTTCGCGCATCTGCATGTTTTGCAAGGATTTGTAACGCATTTGCAGCAGCGAGGAGTGTGGCTAACTTGTGTATCTAACGATTCATTCTGAGACGAGGAGCTGTTCATGATGCAGGTTCATCGCTGTCGAATTACCTTCTCGGCCGAGGTAAGGTTCATAAAAGCTCTGTGAATGATGACTAAAGAATCTTCGAAACTGAAGCAAATTAATCTGAGGCGCACGTGACTACGGCAAAAAATCAAACGAGTTTTTTAGTTTTCACTGTGCTGAAACTTTGAAAAATATTCGAAAATGTGTACATTTCTGAGCACTATATCGTAAAAGATTTTAACATTTGAGTCTTTAAAGTATAGGCTGAGAAAAAAGCATTTAAAAACAAACAAAATGACATAAGTTTCGACTGCCGAAGACTTAATGGACACTTATACAAGTCGGAGCAAAAAGACACGTCCGATTATTCCGATACCGATTATTCCGAAAGACACGTCCGATCGGCCCCCGGTCAACAGACATGGTAGCCCAAATCTAGTCGGATATGAAAATTCTTCTAAATCCATAGACTTAAATGCTAAATTGACTATATTTGAGAGGGTTTTATGAATATACATGACCAGATAAAGAAAAAAGCGAGATGCTATCTTGTAGATTAAGTCGTCTACTATCTGCGACTTTTGAAGTGTTTTTCAATCTGAGGTACGGAAATCGTGTTCCCAAGAGACTGAAAGTAGCCATGCTTTACATTAGACCCAATGGCAAAAATTCGTAATCTGACGAAATTGGCCATTTTTACGTCTGATTTATGAAAATTCTAGACAGGATATATAAAAACCCGAGATGCTATCAAGTGGGAAATTTCATTGTCTATTACCGCTTTCTGAAGTGTTTTTCGATCTGAGACCGGCAAATCGTGTTCCCAAGAGATTGAAAGTAACCCTGTTCTACAGCAAGACGATGGCAGAATTCTAATATTTGATTAAAGATATTTTAGGTGATAATAACTTTACTACTAATTGCAATGCTTCATTGGAAAGCTCTACACTGGCACTATCATCGGTATTTGCATTGCTATTTCACAGAACAACAAGAAATAACGTTTTGAAGCCTTTGAATATTGACTTACTTTTCATCGACGGGCTCGATCCCCATCACCACCAACAATTTTCCGGGAAGTCAGGATTTTGCAGATATTTCAGCAGAATTGCAGAGCTGTGTTAATGCTACGGCACTTAAATACACATTTTAAGAAAACTGCTTTTTTTCTTAGCATGAGTTAGGTCTCAGAAACAGCAACATGTCGATATAATGAGGAAAAATAAGTGCAAATTATCGCGCAAGAGAGTATCCTTAGCTCCCTAGCAACCACCTAGCAACGTAAGGCAAAATAGTAAACAACTCTTGTTGATATCAGGTACTCAGCCTTGGAAGCACACTAGACGGTCACCATACTGGGCTTCATACTGAATTTTGCATACCAGAATGGATGTTTCGAACTAAAATTATTTTTTCGCGAAATTTATCTTTGTTGCCCTACTATTTTTCGTAAAACTGAGATATACAAACTTCATGATATCAAAAATAATATTGTGATAATGAAAACCGCCATATAAAACACGATAATTGCTGAGATCATGCCTACTAAACTTGGTCCTACCCCCTAATTCAATACCTATACCCTGCGTCCGATAGCGAAATTGATATTTCGCTTCCCATCGCTTCCGCAGGCTGTTGAATATTTTTATACTTTTGTTTATATCTCAGTTTATTTTATCAAATATTGAAATACCTTTACCTAACCAAGCCACATGTGTCAGTATCATCTTTTATTGTTTATCAATCAATTGTGTTAGCTGGAAACTGGAAAGCCTCATGGTTGTCTGATGCAAGATTGTCTTATCAATATAATTATGTAGATTCTAACATGAATTGTGATGTGGTAGGTACCTAGTAATGTATTGTTCATTAGTCATTACTTTGACTTACCTCTATGTTAATTGTTAATGCAAACTTTTCTGTTGGTATGCATAGGCGGTCCCAGGGGGGGGGGGGGGGGGGGCACGGGGGCCATGACCCCCCCTTTGGTGCTGAAAGGTGGGGCCATACTATCTTTTGGCCCCGCCTTTCAGATCAAACAAAAGTCCCAGGAAAGCTTTTTGTATGTTTCATTTTCTCTCTTGCGCCATCAAAGGACGTAAATTTCACTCATGAGTGGGCTCAGTTTCGCATTCTGTCAATTTGGCGGTCAGCGTCGCTGGCACCGGTTCACGAGTATGGCCGGATCTTATATGGAATATCAGCGTGGGTTTACTTGAGGCTCTCGTAGGCCCAGCAATGGCTTGCATGAGACCCTCTTCGCCAGTGGCGGGTGGGCCCTGCCAAATGAGCGTGGCTCTACGACACATAAGACCTCATGGGTTGGTGCTGTGCACCTCAGAAGCCCGGTGGTGACGCCGTATGCCGGCTTGGTTTCTTAAGGATTAGCGTGGGACCTCCGGGGCCTGCATTGAGTTTGCATAAGCTAGTATGTAATCTCAGAGGCCTGTATGTAATGTGTACACAGTGGCGGTCGCTGGGGGGGGGGGGGGGCATCAGGGCCATGCCCCCCCAGGCACATAAAGGGGGCCGTCATATCATTTGCCCCCGCCCCCCTCAAGCAACCGATGGACTTCCATAGGTGTATGGGGCCCTGGCCCTGATTCGATAGTCACGAGGCTAAAAAAAAACACGCCCAGCTATTAACCCGCGCCCCGTAGGGGGGGGGGCCGAAACGGCCCCCCCCCCTGTCCTTTTCGGTCGATATCTCCTAAACGACTGGAGATATCGCCACCAAACTTTCAGGACCCTTCCGGGCATCAATTTTACACATTGTGACCAAAAATTTTTCCAGAGGCTGTGATAGGTTGGCCACAAATGACGTCAGAGTGACGTCATGTTCTGTCATTTTCGACCGAAAAAAGACCTTCGCGAGAAGACCTGTCAGGCCTACAGCTTTGAAGATACAAAAAAATGATCAAGACATAAAAGGTGTAGAATTGACAGGGCTACAAAACTGCTATCTCGGATTTTTGAAATTTTTGAGTTTTGATCCCCAAAAATCAAAAAAACATTTTTTTGGATATATTAGCCAAAAAATCCAAAAAGTTTTTTGAGTTTCGAAAAAACCGGAATATATGTGGTAGTACCTACCGTCTTCTATCTACATACCAAATTTCAGATCGATACCTCCTTTTTTGGCCAAGTTATAGCGAAAAAAACTGTTCAAAAATGATGACGTCAAATTTTCAAACTCAATTTTTGGCAATTCTAGAACTCGTAGAGCAAAACAAAGACCACCATTAGACTCCCCGTGACGAGCTGCATCGAATGGATACCCATTTTATGCAAAAATATCAACTTTAAAATTTGACCTAATTTGACCTGACCTTGACCTGACCTTCACCAAAACGTGACCTAGGCTGGCCCCAAAGGCTGCCTAACCCACATAATCGCATTTGTCATGTAAAATGGACCATAAAACATGTATCACACGACACATTCATATTGTGACCCCCGGTGACCTGACCTCGCTGTGACCTGACCTGGTATCAGTGACCTCAGATAGCAAAGTATGTGTTTGACGAACAATATACCATCGATGGTTTTCAATAAATTACCAATTTACTCGATTTCACAGCACATTTCTTGAATTGCCTGTGAACGGTGAAAATCTGACCTTTGACCTGACCTGTGACGTCATCGGTTTGACCTAGGTCAATGAAATTTGGTCACAAGGTAGTTCCCGGGTAGGGCTATCAAACGCCGTTTGAATTTTGAAAATCGGCCGGTAACTTTCCGAGATCTTAGGGGGGGGGCCGAAACGGCCCCCCCCCCCCCCTACGGGTGGTAGGGTCCGCCGGTAGCCCTACGGGGCACGGGTTAATATAGCTCCCACACCGGTCTTTGAGCGTCCTACACTAACCTCTGATGGAACTTCAGTGGCGGTCAAGCGCCCATGTTGACCACTAAGAGCCCACATCGACCTCTGAGGCCCCACATCTGGCATATGAGGGCCCCTAACCGGCCTCAGGGGCCCCAACCGGCGTCTGAGGGTCTCACACCGGTCTCTAATGGCCTTGTTGCTGTCTCTGGTGTCCCAAGACGAACATTTAGGTGCCAATGAGGGCCCCGCACTGGCTGCTGAAGACCCGATGCCGGCCTCTAAGGGCCTGCATTGGCCTCTGAGAAGGGCCCATCTTGGCCTTTGAGGGCCCTCTGCTGGCCTCTGGGGTCCAACGACGGCTCATGCCGGTCTCTTAGGGCCCCACGCTAACCTCTGAGGGCCCCATGGGCATGTAGGCCTGTAATGAGTAAGGACCCACATTAGCCTCAGAGAGCCCACCTCGGTCTCTGATGGTCTCAAACTACTGGCCTTTGCAGTCTGCAGGTCCTGTACTGGTTTCTGAGGGCCCTAAACTGGCCTCTAAGTGAAAACATACATGGGTGGGCTTCTGAAGATCACAGGGCTCACATAGACTCCTGCACAGCCTTACGTTGGTCCTGATCCAGATTACTTTACGTCCTGATGGTCCCGCGCAGATTCCCTCATATTTCGACGTCGGGACCCCATGAGCCGGTGTGTGGGGCTGGCAGAGACTGATGAAGTCCTTAGGGCTCAGGGCCAGTCTTTTTAGCAGTAGGACTATAAGACAGGTTGAGTGAGCCGAGCCCCAATAGAGCCGTTGCGAAGCCCCGCACGAGTCGCGCGCGGCCCTCAGATGCCAATTTTGAAAACCAGGAACCTGTGGGGCCGGGGGTTTCCATAGGTCGGTGTACCTACTTTCTCCCGTCGCTACACATCTATATGGGTAAATGTCATGGTTTGAAAATGCTCTCTGGGTTTCACATGCTTGTTCAAAGCAAGAGGTATCTGTACTTTTCCGAATTGTTTGATAGTGGTAAGGTCATGAATCCGCGTGCTCGACCTTCCAGTATATGCTACACCGATCCGTCGCCATGGTGCAGTGGCCCGACCGGTGGAAACACCGTGGGACGGGAAATGGAACTGGTGATTTTGCCTTAAATTGAGCTTAAAGATTTCACGCAAAAATGAAGTGGATGAAGCATAAGTAATGCCAACTTTTTCGGCGCCTCGTGGGCGTAAAATTAGCCGATCCCCCCCCCCCTCCGGTGACGGATAAATGTTATGTCCCGCGAGTGTGATCTTGCCCCCCCCCCCCTTTTGCCAGCGGCTGCGACCGCCAGTGTTGGTATGTGAACAATCTTCATGTCACTCAATTCTCTCAAGTTGTGACCATCATGAGCCTCCTTTATTTTGTATTCTGTATAATGTAACTGGATGCCTTTACTAATATGGCCTTTATATAAGATTGTTTGTTTCTAACCATACTTTGGTATTCATAACTTCTTATGAAAGAAAGTTGTTAACATTTCGAGCACCTATGAGCTATGATCCCAATGGATCTCACGACGAAATTGGGGAGCCAGATCTATGATCCGAGTGGATCTAGCGACAAAATTGAAGGGTCAGATCTATGATCCCAGTAGATCTCTCGACAAAATTGAGCGGTTTGGATCTATGATCTGAATGGATCTCGGATCAGGATCCATGGGATCGGATCTCAGATCCATTTTTCCGGATCCAAGCACATGTCTGCGTATATTAACCTGTTCTGTTTTGTCATGACTTGTTGCAGGATGGCAGTGACCTGCAGGAAACTGAAGGACCTGTTCATTGAATCCTCAACTGAAAACTGCCAGGCCGTCCTGACCGCCCTGCACGAGACAGACCTGGGATGTGACAGTGGCCAGTCCCGTACCATCAACCTCCGGGTCCCAAGTAAGTGGCGGTGTCTCTGACCACCCACACCAGCCGACATGGCGTCACTGGCCTCTCGGATACGCACACTGACTCATGTGACGTCACTAGTACTGACGTCACAATAGGTGATGCCTGTCTGTGTAAGTGACATCACTGTATCAGTATCAGCCCTCATGTTGTCACTATCGATGCACAAGTTGTCATTGTGCTCGGTTATTACTCACCTATCTGCAAGTGACGTTACGTCATCAGCCTAAGTTGCCCCATGTGACCTCACTAGCAATCAGTGTGTAATCTGACGTGCTCTATTTTCCAGAGTCTGTATACGACAAGCTTACCAAGCCTCCCAATGGCAGCAAAATTTGCTTGCAGTACTATACCTAAACGACGATCTTCCCGGTGCCTCGACCGCTTCGGTGCTGGGTGGCAGTGTCGGAACTTGACAACAGATGGCAGCACCGTGTCTAGTCTGTAGTGTCGGAACTCGACAACAGGTGGCAGCACCGTGTCCCGTCGGCAGCGCTGTTCTGTACACAATGCACGTCTAGACCTTCATATCCAGAAGTACTTCGAGCCGCCCTGTCCCATCGGGCCAGGTCCGCGGGTACTTTACCGCCGTGCCAGGCTGGTTTGGGTTGAGTGGCCACCTAAATGCTTGATCATTTGAGCACAGATTGCTACGTTTGTTGACACTGCTTTGATAGACAGTAGGTATATTCAGTATCTGAGATGTATCACGCTCTGGGCCACTGTCCAGCCGTCGGTAAACCGTGGTCACCGTGCCGGAGGTGCCGCCGTGGTGACGTCACGTGTGTTGTGACGTGACGTCACGCTGGCTCACACCGCTGTGCTGTTGTGTCGTAATTTCAGTTTAGACCAGAGAGTGGTTGGAGCTAGCTGTGAGGGTGTCCGGTCCGGGCGATATCGGACCTCGCCCGTCACTGTGTCGGACCGTCGGTGGTCCGGTCGGCTGTGGTTCGTTTGGACCGGATATGTCCGGTTCGGTGTCGTTCATGGGATATCACGGGCTGATGGCGATTGAAATACACAGTGGTTCAGACGTTCAATACACAATATTACTGGATTTCCAAGCGCCACTATGTAGTTCTGTTATTTAGTGACGGTAACCCGTCAAAGGGATTGTAAGGCTGCTGACCATTATGCAATGCTTTGAACATATCATTCTATAATGTCATACAAAGTTGTGATATAAAGAAGTCACCTACTTGAAGTGACGTGGAGCTCTAATGTCGGATCCTTCATAAAAAGTGTGTGCAACTTCAGATTGCCTAACATGTATAAGTGTTCCGTAAAAATTAAGCCAAACCCAGAGAGTTATCAGTAAAAAGAAAAATCAGGTCATTTCCAGGAAACGTATCCCGCAGGGGACGGGGCGAATCATACTTTTTACCCTCACCACCAGCCCAGCACTTCAGTTGACTGAGCCGATAGGCTGTACTGATTATCACACATCAAGTGTGTCTATGGTGATCAATGTGTGTCACCCAGCCGGTGCAGTGCGGCACAGCCTACCACTGCAGGCAGCTGATTGCCCGCTGAGAAACGGTGCATCGTTCTGCCGTCAACTGTAGACTGTACAGTGTGTATTAGTTATATTACAGCTGTATGGACACAGCACGGGTACGGATCCCTGACACCATATACCATCGACTGGTGGATACAGGACACGGTCTAGTATCCAGCGGTGCGATACAGCCGGTGGTCGTTATTTCTTTTAGAAGGCTGCATACCGCCAGTGGACACTATTATTTTACTGAAGGCTGGGTACCGCCGGTGGCCACTAGCCGTTTTCACGACGGGCTATCCGGCGAATGCACCTGATTTGACCAAATCTGCACCTCATTTCTTTTACATCAAATATCTTCATTTTATGAATTTATTTCAGTATTTTAATCGATGATGCTCTCTGATAATATGACAAAGCAGGCATATAAGCAATTATTGCAACCCTAACTGATAGCTGCTAAGAGACACACTGAACCTGATTTGGCCAAATCTGCACCTAATCTGTACCAGATGTGCACCAAATGTGTACCAGATGGCCGTCAAGAAAACGACCATTACCACTTTTTAGAAGGCTGGATACCGCCAGTGGCCACTATTTCTTTTAGAAGGCTGGATACCGCCAGTGGCCGCTATTATTTTACTGAAGGCTGGATGCCACTAGTGGCTACTATCACCGGCTGGATGTCGCCAGTGGCCCTATCACATAGAAGGGAAGTGTCCAATAGGGCCTATCGGTTGTTTTCTCAATTAGGTACTCACCTCTAAAAAGTGGTGAATATTGACGTCGTAACGTTTATCACTCAGTTCTAATCAATACCCTTACCTGAAAACGTTCGTGGTCCGACCATTGACCTTTGAAATTATGCATTGTTTTAAGACAATATTCGACAAGAATGGTGGTTCGCCGCATAAGCGCATATAATCTGTACGTGCATCTCACTTTTGCAAGTAGATGGGAGCCAGAAAAGTAATGAATTCTGCTCTCTGGCTTATTGTAGCGTCAAGGCCATTCAATTTTGATGAACTTTAGGTCTTGATGAGCACCTTTTTGAAGTTGAAACTCTTGGGTACACATTTAAGAATTTTGTGTGATGCTCCAAATTTGGACGGTCGTGGTGGTCAGCGGTCAAGTGATGACTATCAGTTGACTACCAGAACTATAGTGTCGCCCCCCCCCCCCCCGCTCCACGGCCTTGAGTGTCCCCCATTTCCAATGAGCTGCCCCACCCCAAACGTGGCGCTGGATCCGCCACTGCCATCAATTGAAGTATCCATGTTCGTCCCAGTCGGTCCACTGATACCTTATCGGTGCAGAGATACCGTATCGGCTACAGCAATGTCACGAGCCCCGTACAGGGTGTCGATAGGGACAACACTGGCATTGAGGGCCCGGGCGTCGGACAGTGCGACCTAGAGGGGAGCGGTTTTCTGACTCCGTGTGACCTACCGAGACAAGGTATAGTGACCTGGAGAGGAGCGGTCTAACGTGTGACCCATCGAGACAAGGTATAGTGGCCTAGAGAGGAGCGGTCTGCTGAGACCTTGGAACCAGCGAGTCATTACATTCAGCATATGTTTAAGCATAAGTCATTTTCATAATGATAAGGCATTCGCTACTATCAACTGAGTTTTGAACGATGCATTTGGGGAAAGTCGGGTCGGGTCAGGTCAGGTCAACCGGTAGACGTCACCCCTCTATCGTGTTAACCCGCGCGGGGCTGGGGTCTCCAGCCGAATGCGCGGGGCTGGGGGGGGGGGGGGTAAATTTTACCCCCCTGTTATCTCCCGAACTAATGGTCCGATTTGGAAAATTCAAACGCCAATCGAAAGATCTCAACACGAACAACTAAAAACATGTACTTAATTTTAAGTTTGAGGTCAAGGTCAAGGTCAGGTCAAGGGTACAAATTGCAAGTTCCTACAGTATCGGCCTTGCACCGTAGTTGCCGAAGAATGGAGTCATGGATTGAGACTGATCGCCCAAAACGTGTTCTTAGGCTACCAAGACAATATTCGTTGCATACAATATCATTCAGAGGTCAAGGTCAAGGTCAGGTCAGGTCAGGTCAGGTCACCAAAAACAAAATATAGAAAAGGGCATGTGCGACACATGTTTTATGGGTCATTTTACTCATAGAATTCAATAGGCACACTCAATAAGTGATATGGACCACCTCTGGATGAATTTCAGGTCGAGGTCAGGTCAAGGTCAGGTCAAGTGAGGTCAAATTTTGAAGTTGGTTGTTAAGGCCTAAAAAGGTGTCTATCTGATGCAGTTTTTCACGGCGAATCGAATGGTGCTATTTTTGTTTCCGTACGAGGTCTAGAACTTCCAAAAAAGTCATTTTTCAAAATTTTTGTGTGTCGTGACGTCATACAATTTTGAATAACTCCCACATTTTTGAACCGATTCTTCTAAAACTTGGTAGGTAGGTGCACATATACCACTTCTCTGACATATATTCCGTTTTTTTTATACACTCAAAATTTTGGATTTTATAGCTCTTTTCCCAAAAAAGTCAGTTTTTTGAAAAATTTGGGCCAAAATCCAAACTTTTCAAAAAACCGAGATAGCTATTTGATAGATAAAGTATAATTACGTATATCCTTTTTTGTTACGTCTTGATTCCTTAAAAAACGAAGATGTTAGCGGCGTTTGAACTTTTGCCGTTTTTGAGGCGAAAATGGCGAACATGACGTCACTAAAACGTCAATTTCTCAAAAATTTTCCGACGGATTTCGCTCAAATTTTCAGGGAACGTGGCAAATTGATGTAAGAGAAGGTACTAAAAGTTTGGCAGCGCTACGCGCCACCGTTTTTGAGATATTGCAAAAATTCGCGAGGGGGGTAAAATTTACCCCCCCCCCCAGCCCCGCGCGGGTTAACCTGTTTACTGCCACTGACAGATGCATAACATGCTGCATCGGCACCGAAACTACATTCAAAAGCTGTAAAACTTATAAGTCAACTGAAGTCATATACAGGCAATGGCCTTCACACACATCCATGCATATGATTCCACGATGTAGCATTTCACGTTGACGTGTCTGCATGTTTCTCAGAAAAAGAAAAACGCAGAAAAAATACGCCGTATGCTGAATCGCAATACTAGCTGGCATTTGACAAAATATCGAGAAAAAGGTATGTGGTCAGAGGTCCGCTGAGTCAGGGTCATTAGCTTATAATAGTAATCGTTAAATTAATTAACTCGAGAGAAGTAGAGAGCCGGGAGAGCTGGGACGCAAGGGAGTCTTGTTGACTGTAAATCGCTGTACAGGTAACGGAAGGTTTGTTGTCAATAGTTAAAACACTATTCTTTAGAATTGTGAACAAATCTGAGTTCCCTGACAATTAGGCAAAAGCTGCCTGAGATAATCTTTGGATACCCATGCAACGTCCGGGTGTCCGAGAAAGAAAAACAATATCGACTTGGTACTTTGTATCTAGTCGAGGCACGTCACAGCCAAACAGTTATATTTTCCTGTTGCATATAAGATATATGCAACCGGAACTCGTATAGGAGATGATGAAGATATTAAATTGGTGGCAAAGAAATTCTGCTTTTTATTATACTCTACCTAATATTCAGCAACTTAAAGTGTTTAAGTCGTTCACCACCGGTATCCAGTGGCGCGGGAACTTCTTTCAGACTGGGGGGGGGGGGGGCATAATAGAGATCAACCTAGGGTACCCCCAAATCTAGTTTTCTCACCGGTTTAGGCCAGTTATTTTCAGACTTTGGCCTTTTCAACAACAAAAAAAAAACGAAAAAAATGCAAAAAAGAGGTATTCCGTCTCAGCTGAGTGAAGAAACTACCGTTTTGGCAACCTGGAGTAAAGGTTTAATCTGCCAAATGAGTTGCCGAGCCAGTGAAAGAGCTGGATTTTTCACTTATATGCTTTCTTCCTTTGTGACCCGCAACTCCTAATTTGGGGAGGACAAGCTGCCCAACGGTTCCCATGGCCTCATGAAAAGTTGTGGGGCACCGCCCCCACGGCCGCAGAGTTGTGGGGGCAAGCTTCCCCACTGCCCCATCCTCCCCATCCTCCGGTTCCCGCGCCTATGTATAAATCTATGAAATTATGTTGGTAGATTTCCGATTTCGATTCCTCCAGCTGGGGGGGGGGGGGGAAGGCTCAAATACATTACGAGCCCCCCAGCCGAAAAGCTGGAGGGGAGGGGGGCTCAGCCCCCGCTAGCCCCCCCCCCCCCCCCGGTTCCCGCGCCACTGTCGGTATCTGTCAAGTTATAGGTATGACTGTTATCTGTTATCTGTATGATAAGTTATCTGTAAAGTGACGGGATATACTGAGGTAGACCAATGAACGCCCGATAGGTGAGCCCCAGCGGCGCCGGTATCCGCCTGAGGCGGTGGACGGGGTCAACGGAGAGTTACCACAGCACGACCTATGGCCGGTCTCCTTGCTAACTGTTTCGGCCCAGCTGTTAGGTGTTGGTGACGCCTATTTCATGCAAGAGTATGTAGTTTACAGCTGTTTTCACGACGAGCTATCCGGCGAAGGCATCTGATTTGACCAAATCTGCACCTAATTTCTTTTACAGCAAATATCCTTATTCTATGAATTTATTTCAGTGTTTTCATCGATGATACTCTAATAATATGACAAAGCAGGCATATAAGCAAATAGTGCAACCCTAGCTGATAGCTACTAAGAGACATACTGAACCTGATTTGACCAAATCTGCACCTGATCTGCACCAGATGTGCACCAAGTGAGTACCAGTGGCCGTCGTGAAAACGGCTAATAGATAGGTACTACCGCTAGCGTAGATTCGTGTATGATACAGGCCACGACCTTGCTTCTATGGCCCGCAGTATCAACAGAGTAGTCTTTCCGTCGTGTTCCCGCACCGCGGCTCTCACATTAACCCTCGCCCGCACATGCCATTTTCCCATCCTAGAACGCACGGGGGGGGGGGGTGGCTGCCACCCCCCGTGCCGTTTCGTTCCTGTTGGAGATAGAAAGATCAAAAAGATTCTTTGGGAAGAGACGAATCCAATGATACCCAGTTTTACCTTCTCAGGTCAGTCATTGACCTTCCAGGTCAGGTCAAACTAAAAATGTTGCTGTTTTGGGTCACCGTTGGATATCAAGTGCGCTGCTTATCATATACCGATGACGATGCCGTTTTCTGGTGCCAAGCCAGCTAGAACCTCTTTGTCACACTACCCGGCTATCCGATCGCCGAAACCAAAACCGCAGAAACTTGAAATTTTCAGTGGACATCAAGAAAGGATAGAGGAGCAGCTATACGAAAAATCAGGCTTCTAGCTCTAAAAATGTTGAGTGCAGAGCAGAAAGAACTACCTGGGGTGGCAACCCCTCCCCCCCCATGTGCGGGCGAGGGTTAATGCTTTCAAGAAAGACTAATTACAGATGGTTTGTTTGTCATTGTCTCTTCTGATTACTAGAAGCCTATAGGAATGGATACCTACTTATCATTTGTGTTTCAGATGGACTTAGAAGATCTGTGCGGGGAGCTGGCTGCTCTTCGTAAAGAGGTTGTTGGTTTGAAGGGAGAAGTGACCACACTGCAGGGGGAGGTGACTACACTGAAGGGAGACAACGCCACACTGAAGGGAGAAGTGACCACACTGAAGGGAGACAACGCCACACTGAAGGGAGACAACGCCACACTGAAGGGAGACAACACCACACTGCGTCAGGAGGTGGTCCATCTACGTGAAGAGGTGGTCCGCCTGCGACAGGCTGTCCTCGAGGAGCGCACCACTCGCGAGGTCGTCGTGGAGGAGCTGCGGCAGGAGGTCCGCCGGCGAGCGGCGCCATCCGACCGCTCCCAGGGGTGAGACTGAGAGGCAGAAGGGGTGGCACGGGGGGGTTAGTCGATGAGATGACATTAGGGGGTTAACAGTAGAAGTAAGTCGGCCTTGATTGCAAGAGATGACTCTTCAGGTGTGGACAGCTGGTCTGTATGTCAAGCTGGTTGTGGAGGCACGAGTCAAATTTGTTTGTGAAAAAACTTTGTAAGAGGTTATTCGGTTTTGTACACAGTTTGTCTGTTAGAGTACGCATTATTTTGTGGATAGTTTGTCTGTAAGAGTTGGTACGTACATCTTATTTTGTGAATAGTTTGTCTGTAAGATGACACTCGTTTTGGTAGACAGCTTGTCTGTAAAAGACTGGGAGGCAGCAGGAGCTAGACTGGGTTTGGGAAAGGGACTCTGTGGCCTTACCTGGGTCAATGGTACGGTGCTGCCCGGAAGTGAAGATAACTATCTGGAAATTATCGCCTAACCACTGACCTCTGATGACGTCACACCTTGTCACTCTGACGTCATTTTGTCACAGTGACGTCGAAGAGGTGATGACGCTGAAGGACGGAACCGGCGACAAGTGTGACGTCATCAGCACATGTGACGTCATCACCCAAGATAAGGAGGAGGCGGGGCTGGCGGGCGGTGACGTGCGAGAGGCTGTACCGCGATGGCCTTCTCTTATTTATCTCCTGGACCACGACGTGCTGAAGGTGGTGCTGAGCAAAATGGACTGCTGGGAAATGATCCGCGCCAGGCGGGGTAAGTGTTCTGGCAACTGACATTGCTTGCAGGACGGTAGAAAAGATAATAGATCATGCTTCATTATGTAATGACGTTATGACGTAACTGGCGGGTGTTTGATGAGCGTGCGTTCTTGGCTGATGTCGCAGGAGTTGACTGGCGCGCGCTGGTCAGACGTGATGCTTCCTGTGAGCAGCAGTGGGATGCTTTTGCTCATGCATTGACACGCTTATTAGATAGACATGCGCCCATCCGCAGGTTTAAGGTCCGTAACCCCGCTCCTCCAGCGGTCACAGAGGATACGCTGGACGTCATGCGGCAGCGCAGGGAGGCCTTGCGGTGCGCTGACGCTGACACCTATCAGCGTCTGAACGCGTTAGCTAAGCGTGCAATTAGGAAGGACCGGCGTGACGATATTACTGAGCGTGTGTGGCTGCTCCTCCGTCGCGTCTGTTCAAGGAGCTGGAGTCTGTTATCGCTCCTAAGCGCGGCCCGTCAGTGTCCCCTGTTGATCTCACTGCCTCAGAGCTGAATGATTATTTTTGTTCTATCGGTAGAACTACTCGCGACACAGTGATGGCAGAGTTTGAGCGCTCAGATCGCCACCCTCTTGATGTTCGGCTCCCACGCGTCCACACGGGAAGGCTGAACATCATCCCAGTGACGCTTGATCAACTTCACACCGTGCTCTTTAGCCTGCCTAACAAAGACCCGTGTGTACCGGGTGACGTGCCAGTCAAAATTTTAAAATCATGCTTTAACTACATCGGTCATCTTTTACTGCAAATTATTAACTGTAGCATAGTCACTGAGTCTGTCCCTTCCAGCTGGAAGTGCGCTGTTGTCATCCCTCTCCATAAGAGAGGCGAGCCCTCGCAGGCATCAAACTTCCGACCTATCACTAATGTACCCGTCATCTGTAAAATCGTAGAGAAGTTAGTACACCAGCAGATCTCCAACTACCTCGAACACTATTGTCTCTTTAGTCCCGATCAACATGGTTTTATGGCACGTCACTCAACTACAACGGCTCTTTTAGCTATGACCGATCACATACTCTCTGGCATGGACCATTCCGAAGTCACCCTTTTAACTCTGATTGACTTAAGCCGTTGCTTTGACGTTGTGGATCACGCCACCTTGCTGACCAGCCTGGAACAGCTCCAGATATCCACGGGCTGGATCAGCAGCTACCTGGCCGGACACACACAGCGGGTACGAGTGGGTGACAGACTTTCTGAGCCCTTGCCCATTAACATCGGCACCTTCCAGGGTTCATGCCTCGGCCCATTGTTGTTCAACATCGTGAGCAACAGCATCGGCTGTTACATTCCATCCAGCGTCAACGGCTTCCGCATCTTGGCCGTTCGCTATGCAGACGACACCCAGGTTGCGATAACTGGCCCTCGTAGCCGGCTTCCAGAACTGAAGCTTGCTCTGGAGAACGTGTTGGACACGCTGTGCACATGGTTTCTCCAGCACGGTATGATGGTCAATGCCAGCAAAACAGAGCTCCTCATGTGCGGTGACCGTCGCCAGCTGGCTCGGATCGACGAGCCTCCTCAGATCGAGTTTATGGGTCAGGTCCTTGCGCTATCGCGAACTGTCAAAAACCTTGGTGTGGTCATGGACCCCGAGCTCACCTGGGAAGCGCACATCAACACCATCATCAACCGCTGCTTCGGCATTCTTATCGGTCTCATGCACATCAGACACATTGTTCCACATTCTATTTTACCTCGGCTTGTCGACTCTCTCGTTTTGTCCCATGTGCGGTACTGTGCTCCTGTATACGGTAGCGCCAATCGCACGACCATAGCCAGATTACAGAAAGTTTTTAACTTCTCAGCCAGAGTTATCTCCGGGCGGCGAAAATTTGATCATGTTTCTGATGTGCTAGACGAACTTGCATGGCTGCGTGTACCCGAGTTTTTAGCGCATGTGGACATGTCACTGATGCATGGCATTCTTAAGTCGGGGAAGCCTGATGTACTGCGTTCTTATATGTCCTATAACCATGAGCACGTGTGTCGAGACACCAGACAGTCGCACCTTTTAGCCGTATGTCGTGCGAAAAACAACCATGGCAAACGTCGATTTGTGCACCGAGCCGCCTCCCTGTACAATCGAATGGCGCTGCAAAACGGCTTGGCTGGTCTGAGTGTAGCAACGTTTAAGGCCAAGATGAAGGACTTACTGCGCCAGAGTAACGCAGTCGGGTAGGTCTATGCCGTGATAGTGTACTTTGTCACTGCTATGCCGTCATTGTACCTCTCAATTTATCTGGTGTGTGTATGTGTGTTTTTCATATCTATGCATATTGTCATGACGATGATCGGAGAATAGCCCTATTTTAGCGGAACGATCTGATGAAGTGCAATAAATAAATAAATAAATATGATATACAGTCCTTCTTGGAGTTCCTTTCCTAGAAACCGGCGAGCTCGGCACGAGACATTACATCACTGGCACTCCGGAACCGGGACAGACAGACTGGCCAAGGCCGTATAAAGACTGGCAAAGGGCAGGCTGGCACAGGATTCGTATGTGAATTCAGGGCTGCTCGGTATACTCTTTGTTATAGAATAGCTTCTTCTTTTAATTAACCCGCGCCCGGCTGGGGGTCCTGGATTTCCACGCCCTGCTGGGGGGGATGTTTGAACCCCCCCCTTGTAACTCGGCTCCTGGGCCACGTAGCGATACCCGGAAGGCGGCGTTCGACAGAGCGTCAAAAATAATGACGAAATCACTTCGGTCAATTTTTTGGTCAGGTCAAAGGTCAGGTCACCAGAGGTAATTGAAGGCAAAATTTCGCCGATTTCCAGGTCTAATGTCGAAAATTTCCAAGAAGCCAACGCATAACTCGGGAACCAATAGAGCTACAGCGCCGCGGAAAAGCGCATTCGATAGCCCTATTAGCGCCCTTTCTGAGTATTCTCTCAGATTTGACCTAACGTCAACGGTTTTGCCTGCAGGGGGCAAAAACTGCAAAAGTAGTCGATTTTTTCGGAAACAGTTTTTCTGCAATTACTTTTGACCCAAGCCTTTTACGAGCTTACTTTTACCGGCATCGTGTTCCTCTCGTCAAGACGCATCGAATGAACTATAACTTGACCTTGAAAGGTCAACTTGAAAATTTGACCTCAGGTCAAGGTCATGACCTGACCGGAAAGGGTCATGTTGCATATCAGTCGATCCGTATCGTCGAGCTGAACACATCTTAGGCGTTTTCATCGCTCTAGCATGCCTCTATCAAAAGTTATTTGCGAAAAACTGTTAGATACTATTCGTGACCTAAGATGACCTCAGGGCATAAACAAGGGTCACGGACACCATTTTCATGTTCAGTGTGTCTAAACCACTTGTAATTCGGTGTTTGGGAGTGTTTATAATGTCTGTCGTCCAAAAGAGGCGCATTTCAATGTTCTCCCATAGACTTATAATGGGGAGGTCGCAAAGTTGACCTGACCTTAGGTCAT
The DNA here is from genome assembly GCF_019059575.1 of Amphibalanus amphitrite. NCBI lineage: Eukaryota > Metazoa > Arthropoda > Thecostraca > Balanomorpha > Balanidae > Amphibalanus > Amphibalanus amphitrite. The sequence goes on from NW_024881986.1 coordinate 186,370, forward strand.
CTATATAAAAATTCTGAGATATACATTTTGTACATGCTATTGCTCTTAGCAATCGCTGAAAGTTTCAAAGCGATCGGTCACTCGTTGTAGCTATGACAGACATTGAAACTTTTTATGAGGTGAGGTCACTTCAAGTGACCTGGTGACCTGACCTTGAATGACCTTGGTCTGAAATTTTCACAACATGTGTAGAATTGATGTATGATAAGGTGTACCAAAAACGGCGGCGCTCCGCGCCGCCGTTTTTTAAGATATTCGCGAAAAACCACAAGGGGGGTGTTCAAACACCCCCCCCCCCCCCAGCAGGGCGCGGGTTAAAGATACCAAAGCTGTCTTTAAATGAACAATGACGTTCTCGTCAAAGTGCTCCTTCTTTTTTTGTTCCTTCGGTGCCGACAGTCTGCCGTCGGTGGCGGTCCGCCGTCGACGATATCGTCGGCGACTGTCGGCGGGAGCTAACCGATCAACAAACTCGAGGTGGAGAAGTCCCTGCGCCGGCTACGGGCCTAGAGCTCGTAGTGAAGACACAGGACCAGCCGAAGATGACTGAACTGCGGGCGTCGACGGCTGAGACAGACACCGACCTTCGACTGGTCGGTGAGTCCTGTGTGAAACGCACTAGACACGACATGGTACGCTTTGTCCCGCTGTAACTCGTTCCTTGTCGATATGATGATATGAGCGATCACTTCTTCACTGACTAGTGCTGCTTCATTCCAGCGGCCACCTGCCACGCCCTGGAGAAGGCTAACCTGCGCGGCTTCAAGCTGCGAGTCTCTGCCCTGCGCCGGCTGGCGCGTGCCAACGCCTCCAGTCTGCGTGAGCTGACGCTACCGGCTGGGATCAGCGACTGGCAGCTGGAGGCGCTGCTGGAGCCGCTGAAGGCTCTGGAGCGGCTCGATGTGAGCCCGCCCGTGGACAGCTCCGGCAAGTGGCTGCGGCTGCTGCCCAAGTCGCTGAGGAGACTGGACATCACTGGTGAGAGGGACTGGGTGTTGGTGGAACGCTTGAGTTTCTAGCACCGTCACGTTGACACGTATTAGCGGCACTGGATTTCGAGAATGGCGTAGCCGAAAAAGGAAAAGAATTAACTCCGCCGGAAATGTTGCATGTTTTGTGTGGTGAGAGAAAGAACATTGTAAAGAAGGGAAGGGCGAATTTGTTCGGTTACACTTTTTTGCTTATTAGCACATTAGCCGGCCGAGGTCTCATGTAATTAATTCTGAGGTTTGAATCAATAACACAATGCGCGTTAATTAAACATACCATCAACAACTATGTAACCTGATCAATATCTACATAAACACAATGCACTTAAAATCAAACCAAAAAAATGTTTCTTAAGAACTAATACGATGAAAGCAAATGAATAATGAAGTCTCATTGTCCCGAGCCTTATTGTGGGGGGCAGGTGTTTATAATGCCACCTATACGAGCGCTGTCTGTCGATAAGCTGACTGGTGGTGCCCACGACCAATGCCCCCCCCCCCTACCCTAAATGCTGTTAACGGGCGATCATGTCCCTCTCTACAGGGTCGGGGATGACTCGAACATCGCATAATTTTAGAAGAGGTCCGTCGGAGGGACTTGTGGTCGGTGTACTGTCAGCAACGGACACACTCCTGGACCAGCTGGCAGTCCTGGCGACCCACACAGTCACCGAGCTATTCATTGATGGTGAGCAACACCAACACGAGCAGAGCATCGGTGCCAGGATATCGTGACCACTGACCAATGGCCATGACAAATGTAGGGAACACGCGGCTTTTATGTTCCGCTTACTACTGCACTTTATCAAGTTGACAAAACGTAGCGCCTATCGTTAAACACATATCGTACTGATCATGCTAATGAGTATATGAATTTGGCTATTATGTATGAGTATAATGCTTATACATCTTATTCTCAATAACGATGGGCGCTCGAGGCTGTCACGCTATTATGGATTTGTTAGAAGGATGCAGTGGCGGATCCAGGGGGGGGGGGGGCTGCGGGGGCTGGCAGCCCCCACCCAAGGAAAACTGGCGCCACTGCGCCGAAGGCGCAGTGGCGCCAATTTTCAATTCGCAACTCATCGGAGTGCCGCATACTAGGACTAGGATGCAAAAATCAGTCGAATAACGTCGTTTCAGTACGCTCCGCACCGATATTTCCAATCGTGTGGTGTCACTGTACATACTGATCCTGGGCGCCTCTTGTCAGGGCCACTGGGCGCCAATATTTCAGTGCCAATACGATGCGACTATGGCGCCCATCCGGGGCGTGGCGCCCAATTATGACCTGCAGCCCCTCCCCAGTGAAAATCCTGGATCCGCCACTGCAAGGATGGCCTATATAAAGCAGTTGGATCTTACTAGTTACTGCGCTTTTCCACTATTCCTTTATTGCACTTGCTTGTCCGTTTCCCCAAAAGGCGTCCGTCTTGTTGGTATATATTGCTGATAATATTATTCATCTTCAGTTCCAGCCATTCCAGTCGGTATGTGTGTCTGTCTCTATGTTTTACAGAGTCACCGTCCGTGACACCGGAAGCGACGGGACGCCTCCTGACTGCCCTCACCAGCTTGAAGGACGTCACTTTTATCGGATCCGGCGTCATTTGCGACACTGTGCTAGCCGCCCTCCACGGCTGCTCCCAGCTGGATACGGTGGAGCTCAGTGACACCCGGCCCCTCACGGACATCCCTGCCCTGACCCAGTCAGAGGTGGCAGCGGTCAGCAGGTCAGTCGGACGGACGGCGACGGCGGATATTTATGTGTACCTATCTGGATAGACCGCAATAACCCCAGAAACTGGGTATCTCTTGGAGGTTTACATAGTAATACGGGCACGGGGACACTGGAAATAGAAACAAACTCTTTGCAGAAGAATAGGCATCCACAAGCAGACTTTTTGATTCAGGTGGTTGTGTTGATGCGATGGAAACAGACAGACAGACGGACAAACGGACGGGCAGCTACATTATCTGGACTGGACTGGTATTAATATAGATATGGACATAATATTGGATGGCATAAGGCTCTTAGTATCGTGTGAAACATGTATAGCAAATTGCAGCACCAGACTGGGAACTTGAGGTAGCTGGAGGCACATATGGTCTGTTATGAACGGCATTATTACTACATGGTGTATTCGTGTTGAGTCGCCCGCTGGTGCCACTGTGTGACTGTGTCCCGTATACTGACCTGTTCTGTTCTGTTATGATTTGTTGCAGGATGGCAGTGACCTGCAGGAAACTGTATAGACTGTACATTGAATCCTCCACTGAAAACTGCCAGGCTGTCCTGACTGCCCTGCACGAGACAGACCTGGGATGTGACAGTGGCCAGTCCCGTACCATCGATTTCATTGTCCCCAGTAAGTGGCAGCGTCTCTGACCACCCACACCAGCCGACACGGCGCCACCGGCCTCTCGGACACACACGGACGCACGTGACATCACTAGTACTGACGTCACGCTTGGTGACGTGTATCTCCGTAAGTGACGTCACAGTATCAGTATCAGCCCACATGACGTCACTAGTCAGTAATACACACATTATCATTGTATTTGTTTCTGTACATATGAGTGACGTCATCAGTCTGAGTTGCCCCATGTAACCTCACTAGCAATCAGTGTGTAATCTGACGTGCTCTATTTTTCAGAGTCTGTATACGACAAGCTTACTAAGCCACCCAACGGCAGCAAAATCACCGTATACTCCTTCTAAAAGCCTGACTAATCACTGTAATCAGTGCCTCGACCGCTCCGGTGCCGGATGGCAGTGTCGGAACTCGACAACAGATGGCAGCACTGTGTCCCGTCTGTAGTGTCGGAACTGGACAACAGGTGGCAGTACCGTCCGTGTCCCGTCGGCAGCGCTGTGCTGAACAAAATAGACATCTAGACCTTCATATGCAGAAGTACTTCGAGCCGCCCTGTCCCATCGGGCCAGGTCTGCGGGTACTTTACCGCCGTGCCAGGCTGGTTTGGGCTGAGTGACCACCTAAATGCTTGATCATTTGAGCACAGATTGCTACGTTTGTCGACACTACACTGCTCTGCTTTGATAGACGGTAGGTATATTCAGTATTCGAGATGTATCACGCTCGGGGCCACTGTCCAGCCGTCGGTAAACCGTTGTCACCGTGCCGGAGGTACCGCCGTGGTGACGTCACGTGTGTTGTCGTGACGTCACGCTGGCTCACGCCGCTGTGCTGTTGTGTTGTAGTTTCAGTTTAGACCAGAGTCGTTGGAGCCAAGGTTGGAGCTATCTGTGAGGGTGGCTCCGGGCGATATCGGACCTCGCCCGTCACTGTGTCGGACCGTCGGTGGTCCGGTCGGCTGTGGTTCATTTGGACCGGATATGTTCGGTTCGGTGTCGCTCATGGGATATCACGGGCTGATGGCGATTGAAATACACAGTGGTTCAGACGTTCAATACACAAATTTTACTGGATTTCCCAGCGCCACTATGTAGTGCTGTCATTTCGTGACGGTAACTCGTCAAAGGGATTGTAAGGCTTCTGACCATTATGCAATGCTTTTAGCACAGCATTCCATAATGTCATAGGTACGAAGTTTTGATATAAAGAAGTCACCTACTTGAAGTGACGTGGAGCTCTAATGTCGGATGCTTCATAAAAAGTGCGTGCAACTTCAGGTTCCCTAATATAAGTGTTCCGTGAAAATTAAAGGGACCCTCCCACCAGGGTTGTATACGACTCAATCAATAGCAATCAATTCAATCACGACAAATTTGGGAAACCAATCAAATCAATCAAGTCAGAGCAGTTTTCGGGAATTGATTCAATCGACTCAAACGCGACAATGAAAGGAATCAATCAACTCAATCAAACGACTCAAACCAAGATATACATTAGGTTTTTTGCCCCACCAACTTAGAAAAGTGTCCATAGCAGTCTGGTGTACCTACCTACCTACCTACCTACCTACCTACAGAAGAAACAAAAATATTGTCATTTTAAATTATAAATTGCCATGCCATTCAAAGTTTCTATGTAATAAGGAAGGATACCTAGTGATGGACAGGTGGATCATGATATTGAGGTTCAATGGGTAGAATTGGAGCAGAAGTTTCATTTAATGGGTGCAAAATAACACAGTAGTTGACTTCAACAAACGCCCCTTAACCCAAATCACCACCTTTCACCTAAAAGTTGTCAATTTAATTTTGGCCATATTCCAGCTAAGTCATCAGGCCATCTACCCCATGTAAAGCCCCCGTCTGTCTCTTATGTGAGTTATGCGGAGCTCTTCTGAATTGAACCCTGAACATAATGAACCTAGCTAGGTTACATGCCACACTGACACCATATTGATATGAAAGTGTTGAAAATGTGCTATAAATTTGACAACTTCATTAGGTATGCTTTAGGAAGACAGCAGGAAAGCAGGTAGGTACCTACTTACCTGCCTAGATGTGTCACTGGCTACCAACAGTATACCAACGAAGGTAGATAGGTTATATGTGAAGAATTCAAAACATTTTATTGCAATACAATTTGAAACTGTTAGGACTGGGGGATAGGGATGAGCATTAAAATATATTTAAAAGGAAATGGAAAGGACAGGGACTCTGGAACGACAGGATAAGTTAAGGACAAAGGAAGAAGAACAAGGAAAATTAAATGCCGTTGGTGCGACTGCGAAAAAAAAAACAAAGAAAACGTTTTGCCAAGAAATATGCTAAGCTTTTATAAATCCTTATTCTACGTCTTTTGATTTTTTGGTAAGATGACGTCATTGATTATCATGTAGTATGGTAGATCATCATAAAATAAATCGGTTGTACAACACCAATTTCGTTTTAATTATTATTTCATTTGAAATAAAACCACTTTATAATTTTCGGTAAAATATTTTAAGGAAAATGAAATATATTAAATATGTTATGCCTAGGCTCTCAGGAGAAAAGGATCAACAAACGTTCTGCTGCAAATTAAACAATGCAGCAAATTAGCTATTAATGTAAACGTAATTAGCGAGACGAAAACGGCGCTTTTGTTTCAGTTATTTTTGTAGGGGTTTCAGATATTTATAGAGTTCAGTGGGTTGTTTCTGAGGAGATGTGGAGATGTGAATTAGTAATTAATCACACTTTATTAGTATATAGGGCCTTGCACTTTATCATCTGGATTAAAAAAAAGTTTCCTGCTGAGTGCAGAAAGGTAGGTAGGTGCATCGCCAGGTTCTATCACAGGATTGGAGCAGTTATTGCAGTTGAAAGTCAAAGTTGGCTGTTCATGTTTAGGCCCTGTTCTTTATTTGGCCATCTCAATCTACCCCATATTGCAGTTGTGATGACAAGCAGTTTTCAGTGTAGTTTTGTGATCTTTGATGTCATCAATTGGTGTCATTATTTTTCGTCAACTAAAACTTATTTCAACTTTCCATTCAATCGACTCAACCATACGAGTCACTCTAATTTTCGGGAATCAAATCAGTCAACCAGTCGCTAAAGTCAAACGAGTCAGTCAACCAGTCATCTCGAAAAGTCAATCGACTCAATCCAATCAACTCAAAATACGCGTTGAATCAAATCAATCAATTCAATCGACTTGATTGGTATACAACCCTGCCTCCCACCTAAACATTAGTTTTGAGTTGAGATAGCCAAATTGGTGGCCATGACCTGCAAATACCGGTTTGGACGCTCACAACATCGAAAAATGCTTTACTTCGAAGATATGGAATTTCAAACTTGCAGTTTTCGGATTCTAAGGGGCTAATGCATTGGAATGCCCCCTTAGAATTTGTGACGTCAGCGGAGATCTAACGATTTTTAAATCTTAGAATAAAACCATCGTTAACACGTGGTGGTATACGCTGCTTTGCGCGCAACGTCTGCCGCACTTTAGGGCTGCCAAATTATTGCTTCCAAATAAAGTCGCTAGTAACAGGGGAGATCCCAAAAAGTAAACAAAAGTAAAAGCCTAATATCTTGAAAACCAGTGAATATTTTTCGGTGTAATTTGGTAGATATTCGTTTTCGCTCTTTCTGCACCAAGGGACATCACTTTCATGCCAATTCATCAACTTTTTTGAAGGTGGGAGGGTCCCTTTAAGCCAAACCCAGAGAGTTATCAGTAAAAAGAAAAATCGCGTCATTTCCAGGAAATGCATCCCACAGGGGACGGGGCGAATCATACTGTTTACCCTCACCACCAGCCCAGCACTTCAGTTGACTGAGCCGATAGGCTGTACTGATTATCACACATGAAGTGTGTCTATGGTGATCTATGTGTCACCCAGCCGGTGCAGTGCGGCACAGCCTACCACTCCAGGCAGCTGATTGCCCGCTGAGAAACGGTGCATCGTTCTGCCGTCAACTGTAGACTGTACAGTGTGTATTAGTTATATTACAGCTGTATGGATACAGCACGGGTACGGATCCGGGACACCTCACCATCGACTGGTGGATACAGGACACGGTTTAGTATCAAGCGGTGCGATACAGCCGGTGGTCGTAATTTCTTTTAGAAGGCTACATACCGCTAGTGGCCATTATCACTTTTAGAAGGCTGCATACCGCCAGTGGCCATTATCACTTTTAGAAGGCTGCATACCGCCAGTGGCCACTATTATTTTACTCAAGGCTGAATATCGCCAGTGACCATTAACCCGGCAGTTGCTGGGGTATTTCGCCACCCACCGTTTGCTGGGGGGGGGGGGGGCGTTAAACGCCCCCAGCCGATAACTCGAGAACCAATAGGCGCAGCGAAACGCACGAGGCGACAAACGAAAGAGCGCGACGGGACGCTTCAGATGAGTACTTTAAAGTTGAATTTTGAGGTCACAGGTCGGGTCAAGGTCAGGTCAAACACCTGAAATCGGGCTTTCAGTAGCATGGACTTCCGGACTTCGCAATGGGCGCCTCTCGTCATAAACTCTGTCCAAACGGTGCACAATCCATCATATAAGGCCTACAAGAGTTTCAGCTCCATGTAGGGGTCAGTCAAGCATAGGTGAGGGTCAAGGTCAGGTCAACCGGGTAGGCACATATCCCCGAAAATCAAAACTGATATTCGCAGCCTGTGACACATGTTTTATAGGTAATTTGGGGCGTAGAACACGATGGTGACATTCATTATATCATATGTGTACTATTGAGCGCAGAATCCGCGCTCATACCGGGACCGAGGCTGGGCCACGGCGGGGCAGGCCTGGTGTGTCAGAGAGTGTACCGATTAGTGTGATGCGGCACAGTATCCTTTGAGGGTCACGGAATGACATGACCTGGCTGTTTCTGTTCCGAGTGGGGCGGAAAGCCGGGGAAGCAGAGCCGCAGTATGCGGCCGCAGCCCGCGTGGAGTGTGTGCGGCTAGACGTCAACGTGAGCGTGATGGCACACCTCAGTGATCTTGACAAGGGCAGGCTCATCTTGCTTTTCGTTCAAGGTCACTCTGTCAAGCAGGCGGCAGAGATTGTCGGTGTAGCTCTAACTACTGCCAGACGGTGGAAACACCGTTATGAGCAGGAAGGGGAAAGAGGTTTGAAAGCGCGCTATGATAAGTGTGGAAGAAAACGGAAGACGACGGAGGAGGAAGACAGGCGCATGGTGGAGGTTCGTACTTTTCTTTTATTATTTGTTGCTGTTGTCTCTGCATTTCTAGGTCAAGACGAGCGTGCAAGACGGGCTTGTGCAAAGCACCCTTCTAACCGGCCGCTAGCCGTGTGCCAAATTTGAACGCAATCGGCGCAGCCGTTCCTTAGATCTGGAAGCGGCATTCTGCACGTGCGCACGTGCAACCGGGGTCCAAACTGACTTTTGCACGGCACCCTACTAACCGGTCCCCAACCGTGTACCAAATTTGAGCGTAATCGGCCCAGCCGTTCTCGAGATCTGGGAGCGCCCCCTGCACGTGCGCACGTGCGGTATCACCCTAACCGCAACACATGGGAATGCATTGCCTGGTGGGTGCCTACCTGTATGCCAAGTTTCAGCGAAATCGCCCCAGTAATTACCGAGTTATTGAAATGGGAACAAATGTGGCACCTCTTCTTTTTGTATTTTGCACGTGCAGTGGGGGTCACTCACATAGATCAAGAGTATCCGAACTTTGGTAGAAGGGATGCAGCTACCCTACAAAAAGTACCGCAAGACAATCGCCCAAGCGGCTGCTGAGATATGAGCCTCTCAAAATCACTGCTTTTGCAAAACAAATTGAACACCCCTGACTATTCACGTGGCACGTGCCACGACGGTCACTGAGATGTATCAAAAGTAGTCAATTACGGGGTAGAAGGGATGGGGCTACCCAGCAAAAAAGACCGCAGGCCAATCGGTCCAGCGGTTGCTGAGAAATAAGCCTTTCAAAAGCGTTACAGGCCGGGCCGGGCCGGGCCGCTCATACTGAGATTTTTCCGTTATATTGAAAAGACTTCGCTTCGCTCGCTGCGCTCGCTCGCTCGTAATTATGCCCGCAAACTCAAAACCCGCATGCGAGGTCCAGTGTGGGGCGGCCTTAAGTTGTGGTATGGTTTAGCTAGGTGACCGGTGACCTGATGGCATTATTAAAAAAAAAAATCTTGAGATGCTGTTTATTTATTTATCTGTTTATTCATTTTCACCCCAACAGCAATGCATCCCAATTAGAGGAGGCGAGGCCTACGGCTATGTGCGAAAGGCCGCTTTGCCCCTGATCGCCTCGTCCCCGCCTGCTATAAACTTATCGAGATAACTTAAACAATTATTTAAAAAGTTCTTAAGATGCCTTACAAAATTGCTCAGTAATGATCAAGCACTTTCCAACAGGTGTTATTCGTTGCACCATACAGCTTCATAGTCATGACCGATGTGTCAACCTATATCACGTTACAGTGAGTAACAAACATGGTTTTGTTCGCAGGTTCGTGCCATCCCCTGGCCCTCAATAAGCTCAGACCTGAACCCTATCGAAAATGTGTGGTCTCTAATGGTTCATGAGCTGGAGGAGGAGCTGCGCCAGCCGGCCCGGCAGCTTAACTAGGACGAGCTCTGGGCCGCCGTCTTGGCGAAATGGGAGGAGCTCCGCCGCCGCCCCGGCTACTTCCGGAGCCTGGTGGCCTCGATGAGGCAGCGGCTGGAGCAGTGCTCCGAGGCAGCGGGCGGCCATACCTCCTACTAAACCGTTCTGTTTGTTTGTCATCTTATGTTAAAGAACAGTGTTTTGTTTATAAATTTTACTTATGTTACCTACATGTGATTAGTGTGCAAGATGTATATTAGTACAAATGTGACTTGTGACTCAGTGACAAGAGGCTGATGCCTGATTTTTTTTCGTGATGTGATATTCAGGGGGCTTGAAACGTCTGAACTATTAGTGCGAGCTAGGAGTGCTATGATCAGTACTGCCGTGCAAAGGCAAAAACCATTATGTCGGGTCAGAGGCCATTACCTCAGGTCAGAGGTCACCCGAACATAATGGGTTTTGCCTTTATACGGCAGAGTAGCACTTGTATATAGCATCGCTGGATTATGTGCAGTGAGAATAGACCTGATTACTCAACCTTTTATCCGACAAACCCCAGGACTTCACTTGAAGAAATATATAGCTGACACTCCTGGCATGTCTTGTTTTATTATTTGAAAAACTGTTAAGCTTCGTTTTTAGACGTAGGTGCTACTAGCATGCAGTCGTTCCTCTATTGCAGTCATTTCCTCTAACAATGAATTAGTCAACTCTAATTCATTGACAGCGAGAGTTTTATCAGCACCCAGAGCTTCGACAAATTTTGAATGACTCCGACTACTACATAATAAAACTGTTCACTCCGACCGACTACGGTTCCGGCTTCGACATCTTTTGCATTGAGGATTCCTAAAACGGTTGTGCAAAAGATGAAAAGGAAGATTGGTGCACTATGTGATATTTATTTTAATTGTTGCCCGTGGAAAGGTTCGTACCCTCCTGAGGTTTTTTCACGAATAGCGAAAAAGGGCGGCACGTAGTGCCGCCAGCTTTCCGGCTACCTTATGGACCATCCTTTGCGCAACTTTTGGCGAAAAAATGACCGGGTCAGGTCAGATAACAGAGCTATGACGTCACAAAGGTAACAAGGTCAGACCGATTTTGCACGAAATCGTAGTTTTTCGTGCTTTTAACGATGATATCGGTTACACTTTGGCATTGTTTGGGTCAAAAGTGACTGACATGGCACTGACACACCCTCCATTGACCTATGTAGGGTCAAGGTCACGTCAGGTCTAGTTCAGGTTAGTGACCTCTGGTGACCTCTTGAAGTTTGACTTTCCGGCGGTAATTTTTGGCCCTGAATTCGAATCTGACGGCCAAATAAAGCTCGGGCACTTGGTTTATTGAGCGTCTCAGGGCCAAGGAGAAGTCGCCGACAGGTTAGATCACATTTCCGACCCCAACTGTCAGACGGCATTTTCGACCACCCGGGGCGCGAACGCGACCCCGCCGGCTTCCGGGCGCTCTGCCCCGGAAGTTATCGCGTAAAATGTGACAAACTATACACCAAAATGCACCAAATTCATCCAGAAATACGATAGTGAAAATTCCATGACGATATCTGCCATAGCGGCGACGCTACAGGCGCGCAAAGTTAAAAATGCCGATTTTCCCGAACTTTGATCTTTAACCTGACCTATGTCAAATATTGACCTATGGTCAAAAGTAATATGCGCAATCGCGAGCTCTCGTCGAGAGCAATACGCTGCTTTTCCGCTAAGCTCTACGACGACGCGTTTCGAAACGGCAGAAGGGGTCGTATCCCCCCCCCCCTCCACTGGAAAGGATGGCGAAATGCCGTCCACGGGCGAGGGTTAAATTTTTAAATTGCAAAGTTCTTAAGCGCCGATTCAGGCAACTTTCATAACGGTAATACCGAGGGGCACGCATTCGTGACGCATGCCCAATAAATGTGAATTGTTATGTCACATTGACGTTATGTTACCATATAGTTTGGAGAAACAAAAAGTAGTTCAGACAGAATGGCGGTGGCCATAGGGAAGTTGTGGCATTTTCGCTTATAGTTCGGCTCAGACTTCGGGTGAGATTTGTGCTTCCGATACTTAATTGATAGGAACGGATTTTTTTTTTACTAAGGTGAGATGAGCATTTTTGAGAAACATGGCAAACTTCCATTTATAGTTAGTAAAAAGTGTGCTCATGGTCTGGAAGAGCAAGGTTAAGAGCAAGGAGCAAGGCCAAAAACATCAGGAGTTTTTCTATAAAACGTTGCGGTGAGAGCAAAGAGGGCGCGGAATTTAAGGACGATCCGAAACTACGTAACGGCACACCTTAAAACGCAGAAGCCTCTTTAATCGCATTCCTACAGAAAGGGGTCTTTCCCCGGCTGGTCGGCCACATTACAGTAATACACCGTTTCACCATGCATGTGGCCTGCCTGTGTAGGGGAACAGCTATCTACTGACACCGCCCGGGCCCGCTCCCCGCAAACAGCCACCGTGATCAGTGGACTTCAAGCAAGCCCAAAACTTTGCTGGAGAAATAATCCCAATATACACAGTACACACTGCCGCACTAACTCCGCGCGGGCTGCGACTGCATGAATCGCGCCGCTTCCCCGGCCTCCCTCCCCCACTCGGGGGGAGGGAGGCCGGGGCGGCTGCCTTCCGTGCGGCGGCTGACCCAAGTTCACCAGACAGCAGCCGCCTGGATGGAATACTGTTCCGCAGCGCACTATCGGTACACTCTCTGATACACCAGACCTGTCCCGCTTCGGTCCCGCGGTATGAGCGCGGATTCTGCGCTCAATAGTACGTGTTAGGCTCAAAAAGTTCAATTTAAGAAATGCATGTATCATGGTCGTGAAGTAGTCACGAAAAATTGCCAAGATTCAATTCAAGATTATGGAAAATGCGGAGCGATAATCAATAATCGAAGATAGCCATTTGATTGATCATGGTATTGACAGTCTAATGGCGTTTATGGCATGTCTGTATGTCTATTCTGTGATTTTATATGCTTTTTTGAACATATGCCGTTTTTGGTCGAAAACTCAGAAATCATGACGTCACTAAAACCTCGATATCTCAAAAATTTTCCGACCGATTTTTTTGAAACTCTGTCACAATAAACTTCAATCAATTCCCTACAGGTACCCAAAATTTGGCGCGCCTGCGGCGCGCCGTTTTTATGCTATGGCCCGGCGAAAAAAGTGGGGGCGTTAAACGCCCCCCCCCCCAGCAACTCGCGGGTTATCACTTTTAGAAGGCTGCATACCGCCAGTGGCCATATCACATACATAGAGGGGTCCAGTAGGGCCTTTTGGTTGTTTTACTAACCTCTAAAAGGTGGTGAACAGTGACGTAACGTTTATCACTCAGTTCTAATCAATACCTTTACCTGAAAACGTTCGTGGTCCGATCATTGACCATTGAAATTATGCATTGTTTAACCCGCGCCGGGCCAGGGGGTGTTTGAACACCCCCTGCGGTTTTTCGCAGATATCTCAAAAACGGCGGCTCGGAGCGCCGCTGTTTTTGGCACACCTGTTCATGCATCTTTTCCGCACATTTTGTAAAAAAATTCAGACCCAGGGCTCTCAAGGTCAGGTCCCCAGGTCAGGTCAAGTGACCTCACCTCAGAAAAAAGTTTCAATCCTCGTCATAGCTACAGCGACTGAACGATCGCCTTGAAACTTTCAGCGATTGATAAGAGTAACAGTATGTACAAAATATTTTTCTCGGAATTTCGATATCGGTGACCTAAGGTCAGGTCAATTTTGCGACCTCTCCATCATACTCTGTAACAAATATTCAGTACACTATGGCATGAAAATCAATCAAACGAAAACGTTCATGGCACCAAAATAGCTTTGCAGGACCTTCAGCCAGCTCAGATTAAGTTTGGACAGTCGGTCATTTCTGAAAGCCGCACAGTTAAAAACCCCGGCCTCACTATGGACAGACATCTGACGCTCGGGGATGATGTTAGCCAGCTGGTTGGCAAATGTACCTACCGGTCTTTTGATTTGGCTGTCCCATTCCAAGCATGTCATACCTGCCTGGACCGTTGCTTACATTGTGAACGCGCTTGTGGTTTGCTCAATTCGCTACTGAGTACTGCATCTCCATCTACGGGTCATGCGGTAAAACAAAAGCACCGCATTCAGATTTCAGAAACTGTTAAATTTCTGAGCTCGTGTTGTGAGCGGCCGGCACAAATTTGATCACATTTCTGACGTGTTTCATCAACTCGGGTGGTTACGCGCTGAGCTGCTCGTGAGCTACCGTAGACTTGATTAAAAAGTCGCTCTAGATACTGAATTACCTGCCGACATTGCAGCCATGTTTTCGTATGTCTGTACTCCATATCCTACTCGCCAGATCGGCCAGCTGCACTGCCACTGCCAGAGAGCAGACGCCAGACAGACATGCTCCGGCACCAGGCGGCTATCACACTGCAGTCTGCAGTGCAATGTTTAACCGGCTCCCGAGCGAGCTAGGAAATGCCTCACCGGATGTGCCTTCAAACGCCATCGTAAGCAATTGCTGCTGTACACGTGGAACTGTTGTGGTGCTGGGACTGATGGCTGATAAGGGAATGCAAGGAGTGAATGAATGGTACTGTGTTTGTGTTTATCAGTCTTAGCCTCACCGTTGTTTTGTCCTATACCTACCTATCCTGGTTTTACCTCCACTGACGTAGTCGTAAGGTGACTCGGGTGCGGAAGAGCCACTGCATTGTGGATGTACCTTTAACTTTTTTTTACTTTGGGAAGCGAATCGCACGACTGGTGAAATTTAAAAGGTAAAATCAAAAGTTAAAGGTTAAATTCAACGCCACGGGACGGACTGACAGACTGCTGGAAACCAGCTGCCATCTATCGGCGGTTGTCAGAACTAGAGATGTCAATTGGATACCAACTTTTTGGTATGCCGAATACCGATACCAAACCGATACCAACTTGGTAGTTTGTATTTCATTGCTAAGGCTTTCGGTATTTTGTCAGTACCTATTATGAATCCTGCCTAATGTAAAAGAGGCACCTAATTTGGTAAAAAGTTGGTATTTTTCTCATTTTCCAAAGTCGGTTCGGTTTCGGTATTTTATCATGGTTTTTGTTGGTATTTGGTTTGGTATCGGTATCACGATTTTCCGTAATTGACATCACTAGTCGGAACCACATACGGCAAACTGAGCCCAGGACCTGCTGCCACCTATCGGCGATTGTCGGAACCAGAGGCGGCTGATGTCGAGCGACGGCCTTGGGACTGCCAGTGGCTCATACGGCCTTGCAGTGGCTGCTGGAAGTGTGGCGTAGGAGGTGGGGGTACGGAAAGTGGAGACGGAGAAATACGGACGGCGAAGACGGCAGTACGGACAGAGGAGACGAGGTGAGGTCAAAGAGAGGGGTCAGAGGAGGGGTGACACAGACGGTCACACATCTCTGTGGGGATGAGAGGGGGGGGAGCTGGCTGAACAGTGTGGTCTTTGTGTGACCTGTGGGTATTTTCCAGGGTCTAGTCCTCAGCGGCACGGTACCGTGTTGAAGGCAGGGCCGAATGCTGAGCTCCAACAGTTGAACAAGCATAGATTCTGTTCTGGTTCCATGCCCTAAATCTAAATAACGATGTTTATCAGCGCACCCAACATTGAGGTAATCCGCTGGGGTGAGGTCACGTGACACATTCCCATCAGTCTGACGTAATCTGCTGGATAGCTTTCTGCCAGTGGTAGCTATTCAGTGTTAGGTAGTTGTAGGGGTATCATAGGGCCTTGGGTGCAGAGTGAAGTGTTGTTGGGTTAGGTAAAGATTAGTCAGGCTGGGCTAGTTTTGGCCGGACTAGGTCAAGGTTTGATAAGGAGTGCAGACCTGGCCTCGATGGGTTATCGTGGTGTTTACAACTCTAATGAGCATCATTTCAATATTGAAATGATATTGAAATGATCATTTCAATATTTCAATATTCAATATTCAAAATTCAATATACTGTATCTAAAAAACAAAAACAACGGGTCCTCAGCTTCAGTTTTACCGAACGGGGAAGTCCCCCTGGCGCGGTTCGCTCCGCTGCGCGTGAGAGAGGGGGAAGTCCCTTTCTTCTCTTGGGCTCGGCTGGCGGTTGCCATGGAGACGACTTAGCTACCAGGAGCTCGTCGGAGGAAATATGTCAGGTCGAGTTTGGTATTGCAATCAAAATGTTTTTTTTTGTTGAATTTTTGGTAGGCATTATAAATCCACGCTATTGTAAAAGAGGCTTTTGGTTTGGTGAAATTAGGCATTTTTCCTTGCTGTCCAAGTTACTCCGATTTTCTCGTGGTTTAGATTGGCATTTGGTTTGGTATCGGTATCCAGTTTATCTCCAATTGACATCACGAATTGCTGACTTCTGGTGACCTACAGCAACAGACCTTGTAGGTACTAAGAACGTGTAGAGGGTTCCTTTTAGAGATGCCAATCGGATACTGAGTTTTGTTATAGCGAAACCAAACGATGTCAATTGTCATCCTTGTTTGGCATCAGTTTTTCAGTGATGTAAAATTAACTCAACTGATTCCATAACCAGTAGTAAGGGAGGGTTGTGCCTCACCACTGATAGGTCACCGCTGATCAAGGTAACCCGCAGTAAGGGAGGGCTGTGCCTCACCACGGATAGGTAACCACTGATAGGTAACCCGCAGTAAGGGAGGGCTGTGCCTCATCACAGATAGGTAACCACTGATAGGCAACCCGCAGCGAAGGAAGGCTGCGACTCACCACGGAGTGATTACCGAGAATCGAGTCCCTCCATTTGGACCACGGCTCTGGCCTCTGAGATCTTGATCTGACCGGTACGGCGGGCCGTTTCCACCTTCTCTCTCTCTCTCTCCCTCTCTCTCTCTCTCTCTCTCTCTCTCTCTCTCTCTCCCTCTCTCTCCCTCTCTCTCTCTCTCTCTCTCTCTCTCTCTCTCTCTCTCTCTCTCTCTACCTCTCTCTCCCTCTCTCCCCAGCTCCAACTGCTCTCTACCGGTGTTTCTGCTGACTGAACAGACAGACACGGAGCCGATCCACGGTCGCGTCAGCCGACGGAGACATTACACCGCACGGTTCGTCGGAAGGTCATCTCAGGCTCAAAAGAAACGGTATATACCATTCGAAAACTGACGGTGCGCTGAAACCAAAAATGTATTTTTTATAAAAATCGATCGATGGCCTTTTTTGAAAATTGCGTTTTTGTAAAAACTTAATAATCTTTTATTCAACGGGCTGTCCCGGACATTCTTGAAAACATAAACATGTATTTTTGAGTTCCAGTGAAAGCTGAACGCCAAAAGAACAATATTTAGCGAAGCAATATTTCCAAACGTTAATATGCGTCTCCCACAGCCGAAAATAAGGCGCAATCACAGCAGCTCAGTGTCACGATGGACCAAAGTCAGCCACACAGAAGCGTGAAATGACCCTTATCGACTCGCAGACCCGGCGCTCTAGGCCCGCCTGACCGGTCACGGAAAGAACGTTCGGCTCTCGTTCTACTAAACAAATGTCTTATTTGTCAGTTTAACTGTCCACATCGCTATTAAAGTTATTCAGGATACCTGTGAAGAAAATTCATTGTTCTGTTCGATTTACAACATGCTTTAATTTACATTTTTCTTATGCATGTTTTGTTCCATCCAGCTGCGATCAGTGCCCACGCAGGGGAAGTGAGCGGGGTTTCACTGTCAGAGGCTGTACTGGTGACAGCTGCTCGGCCGTGCGACCGGTCAAAGGTTACCCTGCCCCACCGGGCGCTACCCCCACTCCACCCGAGCTGAGGCCGGTGCAGCCTCTGACATTTCAGCGCGGCCAATTTTCCTTATATGGGCATGATACCAAGCTCAATTGAGCAAAGTAGACATGAACAAATGCAAATTAATGCATGATGTGAGGATGACAGAACAATGAATTTTCTTCACAGGTATCCTGAATAACTTTCATAGCGATGTGGACAGTTAAACTGACAAATATGACATTTGTTTAGTAGAACGAGAGCCGAACGTTCTCATTCCGTGGCCGGTCAGGCGGGCCTAGAGCGCCGGGTCTGCGAGTCGATAAGGGTCATTTCACGCTTCTGTGCGGCTGACTTTGGTCCATCGTGACACTGAGCTGTGTGATTGCGCCTTATTTTCGGCTGTGGGAGACGTATATTAATGTTTGGAAATGTTGCTTCGCTAAATATTGTTCTTTTGGCATTCAGCTTTCACTGGAACTCAAAAATACATGTTTATGTTTTCAAGAATGTCCAGGACAGCCCGTTGGAAAAAATATTATTAAGTTTTTACAAAAACGCAATTTTCAAAAAAGGCCATCGATCGATTTTGATAAAAATTACATTTTTGGATTCAGCTCACCGTCAGCTTTCGAATGGTATATATCATTTCTTTTGAGCCTGAGATGACCTTCCGGCGAACCGTGACCGAGGGTCGGCTGGCCGGTGCTCGGTGTCGGGGGTAGCGGGTCAGCGGGGTCAGCGGGGGTGGAGGGGAGGGGAGGGGGAGGTTGTGGAGGGAAGTGATCGGCGAGAGAGTCCGTGAACACCCTCTGCTCAGTTCACGGCGGGTGGGGAAAAACAGACATGAAACCTCGTACGAACCAACTGTGGATGAAACTTCGTACGAACCAACTGTGGCTCACGCAGCACGCCTACACCAGCCTCTGACGTAAAAAAGTAGCTCTATAAAGGCCTCGCCAGGAGTCGTATCTCCCCCTATCCACTCGTTATGAGAGAGGGTCTGGCCAGATCAGGGCAGAGGAAAGGGGTTATTCTACGTACCGCATCATAGTGCCTCGAAAACTTCGTTACTTTACCCGCGAGCTGCTGGATGAGCTAAACCCCCACTTTTTTCGCCGCGCTTAAAAAACGGCCGCGTCGCAGGAGCGCCAAATTCTGGTTGCATGTAGGGAATCCATTGAAGTTCATTGCGATACAATGTCAAACAAATCGGTGGGGAAAATTAAGATTGAGGTTTTAGTGACGTCATGACTCCTGAGTTTTCGACCAGGAACGGTATGTGTTAAAAAAACATTAACTCACAGAATAGCCATAGACACATGCCGTTAAGGCCATTAGACTGTTTCAGGTGAAACCGTTCTCTCAGTCTTATATACCGTACGTTCTCTGTTTTAGAAATGGAGCCCAGGCAGCTCCAAGAGGAGGTTATCCAGATGAAAGAACAGATGGCACTTCTGAAGGAGGAACTGACACGTCGTAATCAAGAGGGCATTGCCCGTTTGGATGGGGAACTGACCACACTGAAGAAAAACTGCGACCACCTGAGTGAACAGGTGGTCGGACTGAAGGGAGAAGTGACCACACTGAAGAAGGAGGTGACTACACTGAAGGGGGACAACACCACACTGAAGGGGGACAACACCACACTGAAGGGAGACAACGCCACACTGAAGGGAGACAACGCCACACTGCGTCAGGAGGTGGTCCATCTACGTGAAGAGGTGGTCCGCCTGCGACAGGCTGTCCTCGAGGAGCGCACCACTCGCCAGGTCGTCGTGGAGGATCTGCGTCAGGAGGTCCGCCGGCGAGCGGCGCCATCCGACCGCTCCCAGGGGTGAGACTGGGAGGCAGCAGGGGTGGGGTGGGGGTTAGTCGGTGGGATGACGTTAGGGGGTTAACAGTAGGAGTTAGTCGGCTTTGACTGCAAGTGATTTTAAACATCAGCTTGTAAGAGTCAAACTGGTTGTGTACGTGTAGACAGTTTGTAAGAGTCAACCCGGATATGTAGAGACTAGAGAGTTTGTAAGAGTAAACCGGGTTGTGTAGACAGTTTGTCTGTAAATATTGACCGGTTGTATGGACAGTTTGTCTACATATAAGAGCCGAACCGGTTGTGTAGACACTAGACAGTTTGTAAGAGACAACTCGGTTTTGTAGACAGCTTGTCTGTGAGTGACAGTGAGGCAGCAGGCTGCTGGGTGGCACAGGGATTGGGGGGAGGGGACACTAGATGGGCTTTCACAGATCGATGGTACGGTGCTGTCTTGGAAGTGGAGACGTCTGGAAATTATCGTCTAATGTCCGATCTCTGATGACGTCACACCACGTCACACTGACGTCATTCCTTCCCAGTGACGGCGAGGAGGTGGCTTCTCCGAAGGGCGACACTTGTGACAAGACAAGTGACACCATCAGCACCTATGACGTCATCACCCCAACTGCGAAGGGGGCGGGGCCGGCGGGCGGCGACGTGCGAGAGGCTGCACCGCAATGGGCTTCTGCCATTTGCCTCTTGGACCACGAGTTGTTGAAGATGGTGCTAAGCAAGATGGACTGCTGGGAGATGTTCCGCGCCAGGCGGGGTAAGTGCTACAGCGACTGACATTGTATGTAGGACAGTTGAATGGAGTGTATGTAGATCATGCTTCATTATGATACGCAGTCCTTCGTGGAATCATTCCTTAGAAACCGGAGTGCTCGGCAAGGGACAATCTATCACGCGAAGGGCTAGAACGGCGACAGGGGCTGGCACGGGATTCACACGTAGATGGATGACCGCTCGGAATGCTGTTTTTCATAGAATAGCTACTTCCTACAATTAAAGATGCAAACGCTGTCTGTACAAACATTGACGATCCCGGCAAGGTGCTTGGTGAAACCCAATTCTTTTTGCTCCGTCTGTGCCGACAGTCTGCCGTCGGTGGCGGTCCGCCGTCGACGATATCGTCGGCGACTGTCGGCGGGAGCTAACCGATCAGCAAACCCGCGGTGGAAAAGTCCCTGCGCCGGCTACGGACCTAGAGCTCGTAGTGAAGGTGCAGGACCAGCCGAAGCTGACTGAACTGCAGGCGCCGACCGCTGAGACGGACACCGACCTCCGACTGGTCGGTGAGTCCTGTGTGAAACGCGCTACACACGAACTGGTACGCTTTGTCCCGCTGCAACTGTCATTCCTTGTCCATGTGAGCGATCACTTCTTCACTGACTGGTGTTGCTTTATTCCAGCAGCCACCTGCCACGCCCTGGAGAAGGCCAACCTGCGCGGCTTCAAGCTGCGGGTCTCTGCCCTGCGCCGGCTGACGCGTGCCAACGCCTCCAGTCTGCGTGAGCTGACGCTGCCGGCCGGCATCAGCGACTGGCAGCTGGAGGCGCTGCTGGAGCCGCTGAAGGCTCTGGAGCGGCTGGATGTGAGCCCGCCCGTGGACAGCTCCGGCAAGTGGCTGCGACTGCTGCCCAAGTCGCTGAGGAGACTGGACATCACTGGTGAGAGGGACTGGGTGTCGGTGGAACGCGTAGGCGTCTAGCGCACGTTGCATTAGCACGAACCTACAGCACTAGATCTTGCGAACAGTTTAGCCTAAAAAGGAAGACAATGAACGAACTCTCCTTGGTGCATGTTTTGCTGGAGAGAGGATTTAGCAAGAAAACTGTTCAGTGGCGAATGTCAATATTGTTCTTTACTTCTGTGCAAATACTTATCTTTTTGTTTGTTTATGAGTACATAAACGGGCGCCCCGCTGGCCGCTGGGGCTCCTGGATTTCCACGCCCTGCTGGGTGGGGGTGGGGAGGTCGTTTGAACACCCCCTTCCAACTCGGCTCCTTGGCCACGTAGCGATTTGATACGGAATGGGCATATTTTGAAAGAGCGTGAACAAAATAACGAGTGTAGCTATGACAGTCATCGAAACCTTTAATGAGGTTATGTCACTTCACGTGACCTGGTGACCTGAACCTTAAGTGACCTTAGTCTGTAATTTAAAAACAGATGCAGAAAAGCTTTATGATGAGGTGTGCCAAAACGGCGTCATTTTTTAGATATTCGCAAAAAAACGGATGGGAGAGGAGATGTTCAACTACCCCCCCCCCCGCCCCATGCGATTCTCATGCCACCCATAGGTACGAGCGTTGTTTATTGATAAGCTGACTCACATAGTGTCAGACTAATGTTCTTCCCTTTACACAATGTTCATAGGCGATCATATCCCTTTCTACAGGGTCGGGAATGACGCGGCAACCGGTGAAATACGGAAGATGCCCGTCGGAGGGACTGCTGGTCGGTGTACAGCTACCAACGGACACACTCCTGGACCAGCTGGCTGCTCTGGCGACCCACACAGTCACGGGACTGTTCATACCTGGTGAGCAACACCAGCAACACAAGCAGAGCATCAGTGCCAAGATATCGTGATAACTGAGCAATGGCTATGACATATGTAATGTAGGGAACACCTGGCTCTTATGTTCCACTTACTACTGCACTATATCGACTTGACCAAACGCAGCGCCTATCACTAGAAGCACCTATCGGCAGGGCTATCGTACTGGTCATGATAATGATTTGACAATATGCATACATGTATGGACTGTGGAGCCGCAGTCCATCTCATTCTGGAGAGCGACGGCCTGGATTACGTTCGAGGCTTGTACGCTGTTATGAACTCGTTAGAAGGATGGCACGCATAAAGCAGTTGCATCTCACTACTGCGCTTTTCTACCATTCCTTTATTACTCTCGCTCGTGCGTTTCCAAAAAAGGCGTCGTACTGGTTAGCACTACGCATACCTTGCCGTGAATGTTATTGATCTTCAGTTCCAGCTATTCCTAATTCCAGTTAGCATGTGTCATGTATCTCAGGGTTTCGGAGTCGTGGTAGCGCTTTTCCGACTCCGACTCCGACTCCGACTCCGAGCTCCTGACCGACTCCGACTCCGACTCCGACTCCGACTCCGACTCCGACTCCGGGCCTGATACGAAGCAATGAAAACGACACTTTATTAACCCGCGCCCTGCTGGGGGGTGTTTGAACACCCCCTCCGGTGGCACCGTTTTCGGCACACCTTATCATCCATCTTTTCTGCATATGCTGTGTAAATGTCAGACCAAGGTCACTCAACGTCAGGTCACCATGTCACGCCAAGTGGCCTCACCTCATAAAAATTAAATGCCTGCCATAGCTACACCGAGTGGCCGATCACTTTGAAACTTTCAGCAATTGATAAGGATAACAGTATACGTACATGTAAAATGTTTTTTTTTTCGGAAATTTGATATCGGTGACCTAAGGCCAGATCAATTTTCCGACCTCTCCATTAAAGTCAATAGAAAAATTGAAGTGCACCTCTTTTGGACCAACGTCATTCTAAACACTTTCAAACATCGAATTACAAGTAAACATGACACAGTGAGCCGGAAAATGGCACCCGTGACCCCTCGTTATGTCCCTGAAGTCATCTCGGGTCACGAATGATATCTAGCATGTTTCGCTAATATCTTTTGATAGAGGTACGCTAGAACGATGAAAACGCTTTAGATGTGTTCGGCTCGACGATACGGATCGACTGATATGTAACATGACCTTTTCCTGTCAGGCCATTGCCTTGACCTGAGGTCCAATTTTAAAGTTGACGTTTCGAGGTCAAATTATAGTTCATTCGATGACGAGTCTTGACGAGAGGAACACGATGCTGATAAAAATAATCTCGTGGCAAGTTTTGAGTCAAAAGTAATTGCAGAAAAACTGTTTCCGCAAAACACGTCTATTTTGA
Source organism: Amphibalanus amphitrite (assembly GCF_019059575.1). NCBI lineage: Eukaryota > Metazoa > Arthropoda > Thecostraca > Balanomorpha > Balanidae > Amphibalanus > Amphibalanus amphitrite. Next base: position 209,809 of record NW_024881986.1, read on the forward strand.
CAGTTTTTGCCTCCTGCAGGCTAAACCGTTGACCTCAGGTCAAATATGCGAGAACTATTTAGAAAGACCGTTAGAAGAGCTATCGAATGCGCTTGTCCACTGAGCTGTAGCTCTATCCATTCCTGAGTTAAGCGCTGGTTTGTCAGGACTTATCGAAGTTTGACCAGGGAAGTGGCGAAATTTTACTTTCGGTGACCCCACCCCCCAGCAGGGCGTGGAAGTCCAGGGCCGGGACTCAGAACAAAAACAAGATGTGTGCAAAAGTTATTTTTGATCACCAGAAGGGGACTCTACCGCGGGGACCACTGGTTAAAAACAACTGAAAAGTGATATCACGGATTTGGGTAACTTCCCGGAGTCGGAGTCGAGGCAGCTTGACCGACTCCGACTCCGACTCCGACTCCTGGCTGCTTGCCACGACTCCAGGCGACTCCGACTCCGACTCCGACTCCGACTCCGAAACCCTGATGTATCTGTATTTATGTTTTACAGAGTCGCCGTCCGTGACACCGGAAGCGCCGGGACGCCTCCTGACTGCCCTCACCAGTTTGAAAGACGTCACTATTCGCGGACCCGGCGTCATTTGTGACACTGTGCTAGCCGCCCTCCACGGCTGCTCCCAGCTGGATACACTGGAGCTTGAAGACACCCGGTCTCTCACGGACATCCCTCCCCTGACCCAGTCAGAGGTGGCAGCGGTCAGCAGGTCAGTCGGCCGGACGGCGACGGCTGGTATTAGTTGTATCTGGTTTGACCGCAATAATCCCAGCGATAACCGTATCCGTTGGAGGTATACATAGGACTACTGGCACAGGGACGTTGAAAATGAATTCAATACAGAAGAATAGGCAGCCACCGACAGACACTTTGATGCAAGTAATTAAATGTATATGAACACAAACAAGACAGACGGACGGGCAGATACGTTACTGGGCTGGTACTATTTTAATATAATATAGAAATAATGTATGTGGGGTCAGGGGTGGCATAAAACTCATTGTATCGTGTGAAACATTTGTAGCAAACTGCAGCACCAGACTGGGCCAACTTGAGATGGCCGGAGGCACACATGTTCTGTTATGAACGGCATTGGAACTACATGGTGTTTCCGTGTCGAGTCGACCGCTGGTGCCACTGTGTGACTGTGTCTCGTAAACTCTTACTGACGCAATCTGTCTTGTTGTGGTCTGTTGCAGAATGGCAGTGACTTGCAGGAAACTGTATAGACTGTTCCTAACCACCTCACTCGAAAGCTACTCGGCCGTCCTGACCGCCCTGCACGAGACAGACCTGGGATGTGACAGTGGCCAGTCCCGTACCATCGAGCTCTGGGTCCCCAGTAAGTGACGGCGTCTCTGACCACCCACACCAGCCGACACGGCGCCACCGGCCTCTCGGACACACACTGACGCACGTGACGTCACCAGTACTGACGCCACAATTGGTGACGTGTATCTCCGTTAGTGACGTCACAGTATCAGTATCAACCCTCATGACGTCACTTGTCAGTGATAGGTACACACATTGTAATTGTGTTTGTTTCTATATCTGGAAGTGATGTCATCAGTTTGAGTTGCACCATGTAACATCACTAGCAAACAGTGTGTAATCTGACGTGTTCCGTTTCCAGAGTCTGTATTCGACAAGCTTACCAAGCCTCCCAAAGGCAGCAAAATCTGCTTGCAGTACTATAACTAGACGACTAGCTTCCCGGTGCCTCGTCCGCTCCGGTGCCGGCGGCAGTGTCGGAACTCGACAACAGATGGCAGCACCGTGTCCCGTCGGCAGCGCTGTTCTGTACACAATACACATCAAGACCTTCATAATATCCAGAAGTACTTTGAGCCGCCCTGTCCCATCGGCTCAGGTCCGTGGGTACTTCTTTACCGCCGTGCCAGGCTGGTTTGGGTTGAGTGGCCACCTAGATGATTGATCATTTGAGCACAGATTGCTACGTTTGTTGACACCGCTTTGATAGACACTAGGTATATTCAGTATCCAAGATGTATCACGCTCCGGGGCCACTGTCCAGCCATCGGTAAACCGTTGTCACCGTGCCGGAGGTACCGCCGTGGTGACGTCACGTGTGTTGTGACGTGACGTCACGCTGGCTCACACCGCTGTGCTGTTGTGTTGTTGTTTCAGTTTAGACCAGAGAGTGGTTGTAGCTAGCTGTGAGGGTGTCCGGTCCAGGCGATATCGGACCTCGCCCGTCACTGTGTCGGACCGTCGGTGGTCCGGTCGGTTGTGGTTCGTTTGGACCGGATATGTCCGGTTCGGTGTCGCTCATGGGATATCACGGGCTGATGGCGATTGAAATACACAGTGGTTGAGACGTTCAATACACAAATTTTACTGAATTTCAAAGCGCTGCTATGCAGTGCCGTTATTTCGTGACGGTAACTAGTCAAAGGGATTGTAAGGCTTCTGACCATTATGCAATGCTTTGAACATATCATTGCATAATGTCATACGAAGTTGTGATGTAAAGAAGTCACCTACTTGAAGTGACGTGGAGCTCTAATGTCGGATGCTTCATAAAAAGTGTGTGCAACTTCACGTTGCCTAATATAATTGTTCCGTGAAAATTAAGCCAAACCCAGAGAGTTATCAGTAAAAGGAAAAATTGCGTAATTTCCAGGAAACGTATCCCTCACGGGACGGGTGGAATCATTTTTTTTACCCTCACCACCAGCCCAGCACTTCAGTTGACTGAACCGTTAGGCTATACTGATTATCACACATGAAGTGTGTCTGTGATGATCAATGTGTTACCCAGCCCGTGCGCTGCTTCACAGCCTACCACTGCAGGCAGCTGATTGCCCGCTGAGAAACGGTGCATCGTTCTGCCGTCAACTGTAAACTGTACAGTGTGTATTAGTTATATTACAGCTGTATGGACACAGCACGGGTACGGATCCGGGACACCATACCATCGACTGGTGGATACAGGACACGGTCTAGTATCCAGCGCCCAGCGGTGCGATATCGCCGGTGGTCGTTATTTCTTTTAGAAGGCTGGATACCGCCAGTGGATACTATTATTTTACTGAAGACTGGATATCGCCGGTGGCCGTTATTTCTTTTAGAAGGCTGGATACCGCCAGTGGACACTATTTCTTTTAGAAGGCTGGATACCGCTAGTCGCCATTATCACTTTTAGAAGGCTGGATGTCGCCAGTGGCCATATCACATAAGGGGAAAGTGTCCAATAGGGCCTTTCGGTTGTTTTCTCAATTAGGTACTCACCTCTAAAACGTGGTGAATAGTGACGTAACGTTTATCACTCAGTTCTAATCAGTACCCTTACCTGAAAACGTTCGTGGTCCGACCATTGACCTTTGAAATTGTCCATTGTTTAACGATAACCCGCGCCGGGCCGGGCCGGGGGTGTTTGAACACCCCCTGCGGTTTTTCGCAGATATCTCAAAAAACGGCGGCGCGGAGCGCCACTGTTTTTGGCACACCTGTTCATGCATCTTTTCCGCACATTTTATAAAAAAAAAATCAGACCCAGGGCTCCAAAGGTCAGGTCACCAGGTCAGGTCAAGTGACCTCACCTCAGAAAAAAAGTTTCAATCCTCGTCATAGCTACAGCGACTGAACGATCGCCTTGAAGCTTTCAGCGATTGATAAGAGTAACAGTATGTACACAATGTTTATCTCGGAATTTCGATATCGGTGACCTAAGGTCAGGTCAATTTTGCGACCTCTCCATCATACTCTGTAACAAATATTCAGTACACTATGGCATGAAAATCAATCAAGCGAATACGTTCATGGCACCAAAATAGCTTTGCAGGACATCCAGCCAGTTCAGATTAACCCGCGCCCCACTGGGGGGGGGGCTATTTATAGCCCCCCCTCCCGTTTTTCTGCAATAACTTCCAAACCGCTTGACGAATCGACGCCAAACTTTCAGTACCTTCGGCTGCATCAATTTGACACCTTATGTCAAAATTTGAACTTCGTAGCTACCATAGGTCGGCCGGAAATGACGTCAGAGTGACGTCATGTTCGTCCGATTTCGACGCAAAACATTGAACCACGGCAATCGCTCCCAAGAGCTCAGTTTTTAAGCTAGATCCAATTTCTTTGCATGAAAGGACTCAGAATTGACCGCGCTATCAAACTGCTATCTCGGATTTTCAAAATTTTGAAAATTTCGAAAATTTTATATAATAATATTCAAAATTTATATTTTTATATTTTTTTCAAAAAGTTTTTGACTTTTCGAAAAAACCGGAATATATGTGACAGAACGCATAATTATGACTAACTCTAGCAAGTTTTAGCTAAATATCTTCAAAAATGGCCAAGTTATACGCATTATTGCAAAAAATAAACAATTATTAATTTTTCAAATCAATTTTTCAGTACGTATTTGGCATCGTACACCAATATAAATGGCACCATCGTGTTCCTGAGCTCAAACTGCATCCAATAGACACCTTTTTTGTTGAAAAATTTCAACTTCAAAATTTGACCTTTTTTGACCTGAAAGTGACCTGACCTAAGCTAATTTCGACTCAAAATGACCTTGGATGACACAGACGACATCAAATTCGAAATCTATGGCCTAAATGGACCATAAAACATGTGTCACGTGACCGACGCATGATATAATATTTTCGTGACCTGTGATGACCTGACCCTGACCTGAAAATCAAAGTACAAGTTTGGTACCCTCAAGGTATCTAGAGCATCTGTTCACGAGTGTGGAAACAAAAAATGAGCCTGATCTGACTTGTAAGACGGCGGCCAGAGCCCAAAATGTGAACAAGCCAAAGTGCTAATAATTTTTACTTTGACCTGACCTGTGACGTCATCGGTGACCTCGAGGTCAATGAAATTAGGTTTCGCTCGACAGTTTTTCCGGGGCTATCAGACGCCGTTTGAATTTTGACGATCGGCCCAGTAGTTTCGGAGTTAGGAGGGGGGGCTATGAATAGCCCCCCCCCCCCAGTAGGGCGTGTTATACACAGACCCCAGTGGGGCGCGGGTTAAGTTTGGACAGTCGATCATTTCTGAAAGCCGCACAGTTAAAAACCCCGGCCTCACTATGGACCGACATCTGACGTTCGGGGATGATGTTAGCCAGCTGGTTGGCAAATGTACCGGTCTTTTGATTTCGCTGTCCCATTCCAAGTATGTCATACCTGCCGGACCGTTGCTTACATTGTGAACGCGCTTGTGGCTAGCTCAATTCGCTACTGAGTACTGCATCTCCATCTACGGGTCCGGCGGTAAAACAGAAATGCACCGCATTCAGAAACTGTTCAATTTCTGAGCTCGTGTTGTGAGCGGCCGGCAGAAATTTTGATCACATTTCTGACGTGTTTCATCAACTCGGGTGGTTACATCATACATGCTGAGCTGCTCGTGAGCTACCTATAGACTTGATTAAAAAGTCGCTCTAGATACTTAATTACCTGCCGACATTGTAGCCATGTTTTCGTATGTCTGTACTCCACAATCCTACTCGCCAGATCGGCCAGCTTCACTGCCAGAGAGCAGACGCCAGACAGACATCCTCCGGCGCCAGGCGGCTATCACACTGCAGTGCAATGTTTAACCAGCTCCCGAGCGAGCTAGGAAATGCCTCACCGGATGTGCCTTCAAACGCCATCTTGAGCAGTTGCTGCTGTACACGTGGTACTGTTGTGGTACTGGGACTGATGGCTGATAAGTGAATGCAAGAAGTGAATGAATGGTACTGTGTCTGTGTTTATCTGTCTTTGCCTCACCGTTGTTTTGCCCTATACCCTGGTTTTACTTTCACTGACGTAGGTAGTCGTAAGGTGACTCGGGTGCGGAAGAGCCACTGCATTGTGGATGTAGTATGTACCTTTAAATATTCTTTGAACTTTGGGAAGCGAATCGCACGACTGGTAAAATTTAAAAGGTAAAAATCAAATGTTAAAGGCCTAAAATTCAACGCCACAGACTGACAGACTGCTGGAAACCTGCTGTCATCTATCGGCGGTTGTCGGAACTAGAGATGTCAATCGGATACCAACTTTTTGGTATACCGATACCAAACCGATACCAACTTGGTATTTGGTATTTCAATGCTAAGGCTTTCGGTATTTTGTTGGTATTATGAATCCTGACTAATGTAAAAGAGGCAGCTAATTTGGTAAAAAGTTGGTATTTTTTCTCATTTTCCAAAGTCGGTTGGGTTTCGGTATTTTCTCATGGTTTTTGTTGGTATTTGGTTTGGTATCGGTATCACGATTTTCCGTAATTGACATCACTAGTCGGAACCATATACGGCAGACTGAGCCCAGGACCTCCTGCCACCTATCGGCGATTGTCGGAACCAGAGGCGGCTGACGGTCGAGCGACGGCCTTGGGGCTGCCAGTGGCTGAGCTGGAAGTGTGGCGTAGTAGGTGAGAGTACAGAAAGTGGAGACGGAGAAATACGGACGGCGAAGACGGCGGTACGGACAGAGGAGACGAGGTGAGGTCAGAGAGAGGGGGGTCGGGCCTAACCCAACAAAACAAAAAAGAGAGGGGGGTCAGAGGAGGGGTGACACAGACGGTCACACATCTCTGTGGGGATGAGAGGGGGGGGGGGGCTGGCTAAACAGTGTGGTCTTTGTGTGGCCTGTGGGTATTTTCCAGGGGCTAGTCCTCAGCGGCACGGTACCGTGTTGAAGGTATGGCCGAGTGCTGAGCTCCAACAGTTGAACAAGCGTAGATTTTGTTCTTTTCCATGCCCTTAATCTAAATAACTATGTTTATCAGCGCACCCAACATTGCAATTGAGGTAATCCGCTGGGGTGAGTGAGGTCACGTGACACATCCCCATCAGTCTGACGTAATCTGCAGGATAGCTTTCTGCCAGTGGTAGCTATTCAGTGTTAGGTAGTTGTAGGGGTATATCAATATAGGACCTTGGGTGCAGGGTGAAGTGTTGTTGGGTTAGGTAAAAATTAGTCAGGCATGGCTAGTTTTGGCCGGGCTAGGTCAAGCTTAGATCAGGAGGCCTGAGTCCTGGCCTGGATGGATTATCCTGACGTTTACAACTCTAATGAGCATCATTTCAATATTCAGGACATGTAAAAATGTGATATGGACAGCAGCACACTATATCTAAAAAACAACGGGCCCTCAGCTTCAGTTTTCCTGAACGGAGAAGTCCCCCTGGCGCGGTTCCAGTTCGCCCCGCTGCGCGTGGGAGAGGGGACCGTTGGGCGCGACTGGCTGGCGGTTGCCATGGAGACGTCTCAGCTACCAGGATGAGGAGCTCGTCTGAGGAGTTTGGTCTGGTCACGGCCCTATATACCGGTCAGGTCAGATTCGACGACGTATTTCCTATGTGACTTTTATCTTATTACGTTTTATAGAATCGTTATAGTTATTGACGGGGTGTTATTCCTATGTGACTTTTATCTTAATTATTACGTTCTATAGAATCGTTTAAGTTATTGTCAGGATGTTAGAAAATAGCGTTGAATAGCTATAATGTCTCTTGCTGACCCCTGGTTACCTAATAGCAGACCTTATGTCAGGAACGGATAGATTATAACTTTAAGAGATGTCAATCGGATGATGATACCAACGTGTTTGGTATAATGAAACCAAACCATTGTCATCCCGGTTTGGTATCGGCTTTCCAATGATTTGGGATGAACATCACTGGGCAGTCTAGGGTGACACTTATTTGTAGGGGGAAATCCCAAAATTAATATTTCAACGCGCGAAAGCCTGAACATGGTGTGAAACCATGAGAAAACACCTCCTGCGAAGTTTCAGGTCAATCGGGCACATTTAAGAGGTGCCCCAAAGCCAATATGGCGTCTGATGCCCTCTTCTGCTTCCTCCCCCCAACACGTCGCATAGCTCGAGCCTCGGCGGTGACCCCGCAGATTGCAGCTGCGCTCGATCGAACAAGAACATCTAACCGGAGTGCTGTCCACATCCTCCACGCTGCTGCTGAGGCGTACAACCCAATCCCCCAGAACTTTGTAGTCAACCGGGAGTCGATCCAACGACACCGGAGGCGCGTCAGGGAGGATGTGGCAAAGGACATCCGGAAGACGTTTGTTCCGGGCGTACCCCTCGTCGTCCATTGGGACGGAAAGATCGTCGACGATATCACCAGCACAAAGGCATCTGAGCGCCTTCCCATCCTCGTTTCTGGGGATGGCGTTAACAAGCTCCTGGGAGTCCCACGCTTGCCCAGCGGGAAGGGTGACGATGTTGCCACCGCGGTTGTCAGCTGCCAGGAGGATCGGGGCGTCGCCGAACGCGTTGTGGGAATGTCTTTCGACACTATCGCTTCTAACACCGGCGTGCACGGCGGAGCCTGTACTTGCGTCCAACAGCGACTCGGGCGGAATCTCCTCCACCTGGCCTGCCGGCACCATATTCTTGAGATCGTGGCCGACAAAACGTTCGGCGCCTGTCTCGCACCGTCGTCTGGGCCCGATATCCAACTATTTAAACGCTTCAAAGCCGAATGGGAATCCATCGACCAGACAATGTTCGAGCCAATCGAGCCGATCCCGTCCACCAGTGACGAAGTCATTATGTTCTGCAAGGAGAAACTTCAAAGTACGCAGCTGTTTAGCACTCTCGTGACTGCACTCTTCGTATTGAAACAGTCGCTTGACTTGATTTGTCTATTTACAACCGAATTATAATCAGACACGTTAAATACGAGTGTACGGCACGGGGCTATCGCATTGAAGACCGGAAACCTGCGATCCTAGGGGTGATTACACACTGGCCGGGCCGAATGACTAATAATTAAACAGAGTTGTACCACTTCTTGGAGGTAAGCTATGGTATTTCTGAGCATGATTAATAATGTAAATAGAGTGAATAACCTTATGCTCATGTTATATGTTGCAAATTGATATAATTAAAACTGATTCTTATTCTGATGACGGTGCAATATCGAAATATATCAATTTAGTTTTAATTATATCAATTTGCAACATATAACATGAGCTATAAGGTTATTCACTCTATTTACAGAGTTGTACCAAACGTTACAATAATTACTCATATTTTACTACCATACTTTTGGGCTTTTATCTGTTACATAATAATTACATTGGTTTCTACTAATTTAATCTAAATTCTATTTCGCTACTAAGTTGAGGCTACTAATATATAACAGCAGCATCGGGATGACTATCGAAAACTCCTCAACTTGACGATCGTTGTCTTGGGTGGCGTTCCCCCTGGAGGAATCAGGATGTCCAAGCCCGGAGCCTACCACCGCGCTCGCTGGATGCGCAAACTGATATACGCATTGAAGATCTTCTTATTCCGCGGACAGTTCAAGCTCACCAAGGCGGTGGAGAAGAACTTGGCCCGCTTCGTCCTCTTCGTCGCGACGCTGTATGTACCGGCGTGGTACGAAGCCCCGCTGGCAGCCCGTGCTCCGGCCCAGGACCTAGCTTTCTACCGCTCACTCTTATCCCCTTGCGAGGAAATCGCAAGGGAAGCATCGAAGGCGTTTGGGCGTTATCTCTGGTACATCTCCGAGGAGCTGGTGTCGCTCGCTGTTCGACGTGAGGACCACGTTGGAGGAGAAGAGGCTGATCGTGGCTGCCTTTGGCCGCGACGGCGCAGAAGATCCGCCCAAGCGGATTTCACTGGAGCCTGACCTGACTGTACTGACGAGGAAGACGCTGCCTCGCTTCGTCAAGCTCCTAGTTTCTCGTGGACGCCCTTGGCCCGTCGGAATTCCTTGAGGTGGACCCGGCCGAGTGGCCGGAACGCCAGGACTACCAGCTCGCCCGCCGCCGAGCCGAGTCCCTCAAGGTTGTCGACGATTTTGCCGAACGGGGCGTGGCTCTGATTCAGAGCTACTGCGCCATCCTCACGAACGATGAGGAACAAAGACAGTTCCTTCTTCAGGTCGTCGAGGAACATCGATGTCGTTTCCCCGACGTCCGCAAGTCAACACTACAGATGTCGATGTAGATGAGTACCTGTGATTGGGATTTTGGTTCCTATGAGATCCCCCAGCGATTCGTTTAAAGCCAAATTGCACGTGTACTTTATCAAAAATTGAATTAAAAATGCGCTATCTATTTTTGGTGTACGTTTTAAAAAATGGCTTTGGGGCACCTCTTAAATATGTTCGATCGATATGAAAATTCACAGGAGGTATTTTCTTATGGTTTCAGACCATACCCAGGCCTTCGCTCCTGAAAAATCAAAAGTTCAAAAATAAGTGTCACCCTACTGGGCACTGATGGATGAGCACCACTGATAAGTAATCCGCAGCGAAGGAGGGCTGTGCCTCACCACGGCCTGTATACTGGGAAACGCGTCCATTTGGACCACGGCTCGGAGATCTGACCGGTACGGCGGGCCGTGCCTACCTCCCCCTCTCTCTCTCTCTCCCGCTCCTTCCCTCTCTCCCTGGCTCCAGTTGCTCTGTACCGGTGTTTCTGCTGACTGAACACACAGACACGGAGCTGATCCACGGCCGAGTCAGCCGACGGAGACATGACACCGAGCGTCGGGTGACCGGTGCTCGGTATCGGGGGTAGACAGGGGTCAGGGGGTCAGCGGGGGTGGAGGGGAGGGGAGGGGGAGGTTGTGGAGGGAAGTGATCGGCGAGGGAGTCCGTGAACACCCTCTGCTCAGTTCACGGCGGGTGGGGAAAAACAGACATGAAACTTCGTACGAACCAACTGTGGATGAAACTTCGTACGAACCAGCTGTGGCTCACGCACCACGCCTACACCAGCCTCTGACGTATAAAAGTAGCTCTGTAAAAGCCCCGTCAGGAGTCGTATCTCCCCCCATCCACTCGTTATGAGAGGGCCGGGGGACTGGCCAGATCAGGGCTGAGGAAAGGGGTTATTCTATACGTACCGCATCATAGTGTCTCGAAAACTTCGTTACTTTACCCGCGAGCTGCTGGATGAGCTAAACCCCCACTTTTTTCGCCGCGCTTAAAAAAAACGGCCGCGTCGCAGGAGTGCCAAATTCTGGTTGCATGTAGGGAATAAATTGAAGTTCATTGCGATGAAATTTCAAACAAATTGGTGGGGAAAATTAAGATTGAGGTTATAGTGACGTCATGACTCCTGGGTTTCCGACCAACAACGGTATGTGTTAACCCTCGCCCGTATTGGTGTTTTTCCAGCCGCGAACGTATAAGGGGGAGGGGGGGTCCGTTGGACCCCCCCCTTGCCGTTTCGCCCCTGATCGAGCTAGAGCTTCGCGGAAAAAAAACGAGCGTGTTGCCCGTGACGAGAGGAAGCCGATGATACCTAATTTTATGGTCCTCGGTCATTGGCTGACCTTGCAGGTCAGGTCAATGACCTAAAAGTCGGGAAAATCGGGACCTGTTAGAACGTCGTAAAGTGTGGCTGCTACGGGGTTTTTCGGGGTGCTGATCACGAATATCACGTTCGTTTTGATCACAGATGATGTCTTCATGCATTTAGTCCAGGTCGGGTCAGGTCAGGTCAGGTCAAGCAGTAGGGGTCCTGCCGGGTATTCCTAGTAGGTGTCAACCGCCTCTGACAGCTTCGTAACATGTTACGAAGGCACCAAAACCACTTCGTAAATGTTCAAATGGTTGCTAAATTCGAATTCAGCTGCAAAAACTGGCCTAGAAACATGTAAAACTCGAAAAAGTGAACCGAGGTCATCAAAGGTCAATGACCTGACCTGACCTTCAGGTGACCTTGACACCCACCCTAACGCATGGGGGCAACATCATATCACATGTTTGAACGCTTGAAACCACGAAAAGACTGCAAACGCGCGGCTAATGCGAGCCGACATACGCCGAATCGCGATTCCGGCCAAACATGGTCTCGAAAAGTAGGTCACAGGTCAAAGGTCATTGGGGTCAGGGTCATGAAATTTTCAGAGTAGGTGTAAAATTGATTAACGCGAGGGTACTGAAAGTTTCGTCGCGATCGGCCGCTTTTTACGCGAGTTATTCGCGAAAAACCATGGGGGGGGGGTCCGTTCGCCCCCCCCCCCTATACGGGCGAGGGTTAAAAAATCATAAACTCACAGAATAGCCATAGACACATGCCGTTACGACCATTAGCCTGTTTAAGGTGAAACCGTTCTCTCAGTCTTATACCGTACGTTTTCTGTTTTAGAAATGGAGACTGGACAGCTCCAAGAGAAGTTTATCCAGATGAAAGAAGAGATGGCACTTCTGAAGGAGGAAATGACACATCGTAATCAAGAGGACATGGTCCGTTTGAATGGGGAACTGACCACTCTGAAGAAAAACTGCGACTCACTGAGTGAACAGGTGGTCGGACTGGAGGGAGAAGTGGCCACACTGAAGAAGGACAACGCCACACTGAAGGGAGAAGTGGCCACACTGAAGAAGGGGGTGACTACACTGAAGGGGGGCAACGCCACACTGAAGGGAGAAGTGACCACACTGAAGGGAGACAAGGCCACACTGAAGGGAGACAACGCTACACTGAAGAGAGACAACACCACACTGAAGGGAGACAACGCCACACTGAAGGGAGACAACGCCACACTGCGTCAGGAGGTGGTCCATCTACGTGAAGAGGTGGTCCGCCTGCGGCAGGCTGTCCTCGAGGAGCGCACCACTCGCCAGGTCGTCGTGGAGGAGCTGCGGCAGGAGGTCCGCCGGCGAGCGGCGCCATCCGACCGTTCGCAGGGGTGAGACTGAGAGGCAGCAGGGGTGGCACTGGGGGTTGGTCGATGAGATGACACTAGGGGCAAATACCTAGTAACAGGAGGTCGGCTTTGGTTGCAGGATATGACGCTGGGCGTAGACAGTTGGTCTGTAAAACTCAAACCAGCTGTACGGATAGTCGGTCAGTAAGACTTAACCGGTTGTGAAGACAACTTTCTGTAAGAGTGACTGTTGTGTGATCAGTTTGTCAGTAATAGTAGGTATACCTTATTTTGTGGATAGTTTGTCTCGTCTGTGAGGCTGTGAGGCAGCAAGGATGGCACTGCAGGTTGGAAATGGGGGATGAACACTGCATGGGCTCACGTGGATTGATGGTACGGGGCTGTCTCGGAAGAGAAGACGTCTGGAAATTATATCCCAATGACTGACCTCTGATGACGTCATTTCGCCACAGTGACGACGAAGAGCCTCGCGAACTGACTTCACTGAAGGACAACAATTGTGACAAGTGTGACGTCACAACCCAAACTGCGGGGGAAGCGCTGCCGGTAGGCGGTAGCTTGAGGCCGCCCGCGCCTCGCGAGGCCAACATCTACCACCTGGACACCGAGCTGCTGAAGATGGTGATGAGCAAGATGGACTGCAGGGACATGTTCCGCGCCAGGCGGGGTGAGTGTCCTGGCGACTGGCGAGGTCGTGTTGCGCAATAACTATTATCCGAGTCGATGTGGTGTGTTTCCTTAGCCAACTGAGAGTTCAGCAAGTTGGGAAAGTCTGGGTGGATATATAAACTCCAATGAATGGCTTGTAGCTATGTGAATTCCGGTTGCCATTATATGGAATATCGATGTTATATTTTATAGAATTTCTAACGCTGCCTGTATTTGAACTTTGACTTTGATGTTTGTCGCTCGCTGACATGCCGCCCGATCCCCCTGTTCCTTCGGTGCCGACAGTCTGCCGTCGGTGGCGGTCCGCTGTCGACGATATCGTCGGCGACTGTCGGCGGGAGCTAACCGATCAGAAAACCCGCGGTGGAGAGGTGTCTACGCCGGCCACGGGCCTAGAGCTAGTAGTGAAGGTGCAGGACCAGCCGAAGATGACCGAATTGCGGGCGCCGACCGCTGAGACGGACACCGACCTCCGACTGGTCGGTGAGTCCTGTGTGAAACGCGCTACACGAACTGGTACGCTTTGTCCCGCTGTAACTGTCATCCCTTGTGTATATGTTGCAGGCACTTTAGAAAATCAGGCATTTTGCAAAATGCCTAGGCATTTTACAAAATGACTGATTTTCTAAAGTGCCTGCAACATATACAGGGTGTCCCAGAATTACCCGGACATTGTTAATTAGCGTATAAAATAAGGCAAACATGTTTGCGCTTTTTTCTTTTTATCGTCCTATATAGTCAACTAGGGTGGCTGTGAAATAGCACATGCAATAGATACGCTTGTTACAAGATCAGCCGACAATGATTGAAAATGCCAGCCATTGCTGGTCTCAGTTGTTTTACGGCTCTCCCGAAACTGGGTGAAGGCCTGTTTTCTTTGACCTGTTGCCGGAGGATATTACGATCATATAAGATAAACTTAACATCAAAGTGTTCCCAGGTCATAAGGTATTATCATAGTGTAATAAATAACAAGTGAAGACACTTCGATTATTTTGTGTAATGCGTTTTCTTCTGCCGGAAGTGCTCTCTCAGAAAATCAACGATATCTGATGACGATTGATGCCGTTTTCGTCATTGTAGTGCAAAAGTTTCATCCCTGTAGTGAAAACTTCGACCCAAGAAACTACTATCCAAGCTTGTAGTTATATAAGTGTTGGTTTTAACAGCTAATTCACCCTTATTTTCTACAAAACACAGAAAATAAATCCCTCTACACGCAACTTGAAATGAAATATCACTTAAACATAATGAGGAGACTAAAAACCTATTTTTACTACACATCTTTACACGCTAAGACAGTGGCGGCGGAATAGGGGGTGCAGGGGGTGCAGCTGCACCCCCATCGAAAAACATGGGGTGCAAACATATCTTTTTGCACCCCCAAAATTCGTACAAGGGGCCCGTCGCACCATCCAATACATTTTCTCCTGAAAACCAGTGATCGGGAAACGAACACTGATGTGGAATCATCAGGGATGTCCAATTATGGTCAGGAGCGCCCCATAGTAGTCTTTGGGGCCCCCATACCGGCTAGAAGTGTCACGAGTCGCGTTTGGTGCTCCACGCGGCATCTGAGGGCCCCCACGACGGCCTCAGAGGGCCCTTTTATGACGATCTCTGAGGGCTCCCACGACGACCTTTGTCCCCTGGGGCCCTACAATGGCCACTAAGGGCCCTCATGACGACCGCTGAGGGTCCCACAGAGACTCCAGGGCCCCAAGGAGACTCCAGGGGCCACGCTGGCCTCTGAGGGCCCCTATGACGGCCTCTGAGGGCCCTTACGATGATCTCTGAGGGCTCTCACGACGAACTCTGTCCCCTGGGGCCCTATAACGACCACTAAGGGCCCTCATGACGACCGCTGAGGGTCCCACAGGACTCCAGGACCCCCACTGGCCTCTGAGGGCCTCTACAGCGGTCTCTGAGGGCCCCCGTGACGGCCCTAGACCCAGCTCAAGTCTGAGGGCCCATTTGGCTTCAGACGGTCCAGCGACGGCCTCTGAGGGCCCCAACACAACCAGGCTGCAGGGGCTATGCTGGCATCTGAGGGCCCTGCAACGGTCTATTGAGGGCCCTAACAACGATGGCCTCTAGCGGTCTTACCAATGCCTTTGAGAGCCGTGCAAAGGTATCTGAGGGCCCATAAAGATCCTCAATATGGCCAAGGACCCTCATGACGACCTCTGATGATCCTCTCGAGGGCTTCTAAGGGCCCTCACAACAACTTCTGAGGACCCCAGGACGGTCCCTGAGGGGCTGAGGGCCCTGACGACGACCTCTCTGGACCCCCACGATGGTCTCTAAGACCCAACGCAAGCTTCAAAGGCCCACACTGGCGTCTGATGGCCCCACGACGGCCTCTGAGGGCCTCGACGCAGGCAGGCTCCAGGGGCCATGCTGACCTCTGAGGGCCCTCTTGACGGCTTCTAGGGCCTAACGAAGGCTTCAAGGGCCAACGCTGGCCTCTGAAGAACCCTACGACGGCCTCGGAGGGTCTCAACTCAACGCAGGCAGGTGCCAGGAGACATGCTTGCCTCTGAGGGCCCCGCAGAGTTCAGATTCAGAGGACCCAACGACCTTTGTGAACCTTACGAAATACGAAGGTCTCCGAGAGCTCACGCAGGCTCCTGGAGTTCCACACTGATTCTCAGGTCCCATGTCGGCTTGTTGAGGCACTTTATCTGCTCTTGGTGCCCCGTCGCCGGCCTCTGAGAGTCTCAATGTCGGAACTTATGGGGCCATGCGCCCTACACCGGCTTTTATGGCCCCTATATCGACTCTGGGGACTCATGACCCATGAAATGTGGGTCTAAGCGGCTTCTAAGAATCCCCATGCTGGTTCTAGAAGCCGCCAGCCGAATATTAGGGCTCACACGCGAGCTCCTGGGACCCCGTGCATACCCCAGGGGTCTACCTGCCTCTAAGACCCCACACATACTTTTGGGGCTCAAAGGCTTGCCCCTGAAGGCCCCACTGAGACCCCTTTCCTCTCTTCAGTCCTCCATACCGGCTCTTTAGGCTAAACATCGGCTCCTGTGGCCTCCATCCGGCTTTGGAGGGCCTCCATACAAGCTTTTGGGGTCCGATGCCGGTTTCTGAGAGCCCTCAAAAGACTTTTGAGCCTATACTGCCTTCTGAAACCTTTCAGCAACTTTCAAGGGACCGACCCTGATCGGAGGGCTCATTCAGTCTGGGGAGTCATATAGGTCTCTGGGGAGTCTCTATGTGGTTGGTTTCCAAGGGGCTTCTGACAGTCTTCTTGGAACAGTCTCGTAGGGCTCTCAGTGATCCACTGCGGTTCCAGAAAAGTGGTTTGAGACGCTGCGGGTGGTGGCTAGACTAAACGATTAGCCCATAAAAAACTAGCTGCATTTGCTTGTTTATGCTTTCATTATTTGAGATAGGTAGGTACTCTGCAATTTCAAACCTTTTACAGAACTTGTGTGTATGGGGATAGTTTTCCAAAATCTTCGTTTTTCATAAATTTAATAATAATCACTAAAAAACTGAAGGGGGGCCCAAAACTTCCAGAGGGGCCCCTTGAGAAAACTTTGCACCCCCATCCAAAATTACCTTCCGCCGCCACTGCGCTAAGAATGCCTTCTTTATGCCAGAATGGGTATAGCGTATGAACACAGGGACAGGCCCCACAGCTCGCAATACCAAGAATTCATGTTCTCTTATCAGGCATATCGTTCGGAAGCTGTGTAAATGCCGACGCAATGTTAAAGTGGGCCAAACAGCTATTCATCAACTGGGCATTTCACCGGGATGAAACGCATCGATGTCCCCTGATTTTGCATATTATAATGCATTCAATAGGAACAATGAACATGCGATGACTCTCATTCATTTCGCGCAATAAAAAGCATAGGTTCTCAAGTCAAAGTGAAGGAAAAGACCGATCAAAATGACTCGTATAATACAGACTTTGTTTAAATACTCTACACTTTTAGGGGCTGGTACTGTTATGGTGTCCTCTATTTTTGAATATTTTCATACCGGTTCTGTCAAATTGCATTCAGTAAGCGACCATACATGCAATAAAAACAGTGGGTTCTCGAGAGTAACGTTACGGAATAGAGTGAATGCTGATACGATGTTCAGCATGTTGGAGCGCAGTTAGATCGAAGAGCACTTTCATCGGGCTGTGGCACATCGATGTCCTCTGATTTTGAATATTTTCACGCATTTTATAAGAAAATGCGATTATTTTCTTTCATTAAATGCAATAAAAAACATGGGTTCTCGAGTCTATATCAATCAAAGGACCGATCAAAATGGGTTATATTTTAGAGACGTTATCAAAATACCCTACACTTTCTAGGAGCCGGTGGTGTTATGATGTCCTCTGTTTTTGAATATTTTCATACCGGTTCTGTCAAATTGCATTCAGTAAGCGACCATACATGCAATAAAAACAGTGGGTTCTCGAGAGTAACGTTACGGAATAAAGTGAATGCTGATACGATGTTCAACATGTTGGAGCGCAGTTAGATCGAGTAGGACTTTCATCGGGCTGTGGCACTTCGATGTCCTCTGATTTTGAATATTTTCACGCATTTTATAAGAAAATGCGATTATTTTCTTTCATTAAATGCAATAAAAAACATGGGTTCTCGAGTCTATGTCAATCAAAGGACCGATCAAAATGGGTTATGTTTTAGAGACGTTGTCAAAATACCCTACACTTTTTAGGAGCCGGTGGTGTTATGATGTCCTCTGTTTTTGAATATTTTCATGCCGGTTCTGTCAAATTGCATTCAGTAAGCGACCATACATGCAATAAAAACAGTGGGTTCTCGAGAGTAACGTTACGGAATAGAGTGAATGCTGATACGATGTTCAACATGTTGGAGCGCAGTTAGATCGAGTAGGACTTTCATCGGGCTGTGGCACTTCGATGTCCTCTGATTTTGAATATTTTCACGCATTTTATAAGAAAATGCGATTATTTTCTTTCATTAAATGCAATAAAAAACATGGGTTCTCGAGTCTATGTCAATCAAAGGACCGATCAAAATGGGTTATGTTTTAGAGACGTTGTCAAAATACCCTACACTTTTTAGGAGCCGGTGGTGTTATGATGTCCTCTGTTTTTGAAAATTTTCATACCGGTTCTGTCACAATGCATTCAGTAAGCGACCATACATGCAATAAAAACAGTGGGTTCTCGAGAGTAACGTTACGGAATAAGAGTGAATGCTGATACGATGTTCAGCATGTTAGAGCGCAGTTAGATCGAGTAGGACTTTCATCGGGCTGTGGCACATCGATGTCCTCTGATTTTGTGTGTACCAAGGCATTCTGTAAGAGACTGGGATTATTTACCTTCATTTAGTGGAATAAAAAACGTGGGTTTTCATGTCTAAGTCAATTAAAAAATCCATCATGACGGAGCATGGAAGACGATGATATAGGCTGAGGATAACGTTCAATGATTTAGGGAGTGACGTTTTATGACGTTTTATTACGTCATACTGCAGCGTGAGTAGCTACATAGCCCACTCCCAGCTGAAGAAAAGTTGTTACATGAGTTTGCATTATACATTGGTGAAGTGTCTTCACTTGTTATTTATTACACTATGGTATTATCCCCCAAAACAAAAATTGCTGCCTACACCACTTTTGCCGCGTTTTTTTACATCTGAAGTGGAGAAGCTCCATGTCTGAACATGGCGGGACCTTTGGCTTCCAACAGATTTGGTTTCCAAAACAAAGCCGTTCATGGCCATTTGGTTTACGGCATCCAGTTTTTTTTTTTTTTTTACTGGTAGAATATTACCGCAGTAGTACTCTGTGCTAACGGTTGTCTTTGGGCCATCATATCAAGCCGAATGAGTGCACGGTGGCTCAAAATGTCCCACAATTTGATTTTCGATGGGTGCCTGGCCGTCTCTGCTGTTGGGGCGTTGTAGCCATCTGACGTTCACACACGCCTTTTTCGGGCGGTTCAAATGACAGAATACCTTCGTTAGACCACAAAGTGTGCTTCAATATAATTTTTGTTGTATATGTTATATTTTTGGGATGAATTGTAGTGATTTTCCCTGCTTTTCCCGTAGTTTTCGCATATTTTTCAGGCGAGGGACCCCAAATTCCAAAATTTTGCGAAGATAGTGGTGGAAAGTAGACTGATGTTCTTTAGATAATCCTGATCTATCGTTTAGCTAGTTTTTAGCTAGATCAGTGACGTTTGTTGTCCATGACAAGCAACCACCCGTTTGACAACTGGTGCATGGCCCTTTTTGGCCGAGCCCAAGCTTGTCAATCAGGTTTATCTCTTGCTCTCTCTGGCTTCGTTAGCTGATATAATTGCGCTTTGCTCAATTCTAACTGCTTGCAGATGAGCTGCTGAAGCTCTCCAGCAAAAACCATGCCGGAAGTCCGTTTATAAAGTTGAAAACGGGAGTTGATTCACCGTGGTTGCCTATTAGTGACTTAAGCCGAAAACGGAAAAGGACTACTCTTACTTGACTCTGGATAATACTTGACTCGAGTCGTTACCGGTCACCAAAAGCACACAGTCCCCAAACTCGATAGCTAAGGGATATCTTATAAAAGTATGATGCTTGTATATCATTAGAATCGAGCGCAATCGTACTTTTAGCCAGAAAATAAATGTCCGGGTAATTCTGGGACACCCTGTATAAGTGATCACTGACTTCACTTACTGGTGACTTCACTGACTTCACTGACTTCACTGACTTCACTGACTTCACTGACTTCACTGATCACTTCACTGACTGGTGTTGCTTTACTCCAGCAGCCACCTGCCACGCCCTGGAGAAGGCCAACCTTCGCGGCTTCAAGCTGCGGGTCTCTGCCCTGCGCCGGCTGGCGCGTGCCAACGGCTCCAGTCTGCGTGAGCTGACGCTGCCGGCCGGTATCAACGACTGGCAGCTGGAGGCGCTGCTGGAGCCGCTGAAGGCTCTGGAGCGGCTCGATGTGAGCCCACCTGTGGAAAGCTCCGGCAAGTGGCTGCGGCTGCTGCCCAAGTCGCTGAAGACACTGGACATCACTGGTGAGAAGGGTCGATAGGGTGCTGGTGGAGTGAGTTTCTAGCACTGTCGCGTCGACACGTAGTTGCGGCACTGGATCTTGAGAATGGCGTAGTCGAAAAAGGAAAAGTATTAACTCCCCCGGAATTGTTGCATGTTTTGTGTGGTGAGATAAAGAACATTGTAAAGAAGGGAAGGGCGAATTTGTTCGGTTACACTTTTTTGCTTATTAGCACATAAGCCGGCCGAGGTCTGATAGGTAATTAAGTCTGAGGTTGGAATCATTGACACAATGCGCGCTAGTGGTGTCAATTTCAGAAAACGTATGTTAAATGTCCGTCCAATGTCCAATACTTACGTCGACTGTCCGTCCAAAAATGTCCAAGCCAGCCATTTGTCCAAAGATGCCCGACATCTACGCAATAGTTAACACTCAACACTGTTACTTAACCCGGCAGTTGCTGGGGTATTTCGCCACCCACCGTTTGCTGGGGGGGGGGGGGGCGTTAAACGCCCCCAGCCGATAACTCGAGAACAAATAGGCGCAGCGAAACGCACGAGGCGGCAAACGAAAGAGCGCGACGAGACGCTTCAGATGAGTACTTTAAAGTTGAATTTTGAGGTCACAGGTCGGGTCAAGGTCAGGTCAAACACCTGAAATCGGGCTTTCAGTAGCATGGACTTCAGGGCTTCGCAATGGGCGCCTCTCGTCATAAACGTTGTCAAAACGGTGCACAATCCATCATATAAGGCCTACAAGAGTGTCAGCTCCATGTAGGGGTCAGTCAAGCATAGGTCAGGGTCAAGGTCAGGTCAACCGGGTAGGCACATATCCCCGAAAATCAAAACTGATATTCGCAGCCTGCGACACATGTTTTATGGGTAATTTCAGGCGTAGAACCCGATGGTGACATTCATTTTATCGTATGTGTACGTGTTTGGCTCAAAAAGTTCAATTTAAGAAATGTATGTATCATGGTCGTGAAGTAGTCGCGAGAAATTGCCAAGATTCAATTCAAGATTTTGGAAAATGCAGAACGATAATCAATAATCGAAGATGGCCATTTGATTGTCCATGGTATTGGCAGTCTAATGGCGTTTACGGCATGTCTGTATGTCTATTCTGTGATTTTATATGATTTTTTGAACATATGCCGTTTTTGGTCGAAAACTCAGAAATCATGACGTCACTAAAACCTCGATATCTGAAAAATTTTCCGTTTGATTTTTTTGAAACTTTGTCACAATAAACTTCAATCAATTCCCTACAGGTACCTAAATTTTGGCGCGCCTGCGGCGCGCCGTTTTTTGGCTATGGCCCGGCGAAAAAAGTGGGGGCGTTTAAGGCCCCCCCAGCAACTCGCGGGTTAATTCGCTTTTAATATATCGTTACCAGCTCAAAAGTGTTAACCCGGCAGGCGGTGGGCCTACCAGCCACCTTCCGCGCGGTGGGGGGGGGGGCACTTTTTTGCCCCCCCCCCCGTATCTCCGAAACTACTGGACGGATCCAGAAAATTCAAACGGCGTTCGATAGCCCTGTCAAATTTGTAGAGGGAAACCAAATTTCATTGACCTCGGGGTCACCGATGACGTCACAGGTCAGGTCAAAGATAAAATGTTTCACCGTTCACGGGGCTTCTAGGGAAAGCGCTATAACACCGAGTAAAACGCATTTTGTCGAAAATCAGCGATAAGGCGTCAGTTGCCTAGTACATATAATGCTATTAGAGGTCACTGGTCATACCAGGTCAGGTCACAGGTCAGGTCACCAAAGGTCACCAAGGGTCACCACATGAGCCCAACTTTACTAAGGTTATGCGATGCATGTTTTATGGCCAGTTTTTCATTTCCAACTCAATGGTGTTGGTTATAAGACCATCAGGTACGGTTTAGGTCACTTTCTGGTGGAGGTCAGGTCAAGGTCAGGTCAAAAAAGGTCAAATTTCAAAGTTGATATTTTTGCATAAAATGGGTATCGATTCGATGTAGCTCGTCACGGGGAGTCTAATTGTGGTCTTTGTTGTGCGCTACAACGTCTAGAATTGCTAAAAATTGAGTTTGAAAATTTGACGTCATCAATTTTGAACAGTTTTTTTTTCGCTATAACTTGACCAAAAAAAGAGGTTTCGATCTCAAATTTGGTATGTAGATAGAAGGCGGTAGGGGCTATCACATATAATCCGTTTTTTTTCGAAATTCAAAAAAAAGGATTTTTTGGCTCTTATATTCAAAAAATATATTTTTTGATTTTTGGGGGTCGAAATCCAACAAATTCGAAAAACCGAAATAGCAGTTTTGTAGCCCTTTTAATTTCACACCTTTTATGTCTCAAACATTTTTCTGTATCTCTAAAGCTGTAGGCCTGACAGCTCTTCCCGCGAAACCTTTTTTTGGGTCGAAAATGACAAAAATGACGTCACTCTGACGTCATTAGCGGCCAACCTATCATAGCCTTTGGAAAAATATTTGGTCACCATGTGCGCTAGCTGCTCCCGGGAGGGCACTGAAAGTTTGGTGACGATCGGCGCAGCGGTTCTCGAGATATATCGAAAAAAAACTAAAGGGGGGGCAAAAAAATGCCCCCCCCCACCGCCTGGAAGGTCATATGGAAAACTGGGCTTTCTAATGGCCAATCAATGTTAAACACGACTACTTTATAAAAAAAAAACTTGAGGTGTAGCAAGCGATTGTCCAAAGTTGTCCAAAGCCCGCTGTCATTGTCCAACCAAATTCCGAATTGGACATTGGACAATATCGGAATTCCGAAGATTCAAGTTCCGATTGACACCACTAATTGACATTCCATTGACGTTCCGATTGACATACCATCAGCATATTATTATTATTATTATTATTTCATTTATTTTCACCAACCACAGAAACGTGGGCGTTACGGTGCAAATAGGCACGAGGTAGGTACAGTCACCAGCAGTTGCTACCCATCACCCCCGGACGGCGGGGGAGCAAGCTACCACCGCCCCTGCGAGACTAGCGCCGTCATGCGCCAAGAAGTGGAAACACCACGTGACTGAGGCCACGTGAGGGCAGGGTCACTTGATGGAGGGGCGGAGCATAGTAGCTTTTGCACCCGACACTAACTGAAATGCGGCGCTGTGATTGGGCGCCTTAGCATGAATGAAGCCCCGGCGCCAGAATCAGCCGTTCGCCTTATATGGAAAGTGAGCCTTTGCGTTTCACTGTTCTGTATTGGTTTGAGAGCCACGGCACCATACGAATTGCGAGCACCTTTGAACGGGTCACCGCCCAAGGCACCGAGGCGACGGCTGTGCCGGGCAAAGTCTAGCCTGGTGGGAGAGGTGGGCCAGGGAAAGTGCGATCGAGCAGCCACGCATTGGGACGTGGATTGGTATTATCCAACCGCGACAAACGATGTCAGCAGCCTCTTCTCGTGTCATAGACAGTGTCTATGACACGAAAAGCTAGACAGACAACGTGGGCAGTGCCCAATCAAAAGCTACTAAACGATCCAGTTAAGAAGTTGGCGAGGTAGCCAGACCAAATAAAAAGTTTTTAATTCAATTTTGGTTGACAAATGACATACAAGCCCGCTGTGATGGACCACAAAAGGAGCTGAACAGTTCATAGGCAACTTCTAAAAAGCTCAACGGTTTAAAAATTCAAAAGTTAAATGTAAAAATTCAGCCTGCATGTTTAAACTCTGGTCCGGCGCTGGCAGGAAGCTTATATTGCCACTTGCAATTCCACTACGTTGTAATATTACCAATAGTTCTGTGAGAGCAGCAACTGAAAGCCCCGTTGAGGGGGGGGGGGGGGGGAGGGCGGCGCGAAATGCCCCCATCTCTCCTTTTCAGTCGATATCTCCTAAAGTATAGCAAATGTCGCCACCAAACTTTCAAGACCCCTCCGGGCATCATTTTTACACCTTGTGACAAATTTTTTCTAGAGCTCTTATGAAAGGTTAGTCACAAATGACGTCAGAAGGATGTCATGTTCTGTCATTTTTGACCCAATAAAAGGTTTAGCGGGAAGAGCTGTCACGCTTACAGTTTTGAAGATAACGAAAAATATTCAAAATCAAAAAGATGTAAAACAAACAGCGCTACCAAACTGCATAACTCTTATTTCCAAACCAAAATTGATTTTGACCATCAAAACTATAGAAGTAAACACCCCGAAAATACCAACAACTTTCAAAATTAAAACTGAAATATATGTTATAGAACTATCTGCTCTAGATATGCCAAACTTACCTAAACTCGTTAGCTCCTTTTTTAGCAAAGTTATGGCCAAAAAAAACTTCGAAATTTATTAAGTAAAACTTTTCAAATTCAATTTTTAGCCGTCACAGAACACACAGAGCAAGCCAAAGACCACCATTGGATTTCCTGTGATGAGCTGCATCGAATAGATACCCCTTTTATGCAACATATCAACTTTCAAATTCGACCTTCTTTGACCTGACCTTCACCAGGATGCAATCTAAAATGGCCCCAATGGCCGTCTAGCCCACACCATTGAATTATAAATGTAAAATTGGCCATAAAACATGTATCACACGACCCTAGCATAGTTGGGTTCATATTGTAACCCTGAGTGACCTGACCTCTGTGAACTGACCTGGCATCAATGACCTCTTTAGGCAACATATGTATTGGACAACCAGCGCTCCATCGATGTGTTTCGATTACATGCCTTTTATTTGATGTGTTAACTGACTGTAACGCATTCCTTAGACTAAATCGGTGTAAAAATGCGACCTTTGACCTGACTTGTGACGTCATGGGTTGCACCTAGGTCAACAAAACCTGGTAGCAAGCTAGTTCCCTGGTGGGGCTATCGAACGCTCTTTGAATGTTTAAAATCGGTCGGTTACTTTCCGAGATCTCAGGTGGAAGGCGAAACGGCTGCACCACCCGATCAGGTGGTAGGGTCCGCCAATAGCCCAAGTGGCGCGGATTATTTATTCACTCATATAGTGTCATTTATTTTGAGAACACCTTTCTCACGCCATGACATGGTCCTCTCGTAATAGAACGAGATGAGGAGAGTGTTTTCACGCCTCCTTATGCACGGCTCTAAGTGTCATTGAGCTATCAACTGTCAGCGGTTTTCGGACAATGAAGTTCTTAGTTCTTACTGAATCCAATTTTATTTCAAACGATTGTCACTGTGCTAGTTTTTTTCTTATACTTTTTTGAAAAAGCGCCGAAGAAGTCTTTGATAGACGAAACCGGTCCGCTTATTCTTTTTCTATTCGTTTTTTGAATATATTCGTAAACTACTCTTTACTACAAAATTTGAGAATGTTTGGTATTACTTTGACCCGAACGATGTGCAGCTGAATTTTCTCTGTTAAATGATTATGGACAGCTCGCGAAATTAACTTCAACCTAAACTACCGACAAGCAGAAGAAAATCCGATTCAAGCCTACCTCAATCCTCTCACCTCATTCAACCGTTTAAACGTTAAAGGCATTTGTTCAGTCCGAGTCGCTATGTCGACCACCCGCGCCATGTTGGGGGGGGGGGGGGCGTTTTACACCCTTCCCTCTCAGGTTTTTCGCGAATATCTAAAAAAAAAAAACGGCGACGGTTAGGTCACCGTAACGTCAAGTGACCTTACCTCAGAAAAAAAATCGAAAGCTCGCTGTAGCTACACCGACTGAGCGGACTTTAAAACTTTCAGTGATTGCTTAGGGTAATAGTGTGTATAAAATGGATACCTCGGATTTTGTATGTCTGTGACCTAGGGTCACGTCAATTTTGCGACTGCTCCATTAGGTATAAGTCAATGGGAGAAAATTGAAATGCGCCTCTTTTAGACGAATTTCGTTCTACACCCACTCAAACATCGGTCCATAGGTAAACATGACATACTGAATCGGAAAATCGCACCTCTGACCCCTGTGTGTGCCCCTGAGGTCATTTTAGGACATAACAGGTCTTCAGCAGTTTTTTACTTTTGACAGAGACGTGCTAGAGAGGTGAAAACACCGTTGACCCGAGGTCAAATTTGAGGTCAATCAGAGCGGTGCCCTCTGGGGGCTAAACCGTTGTTCTGAGGTCAAATTTGAGGACATGTTGGCGAAAGAGCGTTAAAAGAGCTATCGAATGCGCTTTTCTGCGGCGATGTAGCTCTATTGGTTCCCAAGTTAGCCGTCGGGTGTTCAAAATCGTTGAAATCAACAAAATTTGACCTTTGATGAATCCTGGTGACCTGACCTTTACTCGGAACTTAAAATGACCGAGTGTTTTTCCTCCTTATTTTTGACGCTCTTTCGATTGCCGCTTACCGCGTGTCGCTACGTGGCCCAGGAGCCGAGTTAGACGGAGGGGCGTGAAACGCCCGCCCCCCCCCCCCCAGCACTCGACGGAAAGTTCATGCCACCAACACGGCGCGGGTTAAAGGTAGTGTGCCACCTTTGAAAG
Source organism: Amphibalanus amphitrite (assembly GCF_019059575.1). Taxonomy (NCBI): domain Eukaryota; kingdom Metazoa; phylum Arthropoda; class Thecostraca; order Balanomorpha; family Balanidae; genus Amphibalanus; species Amphibalanus amphitrite. The sequence goes on from NW_024881986.1 coordinate 236,514, forward strand.
ATTTCCCATTTTATTTTTCCTAGGATAAGAAGCTTCTGTTTTTACCTAATATCGCAAAAAAAAATCAAAAATGGGCCTGGAATAGTGCCTTTTTCGCCTAAAAGTTTTTCGGTTTTTAGATATGTATAACAACTGTAGTGGGCTCACCCGCAAACAGGCGTCGGGCAACAATCGCGAATGCGGCGCACTTGTGACAATAAGCAAAGGTCATTATAGTGTTACGACCATACGACGTACGGGAATGAGTTATCAGCTGTCTAATCGTAGACAACACAATGTCGAGCCTTAAACTGTAAGCCCGTATTGTATTGTTTCTTTTATTTGGCTGTCGAACATTATTTATGGTTTGAAATATTATTTTATGTAAAATAATTGATATGAAAAAGCCGTCTTATAAGTTATGACCCCATTTCACCACACGCAAGTGGCAGAAATGACAATGATCAGCTGACGCATTTTTCTTGGCCGAAGTCAGAGCGCGCGGCCCGACGCACCACGCGTATTTGGAAATTCCGACCTCGACGAGCATCAGAAGCCACCTAACAGGCGTGTTCGAAACCGCAGGAGATGATGATGAACGGGTTTATCGAAACTTGATTGGATGAGCATATCGGTAATAGCGATTTCAGTGTGTGCATTTATTGTTCATAGTGGTGTGAAATGTGGTTGGGGTACGACCGACAACCCGTCGGGGCGAATTTCGCACTGGGGTACTCAAAATTTGAAGAATTTAAGACGTTTCCATGAGTTTTGAAGGTATGGATAAGTTCTAAAAATCCGGTTCTCCTTATCTGGGCCATTAACTCCATACGGTCCAAGAAAGCTGGCACACTACCTTTAATTGTTATGCTAGCTAGCACCTGTTGTAAGCTGTGGAGTCGTGGACCTGATTTTGAATGAACTGGGCCTAACATTTTCACAGCAAACGTAAAAAATGTTAAATAGGTTGTGCAAAAATAGCATCTCTTTTATGAAACATTTGCGAAACCTTCAACATCATCCCCAGACCCCATTAGTGCCGAGCTCCCAACGACGACCATAAAAGCGTCCCCATCCCGTCTTAGGCGGCGGAACGGGAAGGGCACCGGGGCACCGTGCCCCCTTTGATTTTTGCATTTCATCATTAGCCCTATGAGCGTTGCATGGAAATAATAGGACCAAAAGTCGGCAGTGCCACCCCCCCCCCCTAATTGAAGGTGTTCCGCCGCTACTGCATCCCGTCAACGTGGGTTTATCATAAGGATGCTAAGATTTAATTTCAAATCCGAAGCTGTAATGATGAAAAGCAAATTTACGTTTTACGTGTGAAACAAGCTGACACAACTAAACATTTCCTCTCTCTCGCTCCCTCTCACTGATTTACCCATTGCCCTCTATCTCATTTTACCCTCTCTGGTTTTCCTTTTCTGTCTCTCTTTTCTCTCCTTCCGTCCTTATCCCTTCCCTCCAGTCTTTCTTAGCTCTCTCTCTCTCTCTCTCTCTCTCTCTCTCTCTCTCTCTCTCTCTCTCTCTCTCTCTCTCTCTCTCTCTCTCTCGCTCTCTCTCTCTCGCTCTTTCTCTCTCTCTCTCTCTCTCTCTCTCTCTCTCTCTCTCTCTCTCTCTCTCGCGCGCGCGCTCTCGCTCTGTCTCGCGCTCTCTCTCGCCCTCTCTCTTGCTCTCTCTTGCTCTCTCTCGCTCTCTCGCTCTCGCTCTCTCCCGCTCTCTCTCTCTCTTGCTCTCTCCCTCTCTCCCTCTATCTCTCTCTCTTTCTCTCTCTATTTGTCTCCCTCTCCCTCTCTCTTTCTCTCTCTTTCTCTCTCTTTCTCTCTCTTTCTCTCTCTTTCTCTCTCTCCCTCTCATTCCTCTCTTTCTCTCTCTCCTCTCTCTCCCTCTCCCTCTCTCTCTCTTTCCTCACAATATTCTCGACTGTCACAGCGCTGTAGGGCTTGTTTCCAGACAGGCCCAGGCGCTCTCCACTCTGCAGGCCCCAGCCCACACGGCCCAACCGCTCAAACACCCTCCGGCGGATGACCTCTGACGTCGGCGACCTGACCCCAGCCGACCGATCGCGTCCCCCTCCACGCCTCCGCCCCGCTTCCCCCACTACAGCTGCGTAGTAATTGTAGCGTGTGCAAAGGTCACGTGACATTATTTACTTTTGCGGCTTGTTCGGCTGACAAGAGATGGCACTAGTGGTCTGTGGATCAGAGGCGGGGCTAGGTTCTACGACTTCTTGGGGCACACTCACTGGCGGTCGCAGGGGGGGGGGGGGGGGCCACGGGGGCCATGGCCCCCCCTTTGGTGCTGAAAGGTGGGGCCATACTATCTTTTGGCCCCACCTTTCAGATCGAACAAAAGTCCTAGAAAAGCTTTTTGTATGTTTCATTTTCTTTCTTGCGCCATCAAAGGACGTAAATTTCACTCATGAGTGGGCTCAGTTTCGCATTCTGTCAATTTGGCGGTCAGCGTCGCTGGCACCGGTTCACGAGTATGGCCGGATCTTATATGGAATATCAGCGTGGGTTTACTTAAAACCCTCGCCGGACCTATTGGTTTTCTACATACGCGCCGGCCGAGGGGGGGGGGGGGGCGGGTACGACCCCCCCTCGCCGTTTCGCCCCTGGTGGAGCTAGCGCGTCGCGGAAAAAACGAGCGTGTGCGCCGTTACGAGACGCAGAGATTGGTACCCGATTTTAAGGTCCTAGGTCAACCGGTGACCTCTGAGGTCAGGTCAAGTGCCCCAGGGTACGGTTCAGTTTTTGGTGAATAACTTCGCAAAAAACGGCCGCAGAGCCGCGATTTTGGCGGCATCGTGTTCGCCTTGATCAGGCGCGTCGAATGATATACTTTTTGTCCGGGTCAGGTCAACTTGGGGTGTTGACCTCAGGTCAAGGTCAGGTCAGCACCCCCAGGTCACGGAGTTGGTCGAAAGAGGTCATGTCGCATATCATTCGATTTGGCAGGTCTTCCTGAGTCCATTGGTGGCTTTCCCGACTCGCTAGCTCAATTTGATCGGGAGTTATTGACGAAAAACTAATATGACCTTGATGACGTCATAAATGACGTCACGGAAGGTCAACATTGCAAAAGTGGCGCATCTAAACTTGCAAGGTGTGCATCAAATCACGATTCTGTGTGCTTGAGATAGTTGGAGATCGTTCCCGGCGCCAGAATAGCAGTTTGAATTTTTCCCCATTGACTTATAATGGTGAGGTCACGAAAATGACCTGACCTCATATGACTTTTAGGAAAAATCCGAGATATACAAGTTGTGAGACTCATAATGGATACTAGATCCTCCAAGTTTCATTTCCCTGTGACATCTCCTCTGGCAGTGAGGGCGTTGCGAAGTTGCGACATCTGAAGACCGTGCAGAGGTTCACTTATGACGTCATAGGTCAGTGACCTGACCTGACCCAAAAATGCGGTTGGTGTCAAAAGATGCGGCTTGGATCAAAGGTCAGGTATGCCAAGTTTCAGCTCTCTATCGCCAGCGTGTTCGGAGCTATCGCGAAAAAACCCTATGGGGGGGGCGGCACCCGCCCCCCCCCTCGGCCGGCGAGGGTTAAGGCTCTCGTAGGCCCAGCATTCAGCAATGGCTGGCATGAGACCCTCTTCGGCAGTGGCGGGTGGGCCCTGCTAAAGGAGATTGGCTCCAAGACACTAAATTAAGACCTCAAGGGTTGGTGCTGTGCACCTCAGAAGCCCGGTGGTGATGCCGTATGCCGGCTTGGTTTCTTAAGGATTACCTAGCGTGGGACCTTCGGGGCCTGCATAGAGTTTGCATGAGCTAGTATGTAATCTCAGAGGCATGTGTGTATGTGTACACAGTGGCGGTCGCGGGGGGCCGGGGGGGGCATCAGGGCCATGCCCCCAAAGGTCAATAAAGGGGGCCATCATATCATTTGACCCCCCCCCCCCCCAAACAACCAATGGGCCCCCATATAGGTGTATGGGGCCCTGGCAATTATTCGATCGTCACGAGGCTAAAAAAAAAAAAACACGCCAAGCTATTAACCCGCGCCCCGCTGGGGGGGGGGGCAGAATCTGCCCCCCCTCCCGTTTTTCGTCAATAACTTCTAAACGCGTTACGCCAGCAACGTCAAACTTTCAGTACCTTATCATACATTAATTTGACACGTTCCCTGAAAATTTCAGCGAAATCCGTCGGAAAATTTTTGAGAAATTGACGTTTTTGTGACGTCATGTTCACCATTTTCGCCTAAAAAACGGCAAAATTTCAAACGCCACTAACATCTCCATTTTTAAAGGAATCAAGACGTAACAAAAAAGGTTATACGTGATTCTACTTTGTCTATCAAATGGCTATCTCGGTTTTTTGAAAATTTTGGATTTTGACCCATTTTTTTTCAAAAAACTGACTTTTTTGGGAAAATTATTATAAAATCCAAAATTTTGAGTGTATCGAAAAAACCGGAATATATGTCAGAGAAGTAGTCTATGTGCACCTATATACCAATTTTTAGAAGAATCGGTTCAAAAATGTGGGAGTTATTCAAAATTTTATGACGTCACGACACACAAAAATTTTGAAAAATGAAATTTTTGGAAGTTCTAGACCTCGTACGGAAACAAAAATAGCACCATTCGATTCGCCGTGAAAAACTGCATCAGATAGACACCTTTTTAGGCCTTAACAACCAACTTCAAAATTTGACCTCACTTGACCTGACCTTGACCTGACCTCGACCTGAAATTCATCCAGAGGTGGTCCATATCACTTATTGAGTGTGCCTATTGAATTCTATGAGTAAAATGACCCATAAAACATGTGTCGCACATGCCCTTTTCTATATTTTGTTTTTGGTGACCTGACCTGACCTGACCTGACCTTGACCTTGACCTTTGAATGACATTGTATGCAACGAATATTGTCTTGGTAGTCTAAGAACACGTTTTGGGCAATCAGTCTCAGTCCATTCTCCGGCAACTACGGTGCAAGGCCGATACTGTAGAAACTTACATTTTGTACCCTTGACCTGACCTTGACCTGACCTCTGACCTACTTAAGCAAAAAAATTTGGGCTCTTTAGATCCGCCTTGTTGAGAGCTTTCGATTGCCGTTTTCCGCGTCTTTCTACGACCATCGGTTCGGAAGTTAGACAGGGGGGGGGGGCAGAATCTGCCCCCCCCCCAGCAGGGCGCGTATGGCTGAATAGCCCAGCGGGGCGCGGGTTAATATAGCTCCCACACCGGTCTTTGAGCGTCCTACACTGACCTTTGAGGGAACTTCAGTAGCGGTCAAGCGCCCACGTTGACCGCTAACAGCCTACATCAACCTCTGAGGCCCCACATCTGGCCTATGAGGGACGAGGGTCCCTAACCGGTCTCAGGGGTCCCAACCGGCGTCTGAGGGTCTCACACCGGTCTCTGGTGGCCTTATTTCTGTCTCTGGTGTCCCAAGATGAACCTTTAGGTGCCAATAAGGGCCCCGCACTGGCTGCTGAAGACCCGATGCCGGCCTCTAAGGGTCTGCATTGGCCTCTGAGGAGGGCCCATCTTGGCCTTTGAGGGCCCTCTGCTGGCCTCTGGGGTCCAACGACGGCTCATGCCGGTCTTTTAGGGCCCCACGCTGACCTCTGAGGGCCCATGTTGGCCTGTAATGAGTAAGGACCCACATTAGCCTCTGAGAGCCCAACTCGGTCTCTGATGGTCTCAAACTACTGGCCTTTGTAGTTTGCAGGCCCTGTACTGGTCTCTGAGGGCCCTAAACTGGCCTCTACATACATGAAAACATACATGGGTGGGTTTCTGAAGATCAGAGGGCTCACGCAGTCTCCGGCACAGCCTTACGTTGGTCGTGATCGAGATTGCTGATGGTCCCGCGCTGATTCCCTCATATTTCGACGTCGGGTCCCCATGAGCCGGTGTGGGTCCTGGGGCTGGCAGAGACTGATGAAGTCCTTAGGGCTCAGGGCCAGTCTTTTTAGCAGTAGGACTACGCAGGTTGAGTGAGCCCCAACAGAGCCGTTGCGAAGCCCCGCAGGAATCGCGCGCGGCCCTCAGCTGCCAATTCTGAAAGCTCGGAACCTGTGGGGGGTCTCCAGAGGTCGGTGTACCTACTCTCTCCCGCCGCCACACAACTAGGTACCTATATGGGTAAATGTCATAGTCTAAAAATGCTCTCTGGGTTTCACATGCTTGTTCAAAGCAAGAGGTATCTGTACTTTTTAGCATGAGGTACCTACCTATCTGTACTTTTCCGAATTGTTTTATAGTGGTAAGGTCATGAATCCGCGTGCCTGACCTTCCAGTATACCTATGCTACACCGATCCGTCGTCATGGTGCAGCGGCCCGACCGGTGGGCACACCGTGAGACGGTAAATGGAACTGGTGATTTTGCCTTAAATTGAGCTCAAAGATTTCACGCAAGAATGAGATGGATGAAGCATAAGTAATGCCAACTGTGCGGCGCCTCGTGGACGTAAAAAATTAGCCGATCACCCCCCCCCCTCCCGGTGACGGATAAATGTTATGTCCCGCGAGTGTGACTTTGGCCCCCCCCCCTTTTGCTAGCGGCTGCGACCGCCAGTGGCCGCACACTTTAGGGCAGAAAAGAGGTTTTTTGGCTCTCCATCCCAAAATGCTTCGAATATACAAAAACAAGTTAGAATTCGAAAATCGGAGGACCAAACGGATCGTTTGACGTATCTTGCGCGACTGAGAATTGATCGGTCTTCAAACTACTGAACAAAAACGAGGTGATTAGTAGCAAGTGCTGGTGACTGTACATACATACAGTTCACCAGGTACACAACACCAGGTACATATGCCATATATGTAAGCTTACTTCATTATCTAGTATCCACAATGCACTTAAAACCAAACCAACACAAATGTATCAGAACTAGAATACGATGGAAACAAAATGAATAATGAAAGTCTTTAATTGCCTGAGCCTTATTGTCAATGACAATAAGACTAGGGAGACAGGTCAGTCACAGGTGATTATAATGCCACCTATAGGTACGAGTGTTGTCTGTCAATAAGCCGACTGATGGTGCCCACGACCAATGCTCTCCCTACCCACAATGCTAATAATAGGTGATTATGTCCCTCTCCACAGGGTTGGGGATGACTCGGACACCGCTGACTTTCAATAGATGTCCGTCGGAGGGACTTGTGGTCGGTGTACTGTCAGCAACGAACATACTCCTGGACCAGCTGGCTGCTCTGGCGGCCCACACAGTCACCCAGCTGCTCATTCGTGGTGAGCAACACCAACACGAGCAGAGCATCGGTGCCAAGATATCGTGACCAATGACCAATGGGCAATGACCATGACATATCGACACCTTTTTTAAACCCCACATTTGTTCTCCCGTGAAGTTCAGACAAGCTGTTTAGCAACCTTCAAAAAAGGTACAGTCACTCCATTTTTCTCAAGTTTGTCTGTCTTGGCACTGGCAGATCAAGCAATGCCAGAACAAGCTTACGAGTTACGAACACACAAATTTGATCAGGATCGGACGATTGGACACTTAAAAAGAGATCTTTCGTGCTTCCCGGAAATTCACCGGAGAACAGAATGTGGGGTTTAAAAAAAGGTGTCGATATGTAGGGAACACGTGGCGCTTACGTTCTGCTTACTACTGCACTTTATCAAATTAACAAAACGTAGCTCCTATCGTTAAACAGATATTGTACTGATTATGCTAATGAGTATATGTATTTGGCTATTATGTATGGGATTGGGTATAGTATATGCTTATGAATCTTATTCTCAATAACGACGGGCGCTCGAGGCTGCTACGCTGTTATGGACTGGTTGGAAGGATGGCCCATATAAAGCAGTTGGATCTTACTATACTGCGCTATTCCAGTATTCCTTTTTTGCACTCGCTCGTCCGTTTCCCAAAAAGACGTCCTACTGGTTAGTATTAAGTACATATATCTTGCTGTGAATATTATTTGTCTTCAGTTCCAGCGATTCCAGTTGGTGTGTCTGTATGTTTTTTACAGGCTCACGATCCATGACACCGGAAGCGACGGGACGCCTCCTGGCTGCCCTCACCAGCTTGAGAGACGTCGCTGTCCTCATTCCCGGCGTCATTTCCGAAACTGTGCTGTCCGCCCTCCACGTCTGCTCCCAGCTGGATACGTTGTTGCTCTTTGACACCCGGCCCCTCACGGACATCCCTGCCCTGACCCAGTCAGAGGTGGCAGCCGTCAGCAGGTCAGTCGGCCGGACGGCGACGGCGGGTATTAGGTGTATCTGGATAGACCGCAATAACATCAGCGATAACCTTATCCGTTGGAGGTATACATAGGAGTACGGGCACATGGACGTTGAAAATGAAAACGATCACGTCACAGAAGAATATGCATCCACTGACAGATAATATGCTGGAGATTAATAAATGCATGGATGCAAACAGACAGACGGACAGACGGACGGGCAGATTTGTTAGCTAGACTGCATCGTTCTTCATCCTAATGCTACGTAATAACAATAGCAATAGGTATCTAAAACAACTTCGATTCCAAGTATGTAGTACTGTCATTCCAGAGGTGTGAACTCTTTTTAATCAGGCTATGAAAGGATATTGACGACCGTTTTATGCAATTTTACCAAAACTACTCGTCGGAGAGACGAGCGAAGTATTTGCGCTGTTGCTCCCTGTGCAATGTTTCACCCACAATGGGAGAAGGCGACACAAAAGATTGTGTCCGTAGTTAGACCGTGGTCACTTCTAGTGGTTATTGTAGACTGGTTGGAACAATATTTCCCTGTCCGTTATTTAGTTCAATGACGCTAAGTATAGAGTAGTAAACACACATACCTATGGACAGTGCATGAACAATGCACACGTACATAACAATTCAGTACAAGGCCAAGGCAATAAATATCCCGGCAGTTGCTGGAGTATTTCGCCACCCACCGTTTGCTGGGGGGGGGGGGGGGGGGCGTTAAACGCCTCCAGCCGATAACTCGAGAACCAATAGGCGCAGCGAAACGCACGAGGTGGCGAACGAAAGAACGCGACGAGACGCTTCAGATGAGAGCTTTAAAGTTGAATTTTGAGGTCACAGGTCGGGTCAAGGTCAGGTCAAACACCTGAAATCGGGCTTTCAGTAGCATGGACTTCAGGACTTCGCAATGGGCGCCTCTCGTCATAAACTCTGTCAAAACGGTGCACAATCCTTCATATAAGGCCTACAAGAGTGTCAGCTCCATGTAGGGGTCAGTCAAGCATAGGTCAGGGTCAAGGTCAGGTCAACCGGGTAGGCACATATCCCCGAAAATCAAAACTGATATTCGCAGCCTGTGACACATGTTTTATTGGTAATTTTGGGCGTAGAACACGATGGTGACATTCATGTTATCATATGTGTACGTGTTTGGCTCAAAAAGTTCAATTTAACCCTATTAGTGGCAGGGGGGGGGGGGGTTGTTTTCATCCACCCCTCAGGTTTTTCGGGAATATCTCCGAAACCGCTGAAGCTAGATGCTGAAATTTTCTGACTTTTCCTAAAACTAAATTGGGCACATTCCCTGAAAATTTCAAGTTCATAACTTTACCAGGGACGGCTCCAGAGCACTGGGAATTGGGGGGTCCTATTCGTGAAGCGAGTCATTTGGGCGAAGATCACGATGCTGCACCAGTTTTACGAACAGTGAATGAAAGGTATCATGTGATAACATATACAGTTATTGTGCATCCTCTTTTGACACGTTTTTGCTATAATAGGCGGATCCAGGCGTCCAAAAAGGGGGGTTATGTTTTACCTCCCAACATAGGTGCCCTGACACCGCCTATGCATGACCAATACAATTGTAGTCGTTCTCTCATAAGAAAATTGTAACATAACAAGACCATTACCACCCTTTTTAGAAACAGTACCAACAAAAACCTTATTTACTATGCTTTTTGTGTACCCCCAATCTCAATGAGCTGTATCCGCCTATGATTTTTGAAAATGCATATTTTTAGGATCCATGTGAATTCCTAGTTCATTCTCTATCGATCGGCAAAAGTTGCGTTAAGATTGGTTCAGAAACCTGGCCGTGATAAACAGTCTAAAATGTATCTGCAATTTGCCCGTTTTTACCCCCCTCTACCCCCCCTATTGACATTTTTTAATTTTATTTTTTAGAAATGTAGATCACGTTGAGCGAAATCGAATGCCGTTTGAATTTTGAGAATCGGCCCGTTAGATCTCGAGATATCAAGGGGGGTCGTAAACAGCCCCCCTGCCACTAATAGGGGTAGCCAGGAGCCTGCCACTAATAGGGTTAAGAAATGCATGTATCATGGTCGTGAAGTAGTCACGAGAAATTGCCAAGATTCAGTTCAAGTTTTTGGAAAATTCGGAACGATAATCAATAATCGAAGATAGCCATTTGATTGGTCATGGTATTGGCAGTCTAATGGCGTTTACGGCATGTCTGTATGTCTGTTCTGTGATTTTATATGATTTTTTGAACATATGCCGTTTTTGGTCGAAAACTCAGAAATCATGACGTCACTAAAACCTCGATATCTCAAAAACTTTCCTACCGATTTTTTTTTAGACTTTGTCACAATAAACTTCAATCAATTTCCTACAGGTACCCAAATTTTGGCGCGCCTGCGGCGCGCCGTTTTTATGCTATGGCCCAGCGAAAAAAGTGGGGGCGTTTAACGCCCCCCCCCCAGCAACTCGCGGGATATAATACCAACGGGAGCGTTGAAGGGTAAATAAGCATATGGACAAAACATGGGCTGAGCTGGTTTCTATAACGTTTGCCATTTTAAGCGCATGATACACCGGAAGTCAACTCCACTGGAATTGAAGGCACAGCATATCAGTACGGCCCATAGACTCACCAGTGTGTGATCTCGTTGGCCTGAGCACTGCAATATAATATTCATTTATGTCTAAGTGACTGGAATGGTCAAAGTTAAACCTACAGAGATTGCATGGAATATCATATGGCTCACAGCATCGTGTGAAGCATCCATAGCGCTCTACTGCATCAGACTGGGAACTTGAGATAGCCGGAGGCACATTTTATATTATGAACAACATTGGCAATGTACACCTTTTTTCAATCCGAATCGGCATCCGTTCATTCAAATACGGCAGCGGGCACCTTATCTCGACAGGCACTCTAACAACTCGACACTGGAGCACGCATCTCGACACGAATCACTGATTTAGACTAGCATCTGTTGATATTCGACCAGGGTCACTGAACAACGGCAGGGGCATTTATTATCGACAAAGGGCATTCCGTTTTGTCATATTGCATTTTACGTCGGCAGCTTGCAGCCAAGCTAGACAGTGGTCAATTTATCTCATCAGTGAATTTAGCAACTCTTATCTTTTCGGAAAGGCATTTTAAGAATATGTGTTAAAATGTTCCACGGTACAGTAAAGAGAGAGACCCTCAATACGGGCGCTTCGTTGCTAAGTAACAACACCTTTTTCAATCCGAATCGGCAACCGTTGATCCGAATACGGCAACGGGCACTTAACACCTTTTTTCAATCCGAATCGGCATCCGTTCATTCAATTACGGCAGCGGGCACCTTATCTCGACAGGCACTCCAACAACTCGACACTGGAGCACGCATTTCGACACGTTTCACGGATTTAGACTAGCATCTGTTGATATTCAACCAGGCTCATTGAACAACGGCAGGGGCATTTAATATCGACAAAGGGCATTCTGTTTTGTCATATTGCATTTTACGTCGGCAGCTTGCAGCCAAGCTAGACAATGGTCAATTTATCTCATCAGTGAATTAAGCAACTCTTATCTTTTTGGAAAGGCATGAATGTGCGTTAAAATGTACCACGGTACTGTAAAGAGACACTCAATATGGGCGCTTGGTTGCTAAGTAACCACACCTTTTTCAATCCGAATCGGCAACCGTTCATTGGAATACGGCAACGGGCACCTAATTTCGTCAGTCGCTCTGGAACCTTAACACCGGTTCGTCCCTAACATCACACGCCTCCGGCACACAAGCTGACCTCATGCTAGGTCATCATCCTTGCGCCATTCTGTGACAATGCGGAAGCACTGGCGAATCCAAAGGGCGACGGGGGTCATTCGGGGCCACGCTCCTGGCGAATCCAAAGGTTGACAAAGGTGATTCGCGGCCTCGCTCCTCTCAACGCATCTAAAGCTGATAATGTTTTAGCGGTATTCTTGGATGAAAAACAAAAATATTGATTTTTTCATTTGTGTCGATCTGTCGACACATTGTGAGTGGCGCTGACCGCCAGCGCGGATGGTTCAGGTCTGCCGAGATGGGAATGGGCGTGTCACCCTAGAGAGGCAACAATGTTTGCAGGACGGCGGTGTGGTCAGTCATGGTCAACTGTATCTCTGGAGTCTGGACAAAAAAAAACTGCCCTCTGGAAAGGTGGAAACCCTGCGGGCTGACCCATCGATCGCTTTGGCTGCTTATCCGTAGCGAGACAGTTTTATACCGGCGCCTTGTCAGCCGCCGCAGCTCACCGGTCCCTGGTAGACTCACCCCAAATGCTTCCTCCGCATTATCCTCTCATTTCACGACTCTGACATGGCTTGCTAGCCTATACTCACCCTCCATCCACAGAAAAAAAAACATTTAGACCTTAAAACCACGGTCTGGCGTATTTTGTGTTCCATTAATGCAAGGGAAGTCTAAGAAAAGGAAAATGCTAAAAATTCTAGTGGTAAGCATTGGAAACGCATCAATGTACAAAATGTGGTTTAAAATTTGCTTGATTTTGCTTGTTATAACGCCAACGAAACTGAATGACCATTGCCATTGTAAAATGAAATTGGCCTTTTTCCAATGCCCGATGTCACAGTCCTATGCCGTGTGCCAAAATCCATTGGCCAGTGTCAAAACCACGCTCAGTGTCGAAATTAAATGCCCCATGTCGAGTCTTTGCATTATGCCGAGTTTGAAGCGTGGCTTGTCGAAAGCGCACTCAAGCTGACGTTCCTAATGCAGATCTGCCGAAACTAACTGACCGAATGCCGATTCGGATTGAAAAAAGGTGTAATTTCGTCAGTCACTCTGGAACCTTAACCCGCGCCCCGTAGGGGGGGCCGAAACGGCCCCCCTGTCCTTTTCGGTCGATATCTCCTAAACGGCTGGAGATATCGCCACTAAACTTTCAGGACCCCTACGGGGATCAATTTTACACATTGTGACTAAAAATTTTTCCAGAGGCTATGATAGGTTGGCCACAAATGACGTCAGAGTGACGTCATGTTCTGTCATTTTCGACCGAAAAAAGACCTTCGCGAGAAGACCTGTCAGGACTACAGCTTTGAAGATACAGAAAAATGATCGAAACATAAAAGGTGTAGAATTGACAGGGCTACAAAACTGCTATCTCGAACTTTTGATATTTTTGAGTTTTGACCCCCAAAAATCAAAAAAGCATTTTTTTGGATATATTCGCCAAAAAATCCAGAAAGTTTTTTGAGTTTCGAAAAAACCGGAATATATGTGATAGTGCCTACCGTCTTCTATCTACATACCAAATTTCAGATCGATACCTCGTTTTTTGGCCAAGTTATAGCGAAAAAAACTGTTCAAAAATGATGACGTCAAATTTTCAAACTCAATTTTTGGCAATTCTAGAACTCGTAGAGCAAAACGAAGACCACCATTAGACTCCCCGTGACGAGCTGCATCGAATCGATACCCATTTTATGCAAAAATATCAACTTTGAAATTTGACCTAATTTGACCTGACCTTGACCTGACCTTCACAAAAACGTGACCTAGGCTGGCCCCAAAGGCTGCTTAACCCACATAATCGCATTTGTCATGTAAAATGGACCATAAAACATGTATCACACGACACATTCATATTGTGACCCCCGGTGACCTGACCTCGCTGTGACCTGACCTGGTATCAGTGACCTCAGATAGCAAAGTATGTGTTTGACGAACAATGTACCATCGATGTTTTTCAATAAATTACCAATCTACTCGCTTTCACAGCACATTTCTTGAATTGCCTGTGAACGGTGAAAATCTGACCTTTGACCTGACCTGTGACGTCATCGGTTTGACCTAGGTCAATGAAATTTGGTCACAAGGTAGTTCCCGGGTGGGGCTATCGAACATTGTTTGAATTTTGAAAATCGGCCGGTAACTTTCCGAGATCTTAGGGGGGGGGGGCCGAAACGCCCCCCCCCTACGGGTGGTAGGATCCGCCGGCAGCCCTACGCGGGTTAACACCAGTTCGTCCCTAACATCACCCGCTTCCGGCACACAAGCTGACCTCATGCCAGGTCACCATCCTTGCGTCACTCTGTGACAATGTGGAGGCACTGGCGATTCCAAAGGGCGACGGGGGTCATTCGGGGCCTCGCTCCTGGCGAATCCAAAGGTTGACGGGGGTCATTCGGGCCTCGCTCCTTTCAACGCATCTAAAGTTGACAATATTTTAGCCGTATTTCTTGCATGAAAAACAAAAATATTGATTTTTTCATTTGTGTCGATCTGTCGACACATTGTGAGTGGCGCTGACCGCCAGCGCGGATGGTTCAGGTCTGCCGAGATGGGAATGGGCGTGTCACCGGAGAGCGGCAACAATGTTTGCAGGACGGCGGTGTGGTCAGTCATGATCAACTGTATTTCTGGACAAAAAAAAAAACTGCCCTCTGGAGAGGTGGAAACCCTACGGGCTGACCCATCGATCGCTTTGGCTGGATATCCGTAGCGGGACAGTTTTATACCGGCGCCTTGTCAGCCGCCGCAGCTCACCGGTCACTGGTAGACTCACCCAAATGCTTCCTCCGCATGATCCTCTCACCTCACGACTCTGACATGGCTTGCTAGCCTACACCTTTTTTCAATCCGAATCGGCATCCGTTCATTCAAATATGGCAGCGGGTACTTTATCTCGACAGGCACTCCAACAACTCGACACTGGAGCACGCATTTCGACACGTTTCACGGATTTAGACTAGCATCTGTTGATATTCGACCATGGGGTCATTGAACAACAGCAGGGGCATTTGATATCGACAAAAGGCATTCTGTTTTATCATATTGCATTTTGCGTCGGCAGCTTGCAGCCGAGCTAGACAATGGTCAATTTATCTCATCAGTGAATTAAGCAGCTCTTATCTTTTTGGAAAGACATTTTAAGAATGTGCGTTAAAATGTACCACGGTACTGTAAAGATGTACTCAATATGGGCGCTTGGTTGCTAAGTAACCACACCTTTTTCAATCCGAATCGGCAACCGTTCATTCGAATACGGCAACGGGCACCTAATTTCGTCAGTCGCTCTGGAACACCGGTTCGTCCCTAACATCAACCGCTTCCGGCACACAAGCTGACCTCATTCGAGGTCACCATCCTTGCGTCACTCTGTGACAATGTGGAAGCACTGGCGAATCCAAAGGGCGACGGGGGTCATTCGGGGCCACGCTCCAGGCGAATCCAAAGGTTGACGGGGGTCATTGGGGGCCTCGCTCCTTTCAACGCATCTAAAGTTGACAATATTTTAGCCGTATTTCTTGCATGAAAAACAAAAATATTGATTTTTTCATTTGTGTCGATCTGTCGACACATTGTGAGTGGCGCTGACCGCCAGCGCGGATGGTTCATGGGCGTGTCACCGGAGAGCGGCAACAATGTTTGCAGGACGGCGGTGTGGTTAGTCATGGTCAACTGTATTTCTGGACAAAAAAAAACTGCCCTCTGGAAAGGTGGAAACCCTACGGGCTGACCCATCGATCGCTTTGGCTGCATATCCGTAGCGAGACAGTTTTATACCGGCGCCTTGTCAGCCGCCGCAGCTCACCGGCCACTGGTACTCACCCAAATGCTTCCTCCGCATGATCCTCTCACCTCACGACTCTGACATAGCTTGCTACATAGCCTACTCACCCTCCATTCACAGAAGAAAAAAAAACGTTTAGACCTTAAAACCACGGCCTTGGCGTATTTTGTTTTCCATTAATCCAAGGGAAGTCTAACAAAAGGAAAATGCCATAAATTCAAGTGGTAAGCATTGGAAACACATCAATATACAAAATGTGGTATGAAATTTGCTTGATTTTGCTTGTTATAACGGCAACGAAATTGAATGACCATTGCCATTGTAAAATGAAATTTGCCTTTTTGCAATGCCCGATGTCACAGTCCTATGCCGTGTGCCGAAATCCATTGGCCAGTGATAAGAGTTTGGAAACGTATTTCTGTATTAATCACTACATGCTGCACAACACCAGCGAACACCTCCCGCGCCCCCACGCGACCCCCGCTCCATCCGCGTCCCTTTTCAAGGTAAGTCTACCCGACCGTATATGTGGCACACTGTGACGTCACTGGTATCCTTCGCGCTCCTTACATCCCTCTATCCTTAAAACAATTGACAGGAGCGCTGGGACACATACACTCACACGTAACGCCTATTGCGTGTCACCTTTCGACCAAAGCGACTCGTCTTAGGAAGAAATCCTAGGCTATCATGCTCGTCCTCCGGTTCCTCCATCTTGTCCGGCGCTGAGTGTCCAGCATCTGCTTCTGCCGGATCATGCGTCTCCTCGGCGACACTTCGCTCGTCGACGTCTTCCGCCTCGCTCTCTCCGAAGGTCACTTCACCCTCACCAGCGGAGATCGACCCCGGCTCTTCTTCCGTGTCTGGTTCATCTTCAGGGTCACCCGTATAGTCTCCTTTCCAGCCCTTCAGATGTGCCCCATGGACTCTGTACTGCGCGCCTCTCCGTAGGATGATGTAGTCCGGGCGTTCTCCTTTCAGTACCTCATATGGTCCCTCCCAGAGAGGTTGTAGCTTTTGCCTGCGTCGTTGTTTCTTCATCATTACGAAACTTCCTTCAGCGAATCCGTCTCCCCTCGGCTCTTCCGTTCGACCACGCACCCCCTTCTTGATGTTTTCCAGCGCCTCCTTCGTCTTCTTCTGGACGCCCGAGCGCAAGTCCTTGTCGTACTCAGCATACGTCTTCACGACGTCTGGTACAGGAGCACCTTGCACTTCGTGCACTACGGCTCCCGCTGGCGTGCTTCCGTACACCAGCTCATGCGGTGCATACCCCGTACTGGTGTGCACTGATGTGTTGAACGCCGATGCCGCCCATGGCAACATCTCGTCCCACTCCTTCGTCTCCGCGTACGACCGGAGCAGGTCGCACAGGGTCGCGTTGTAGCGCTCCGTCTGGCCATTCCCCTGCGGGTGATACGCAGTCGTGCGCAGCTTGTTTATCTGCAGCAGTTCGCACAGGGACCGCATCAGGTCGCACTCAAAGTTCTTCCCTTGGTCCGTCAGGATCTCTCGACTGTTTGGGAAACGTCTGAACACCTTTGACACCTTCCTTGCGACCGTCCTTGCAGTTACATCCTTCAGAGCAAACAGCTCGACCCACTTGGTGAATAGGTCCGTCACTACGAGGACATACCTGTTGCCGCGATCCGTTCTCGGCAGAGGACCTAGTATGTCGGCACCCCACTGCGTCCCCGGTTGTCCCAAAACAGGAACGGTTCCGATTCCCTCTTGCTGCTTCGCCCGGTGGATCTTGCTCTTTGCACAGACCAGGCAGTTCCCGATCCAGCTTCTGACATCCTTCTTGACGTCAAACCAGTAGTAGTGCGCGGTTATCCTTGCCAAGGTGCGTCGCACCCCCATGTGTCCCGCTCCAGGATGATCATGGGCGAGCTTGAGTACCGTTCTCCGGAGTCGAGTCGGTACCACGATCTGCTTTTCTTCTCCGTTCCTGGAGGATCTCCAGATGACTCCATCTTCCACCGTCAGATTTCCTCTGTCCTTCTGGTAGAACTTCAACTCCGGATCGTCTGTGTTCCACCGACCTCCAGTCAGCAATCCGTCCCGAACGACCTTCAAACGCTGGTCGGTTTCCACGGCTTCTGCCACGTCCGTTTCCGTCACCGCGACCCGTCGCGCCGGCTTCCGCGACAGTGCGTCTGCATGTGGGATGTCCTTCCCAGGGCGATACTCTATCTCGAAGTCGTAGTCTCCCAGCAGAAGCAACTTCTCCTTCAGGTTCTCTTCAGCATTGCACTTGTCTCTGATGTACGTCAGGGGCTGGTGATCCGTGACCACCTGAAACTTGGCGCCCTTCAAGAAGTAGGCGAACTTCTTGATGCCGAAGATCACGCCGTTTATCTCTCGCTCCGTCGTGCTTTTCTTGGCTTCTGATGGCGTCCATCGCTTTGACGCGAACGCGACCGGCCTTCCCCCGTTCTCGAGAACTGCTCCGCATCCCAGTTCACTTGCGTCACATGTCAGGACGAACCTTTGGTTTGGGTCGGCTTCCGCCAAGGTCCGAGGTGACGACAGCTCTTCCTTCAGTCTGTTGAACGCCACCCTCTGAGCCTTCTCCCACTTGAAGGTTCTCTCTTTCCGCAGCAGGTCAGTGAGCGGTGCCGCGATCGCACTGAAGTTCGGGACAAACATGCGATAAAAAGCACACAGGCCCAGGAACTGACGCAGCTCTGTCACGTTTTCAGGCTCTGGCCAGCTCTTGATGTCCCCCGTCTTGTCTTCCAGTGCACTCACTGCATCGTGGGCCACTCTGTGCCCCAAGCAGACGATGCTCTTCTGCGCGAACTCGCACTTGTCTAGGCGAAGCTTGAGCCCAGCGGCTTCCAACCGCTTCAACACTTCGTGGACCTGCTTCATGTGCAGTCCTTCGTCGTCTTCCTTTGTGAAGATGCAGATGTCGTCTACATACGCCGTTACGAAGTCTAGACCCTCCAAGATCTCATCCAGAATACGCCGGAACACCTGTCCGCTCGTGCAGAGGCCAAATGGAAGAACGTTCCACTCCCACAGTCTGCCTCCAACTGCAAACGCCGTCTTGTGCTTCGTCTCCGGATCTAGAGACACGTTGTGGTAGGCACTCTTTACGTCCAGGTGACTAAAAATCTTGCCACCCCTCAGCTTCAACAGGACGTCACCCAAGGCTGGCATTGGGTAATGGGTATGCCTCCTTCGAGACCTGCTTGTTCAACTTCGAGTAGTCGCAGCAGATTCTCAGCTCGTTCCCTCCTTTCTTCACGACCACCACTGGGCTCGCGTACTCCGACGAGCTCTTGCAGATGGTTCCTCGTGCTTCCATTTCAGAAAGCTGGCGGTCTACCTCTTCCTGGTAGTGCAGGGGAATCTTGTATGGCTTTGATACGACTGGCGGACCATTCGTGCGCACCTTATACTGGAAGTTCTTCACCCGCCCGATATCCTCACCATCTCTAGCAAACAGCGACGGATACTGATCCAGGACGGCTTCTGGAACTCTCTCCACCGTGACCTGCATCTCACCACACTGAATAGATGCCTTCAGCTCCTTCAGCGTGTCAAGCCCAATCAGCACGTCATCTGTCAGGTCTTTAGCCACGACAAACATGGTGGCTTTCTCTGGTCCATCGTTCACCGCCATCTCCACCCACGCACAGCCTCTTGTGGCGAGCTCCGACCCGTCGGCTGTGGTGAGCGACGGAATCACCGCCTTTGACAGTTCTAGCCCTAGTTGACTGACCATCTTGTCGTTCATCAGGTTAACCCGCGCCCAGCTGGGGGTCCTGGATTTCCACGCCCTGCTGGGGGGGTGTTTGAACACCCCCCCCCCTTGTAACTCGGCTCCTGGGCCACGTAGCGATACGCGGAAGGCGGCGTTCGAAAGAGCGTAAAAAATAATGACGAAATCACTTCGGTCAATTTTTTGGTCAGGTCAAAGGTCAGGTCACCAGAGGTCATTGAAGGCAAAATTTAGCCGATTTCCAGGTCGAATATCGAAAATTTCCAAGAAGCCAACGCATAACTCGGGAACCAATAGAGCTACAGCGCCGCGGAAAAGCGCATTCGATAGCCCTATTAGCGCCCTTTCTGAGTAATTCTCTCAGATTTGACCTAACGTCAACGGTTTTGCCTGCAGGGGGAAAAAACTGCAAAAATAGCCGATTTTTTTTCGGAAACAGTTTTTCGGCAATAACTTTTGACCCAAGCCTTGTACGAGCTTACTTTTACCGGCATCGTGTTCCTCTCGTCAAGACGCATCGAATGAACTATAACTTGACCTTGAAAGGTCAACTTGAAAATTTGACCTCAGGTCAAGGTCATGACCTGACCGGAAAGGGTCATGTTGCATATCAATCGATCCGTATCGTCGAGCTGAACACATCTAAGGCGTTTTCATCGCTCTAGCATGCCTCTATCAAAAGTTATTTGCGAAAAACTGTTAGATACCATTCGTGACCTAAGATGACCTCAGGGCATAAACAAGGGTCACGGACACCATTTTCATGTTCAGTGTGTCTAAACCACTTGTAATTCGGTGTTTGGGAGTGTTTATAATGTGTTTCGTCCAAAAGAGGCGCATTTCAATTTTCTCCCATTGACTTATAATGGGGAGGTCGCAAAATTGACCTGACCTCAGGTCATCGACATCAAAATTCTGAGATATACATTTTGTACATGCTGTTGCTCTTAGCAATCGCTGAAACTTTCAAAGCGATCGGTCACTCGGTGTAGCTATGGCAGACATTGAAACTTTTTATGAGGTGAGGTCACTTCAAGTGACCTGGTGACCTGACCTTGAATGACCTTGGTCTGAAATTTTCACAACATGTGTAGAATTGATGTATGATAAGGTGTACCAAAAACGGCGGCGCTACGCGCCGCCGTTTTTGAGATATTCGCGAAAAACCACAAGGGGGGTGTTCAAACACCCCCCCCCCCCAGCAGGGCGCGGGTTAAACTTCGTTCCTGTGTCAACCACAGCTTGGATCTGCGGACCCTCTATCGTGACGGTCATCTGGACTTAACTCGTTTGAATCCTCTTGCATCCGCTGCCATCTCTATCCGGCGTCTTGCCCTTTCCTTCCGGACACTGGGCCTTCAGGTGACCTTCTTTGCCACACCCGTAGCACTTACGGTTCCAATGCTTGTTCTCTGCTTTCTTCTTTGGACACTTACTGGCAAAATGTCCAGTCTGACCGCATCCGAAGCACTTCAAACCTGACCGGTTGACCTTCATCACCCGTGCTTCGGGGTTTCTCGAGTCATCACGGTACTTTTCGGACAGTCGTATCGTGGTCATCTTCCTCACCAGTGTGTCCAACGACTGACAATTCGCTTCGTGGAGCCTGACCTGCCATGACGCCGGTGCACCCTTCACAGCGTAGTTAATCGCCATGATTTTCCAAGTATCCGCTTTCCCTTCAGGTACAGCTTGTTGCACCTTCTCGTACACGTCGTTGACGAACTCTCTCGGATCTTGGTCGTGACTCAGCTGCATGCGGTCCAGATCCCTCAGGATGAATGCTTTTACATGCTGTGGCTCCAGACACTCGGTGATGCATTCTTCTATGTCCTTCAGATTCGGTACAGACTCGTCTGTTTTGGGAAGTTTCTCTTCCACCCTTGTCGCTAGCCATTCAGACTTCGACTCCATCCCGACTGCATAAATGCACAAGTCGTACACTTCAGACTCAGACATCTGGTCCACGGCCACTCGCCGCCTCATCTGTCGAAAGAAACTTCTGAAATCCTTCTGGTTGAAGCTTGGGAGGCCCAAACTCCCACCCCAGCTCCGAGTTCTCGGTGCATAAGCCATGACAGCACCACCTCCTTGGTTTGTTTGCAACACACCACCGTTCTCACCCCCAGCCTCCTGCTGGTCGGTCATTGCTCCCTGTATCACACCGTACAGTCAATCTGCAGCACACGTTTCCCCGGATCGTCCCGATCCACTGCTTCAGACAGGGCTCCAACCCCAGAAACACAGGTGGCAACCTTTCAACTCGTATCCCACCGCTGATGATAAGAGTTTGGAAACGTATTTCTGTATTAACCCTCGCCGGCCGAGGGGGGGGGGACGGGTGCCGCCCCCCCCCATAGGGTTTTTTCGCGATAGCCCCGAACACGCTGGCGATAGAGAGCTGAAACTTGGCATACCTGACCTTTGATCCAAGCCGCATCTTTTGACACCAACCGCATTTTTGGGTCAGGTCAGGTCACTGACCTATGACGTCATAAGTGAACCTCTGCACGGTCTTCAGATGTCGCAACTTCGCAACGCCCTCACTGCCAGAGGAGATGTCACAGGGAAATGAAACTTGCAGGATCTAGTATCCATTATTAGTCCCACAACTTGTATATCTCGGATTTTTCCTAAAGGTCATATGAGGTCAGGTCATTTTCGTGACCTCACCATTATAAGTCAATGGGGAAAAATGAAAACTGGTATTCTGGCGCCGGGAACGATCTCCAACTATCTCAAGCACACAGAATCGTGATTTTATGCACTCCTTGCAAGGTTAGATGCGTCACTTTTGCAATGTTGACCTTGCGTGACGTCATTTATGACGTCATCAAGGTCATATTAGTTTTTTGTCAATAACTCTTGATCAAATTGAGCTAGCGAGTCGGGAAAGTCACAAATGGACTCAGGAAGACCTGCCGAATCGAATGATATGCGACATGACCCCTTTCGACCAACTTCGTGACCTGGGGGTGCTGACCTGACCTTGACCTGAGGTCAACACCCCAAGTTGACCTGACCCGGACAAAAAGTATATCATTCGACGCGCCTGAGCGAGACGAACACGATGCTGCCAAAATCTGCGCTCTGCGGCCGTTTTTTGCGAAGTTATTCACCAAAAACTGAACCGTACCTTGGGGTACTTGACCTGACCTCAGAGGTCACCGGTTGACCTAGGACCTTAAAATCGGGTACCAATCTCTGCGTCTCGTAACGGCGCACACGCTCGTTTTTTCCGCGACGCGCTAGCTCCACCAGGGGCGAAACGGCGAGGGGGGGGGTCGTACCCGCTCCCCCCCCCTCGGCCGGCGCGTATGTAGAAAACCAATAGGTCCGGCGAGGGTTAATCACTACATGCTGCACAACACCAGCGAACACCCCCCGCGCGCCGACGCGACTCCCGCTCAATCCCCGTCTGCCAAGGTAAGTCTACCCGACCGTATATGTGGCGTGGCCCAATCTTATAAAGGTTGTGCTACCAAATGGCGTACTATCATTTCACCCCACTCTATTTACGGCACCCTATTCACGCAATCTTATAAAGAGAATAGCATGGTAATTCTATTCACGCCATTTAGCCCACAGTACAAATCAACGCCAGCAGGAAACACGCAACGTGATTGGTCAATGTCTTGTCGCCGTCGCTATTGGAAATTATGCGTACTGTTTGCGAACAGCAAAAGTTATGTGTTTTAATTTTTATTGGGCATTTATTTCTTTTAGAGACACACATATGTGTAATAAACAAATTATTTATGTAAAACGTGATAGCAAAGTATGGAAAACACCAACATGCTTGAAGAATTCTCCTGAAAAGTGGTTTGCCGACCAAATAAATTTCAGCGAGGGCATTCTCGCGCTCAGAAAATCGAGTGAATGAAGTGTTTCTTCAACTTATCATTTGCATTTATTTGCTGTTAAGGCATTGCAATAAATTTGTTAAAGAATTATTTAAATAATCATTTAATTATAGCTCGGCTACTCTTTCAGTAATTGAAGTAATGCCGTTGACAATGAAGCTCCTACAATTTGAGCATCAGGATACGTACATTAGCTGGATCAATTCAAGATATAGCTTATTTTCCTTCTTGTCTTCATGAAGATAAAGCTACTAAAATTCGAAGATTACGTACATGAACTGAATTAGGTCAAGTTACAGCTTATTTTCCTTCTTATTCAAGCATAGGTACCTATTACCTAGCCTAAAGCTAAAAAGCAATTCCTCAAAAGATTTAAGTACCTAGTCTACATATCAATGCTATATCAAGAAAAATACTTGGTTCAGAAGTCAGATCGAGATGCAGGAAGAGAAACAACAGATTGATCACTGATCAGTGACTGTGCCAAACAGAAAGTGAGGAAATACGAATAGTGAGTAGGCATTTATAATTTTTTGACAAACTAAGGTATATCATCATTAATTTAAATATCTAATCAGAAGCCATGAAGTGCCCGTTATTTGTGTCATACGTGAGACGTGAGAATATAAGGCTTAAGACCCATACCGATTCTATAATGCAGTGGCTGCCGAAAAGCTAAGACGGTTACTAATGCTAAAATCCTCTTAAAAATCCCCTTGTTATTTGAAAAATAAAGCCATATAACGATGAACACTCGTTTTTATGTGTTTTAGTGTGCATTTAGTTCCTGGAAATACATATTTTGAAATTGATCGTTGTCTGTATAATTAACCCTATTAGTGGCAGGGGGGGTTGTTTTTATCCACCCCTCAGGTTTTTCGGGAATATCTCCGAAACCGCTCAAGCTACGATGCTGAAATTTTCTGACTTTTCCTAAAACTAAATTGGGCACATTCCCTGAAAATTTCAAGTTCATACCTTTACCAGGGGCGGCTCCAGAGCACTGGGAATTGGGGGGTCCTATTCGTGAAGCGAGTCATTTGGGCGAAGATCACGATGCTGCACCAGTTTTACGAACAGTGAATGAAAGGTATCATGTGATAACATATACAGTTATTGTGCATCCTCTTTTGTCACGTTTTTGCTATAATAGGCGGATCCAGGCGTCCAAAAAGGGGGGTTATGTTTTACCTCCCAACATAGGTGCCCTGACACCGCCTATGCATGACCAATACAATTGTAGTCGTTCTCTCATAAGAAAATTGTAACAAAACAAGACCATTACCACCCTTTTTAGAAACAGTACCAACAAAAACCTTATTTACTATACTTTTTGTGTACCCCCAATCTCAATGATCTGTATCCGCCTATGATTTTTGAAAATGCATATTTTTAGGATCCATGTGAATTCCTGGTTCATTCTCTATCGATCGGCAAAAGTTGCGTTAAGATTGGTTCAGAAACCTGGCCGTGATAAACAGTCTAAAATGTATCTGCAATTTGCCCGTTTTTACCCCCCTCTACCCCCCCTATTGACATTTTTTAATTTTTATTTTTTAGAAATGTAGATCACGTTGAGCGCAATCGAATGCCGTTTGAATTTTGAAAATCGGCCCGTTAGATCTCGAGATATCAAGGGGGGGTCGTAAACAGCCCCCCCCCCCTGCCACTAATAGGGGGTAGCCAGGAGCCTGCCACTAATAGGGTTAAGCATCATCATAGTAAATCATGAGTTAATATGTGGAGGATGTTATAATCTTGGAAATATCATAATGTAAAATATTGCATACTTATATCATAAAAACATTGAATTTATCTTAAATCAATTAAACTGTCTGAGAAGCTCGTCAAAGTACGCCACAAATTCTGGCGTGAAATGGACGCCGCTGAAACCGCAAACAGCTGATGATTGTCGGTGTTTTGAGATGTGCACAGCTGCTCACGGTTAAAATCAGTTAACGGTATCCTCAAAACCAGCGGCTACCAATACCGTAAACAGCGTGCCGTGTTTTCGATTTCACAGAGTTTTATAAGATTGCGTACTATATATCCAGCCTTAGAGTGCTGCCATATCCATTTCACGGCGTTTATAAGATTGGGCCACTGTGACGTCACTGGTATCCTTCGCGCTCCTTACAGCCAGTGTCGAAACCCCGCTCAGTGTCGAAATTAAATGCCCCATGTCACGCCTCTGCACTATGCCGAGTTTGGGGCGTGGTTTGTCTAAAGCGCATTCCAGCTGACGTTCCTAATGCAGATCTGCCGAAACTAACTGACCAGATGCCGATTCGGATCGAAAAAAGGTGTAGTGTCTCCGTGTTAAGTCGACCGCTGGTGCCACTGTGTGACTGTGTCCCGTATACTGACCTGTTCTGTTTTGTTTTGATTTGTTGCAGGATGGCAGTGACCTGCAGGAAACTGTATAGACTGTTCATTGGATCCTCCACTGAAAACTGCCAGGCCGTCCTGACCGCCCTGCACGATACAGACCTGGGATGTGACAGTGGCCAGTCCCGTACCATCAATCTCTGTGTCCCCAGTAAGTGACGGCGTCTCTGACCACCCACACCAGCCGACATGGCGCCACCGGCCTCTCTGATACGCACAGACACTGACGCACGTGACGTCACCAGTACTGACGTCACAATTGGTTACGTGTATCTCCGTAAGTGGCGTCACAGTATCAGTATCAGTCCTCATGACGTCATTAGTCGGTGATACACACATTGCCATTGTGTTTGTTTCTGTACCTGTAAGTGACGTCATAAGTCTGAGTTGCCCCATGTGACATCTCTAGCAATCAGTATGTAATCTGACGTGCTCTATTTTTCAGAGTCTGCATACGACCAGCTTACCAAGCCTCCCAAAGGCAGCAAAATCTGCTTGCAGTACTATAACTAGACGACTAGCTTCCCGGTGCCTCGTCCGCTCTGGTGCCGGCGGCAGTGTCGGAACTCGACAACAGATGGCAGCACCGTGTCCCGTCGGCAGCGCTGTACGGAGCACATTGCACACCTGGACCTTCATATCCAGAGTTGTTCGGAGCCGCCCTGTCCCATGGGGCCAGGTCCGAGGGTGCTTTACCGCCGTGCCAGGCTGGTTTGGGTTGAGTGACCACCTAAATGCTTGATCATTTGAGCACAGATTGCTACGTTTGTTGACACTGCTTTGATAGACACTAGTTATATTCCGAGATGTATCACGCTCGGGGCCACTGTCCAGCCGTCGGTAAACCGTTGTCACCGTGCCGGAGGTACCGCCGTGGTGACGTCACGTGTGTTGTCGTGACGTCACGCTGGCTCACACCGCTGTGCTGTTGTGTTGTTGTTTCAGTTTAGACCAGAGAGTGGTTGCAGCTAGCTGTGAGGGTGTCCGGTCCAGGCGATATCGGACCTCGCCCGTCACTGTGTCGGACCGTCGGTGGTCCGGTCGGCTGTGGTTCGTTTGGACCAGATATGTCCAATTGTGGTTCGTTTAGACCAGATGTCTGGCTGTGGTTCGTTTGGACCAGATATGTCCAATTGTGGTTCGTTTAGACCAGATGTCTGGCTGTGGTTCGTTTGGACCAGATATGTCCGGTTCGGTGTCGCTCATGGGATAGCACGGGCTGATGGCGATTGAAATACATGATTGGTGGCTTAGTAATCTTATTCAAGAATTTTTGTTCAGGCCTCTTGTTAGTACATGAGAGTCTCAGGAGTGAGGTATCGAATACGCAATTTTAACTGAAATGGCATTCGCAAGTGTTTATTTTATTGCCACAACCAACAATTATAAACGATGTAGGATGTTATTTTTGTAAACGTCATGCATTCTATATGCATCGTCCTCCATTGTATTGTATATCTATTTAGCATTGACCTTCAGTAAGTTTGTACCTACTTTGTTGTCATGGGTGAGCGCAGTCAAATCGACCACCTGGGCTGGATGTACTGTCGGCTGAAACTGCAAGCTGCATGCCAGGGGAGGGGTGAGCCTGCACACTGACCGACTCGTGTTGTCACGTTACCATGGTAGTTCTGATGACGTCATCAAATTATTGAGCCCCGCCGGGTTAATGGGTTAGTTCCAAGGCCATGCTAGTTCGGCCTCATGACAAAGCGACACAGGGGTGGCACTGCTCAGTGTTAGCGCTGTGACCTCGTACAGAGAGTGGAGGACTAGGACGAAAGGTGTGCTGAGGAAAGTAAGGTAAGCAATTCAAGTTAAGCCCGCGTCCCGGACTGGGGTCCCAGTGTTGCCAGGTCTAGAGGTAAACCTCCAGATCTAGAGGTTTAAGGGGAGCGTTTTGGGGCTCCTGGAGGTTTTTGAAAAATGCCGAATTCTAGAGGTTTTTCTAGAGGTAATTTGAAAATGCGAGAAGTAGCATCAATATCTATTGAGAACTATTTCGATACTGTATTTCATGCAATTATTTTAAAGTATTGCATGCTAAAACACATTTTTTACAGATTGATGGAAACGAAAAACCTAATGTAATTGATTAACCCGCGCCTGACTGAGGTATTTTCCATAACGCGGCTGACTGGGGGGGGGGGGGGGGGCGGAGGGAGGGAGAATCTCTTCAGAGCCCCCCTCCTATCTCCGAAGTCCGAAACTGCCAAGCCGATTGTCAAAATTCAAACGACGGCTGATTAAACTGTCAACCGAAACCATCTTTCATTTAAACCTCAAGGTAACCAATGACGTCACAGCTTACAGGTTAGGTCAAAGTAAAAATTATCAACATTTTGGCTTGATCACAATTTAGGCTCAGGCAGCCGGCTGCAGCTGAAAGTTCTCGTCATACCGTGGGCACCAAGTATTGTCGACAAATGCGAAGGCATGCGAAGATGAGTGATATTAAAGGGACAGTATCATCGAAAAAAAAATCAATGTATGGAGCTGATTTTTTTTTTTACTAGCATTTCTTATTTTCCTGAATCAGAAAAACATAGTTTGAGGACCGAACTCGGTGAAAAATATTGCAACCACATTTCATTTTCATGATTCATTTTCATGAGCGAACCACCACTATACAAGCATGGCCGCCATTTTGGAAGCATGCAAAATTACTACAGAACTGGCGCAGATAATACATTATTGACGCTACGCTTACGCGGTCGTTCTTCTGATTGAGTTGTCCTTAGGGAGAGGTAGCCTTAGGTATTGCCTATAAAAATATCACGTGACAATTGGAGGGAGTGACAATTGGACGTGACAATTGACAATGGGAGAAAATATCACGTGACAATCACGTGATAAACGTCATACATTGGAGGGAGATTGTGATTCAAGCTGGAGGAATTCCTTTGTTGAGCCGCTAGAAACCGAAGGAAACAGCGGAAATTGCCTACGACTATTTAACCCGCGCCCGGCTGGGGGTCCTGGATTTCCACGCCCTGCTGGGGGGGGGGGGTGTTTGAACACCCCCCTTCTAACTCGGCTCCTGGGCCACGTAGCGATACGCGGAAGGCGGCGTTCGAAAGAGCGTCAAAAATAATGAGGAAATCACTTCGGTCAATTTTTTGCTCAGGTCAAAGGTCAGGTCACCAGAGGTCATTGAAGGCAAAATTTCGCCGATTTCCAGGTCGAATGTCGAAAATTTCCAAGAAGCCAACGCATAACTCGGGAACCAAAAGAGCTACAGCGCCGCGGAAAAGCGCATTCGATAGCCCTTTTAACGCCCTTTCTGAGTAATTCTCTCAGATTTGACCTAACGTCAACGGTTTTGCCTGCAGGGGGCAAAAACTGCAAAAATAGCCGATTTTTTTGGAAACAGTTTTTCTGCAATAACTTTTGACCCAAGCCTTGTACGAGCTTACTTTTACCGGCATCGTGTTCCTCTCGTCAAGACGCATCGAATGAACTATAACTTGACCTTGAAAGGTCAACTTGAAAATTTGACCTCAGGTCAAGGTCATGACCTGACCGGAAAGGGTCATGTTGCATATCAGTCGATCCGTATCGTCGAGCTGAACACATCTAAGGCGTTTTCATCGCTCTAGCATGCCTCTATCAAAAGTTATTTGCGAAAAACTGTTAGATACCATTCGTGACCTAAGATGACCTCAGGGCATAAACAGGGGTCACGGACACCATTTTCATGTTCAGTGTGTCTAAACTACTTGTAATTCAGTGTTTGGGAGTATTTATAATGTCTTTCGTCCAAAAGAGGCGCATTTCAATTTTCTCCCATTGACTTATAATGGGGAGGTCTCAAAATTGACCTGACCTTAGGTCAACGATATCAACATTCTGAGATATACATTTTGTACATGCCATTGCTCTTAGCAATCGCTGAAAGTTTCAAAGCATTCGGTCACTCGGTGTAGCTATGACAGACATTGAAACTTTTTATGAGGTGAGGTCACTTCAAGTGACCTGGTGACCTGACCTTGAATGACCTTGGTCTGAAATTTTTACAACATGTGTAGAATTGATGTATGATAAGGTGTACCAAAAACGGCGGCGCTCCGCGCCGCCGTTTTTGAGATATTCGCGAAAAACCACAAGGGGGGGGGGGTGTTCAAACACCCCCCCCCCCAGCAGGGCGCGGGTTAATGAATTTAACGGTGATGAATAAGTGCGAAAAACGTTTTGGCTTTATAAAATTTGATGAAATGACCAGGGTAAAAGTTTTATTACTGGCGGTCAATTCAAAACGGCGCAAACATTTAAACAGTGAAGATAGTGAAGCACGATTCAAAGTGTAGTACACCTTTCGTACTTTGAGCGGCGATAGCGGGATAACGGTGTGGAGCTTCGAGGATCGGTCTTCAGTTTCCGGACCAGAAAGGTGGGGCCTATGCAATGTCAAATTTCATCAAAATGGTGATACTGTCCCTTTAATTAATCTTCATTGATGATACAAACGCAGTGTTTCAAAGCACGCTGCCAGCCGCTGCCAGCGCGCCAGGACGTCACACTTTGATAGTGTCGGCCTTGGTAGTGTCGGAGCAATGGGCTTGATGTCAGCACGCGCTGGCAGCGTGCTTTGAAACAGCGCCACGGTTTGTGATACGGAGGTAAGTATCAGGGATGGAGATCTGTCAAAATGTCAGGGGGGTCCAGGCCGGGCAGATGGAGGCGGGCTGGGTGGCGGATGCCGTACCATTGACTTACATAGCAGTAATTCGTCCCCCCCCCCCCGAGATCTCCACCTCTGGTAAGCATGGAGGTACTTCATAATCCGCGGTAATGAGAGGTTTCTAGAGGTTTTTACAGCATTTTCTGGAGGTATTGGCATCACTCGACCTGGCAACACTGTAGGGGTCCTACATGTATTTCCACGCCCTGCTGGACGCTGGTGCGGTGTTTTAACCCGCACCCTGATGAAAGGGCGGTGTTTGGTTTATCTGCGAAATACTACGCCCCCCCCCAACGGGTTGCGTGTTAACTTGTTGGTGATAACTAGAACAACTGCCTTCCAGATGGAACTGACTCGCGATGAAATGAACTCCCTGTGTGGAGAAATAATGACGGGACTGAAAGGAGAAATGTCCGGACTGAAAGGAGAAATGGATGTCCTAAAGCAGGATATGACCAAGCTCAAGGAGGAGAACACCACACTGCTCAGTGAGGTGATCCGCCTGCAGCAGGCAATGGTTGAGGAGCGCTCCACTCGTCAGACCGTGGTGGAGGAGCTGCGGCAGGAGGTCCGCCGGCGTACAGCGTCATCCGACCGTCCCCAGGGGTGAGACTGGGAGGCAGTAGGGGTGGCACCAGGGGCGTAACTTTGTATACTTTTGGGGAGGCAGGTGCCCCCCCAACTTGAAATTTTGCCACCCCAACATTCCGTTTGCCCCCCCAACCTTGGTGGGCGCCCCCAGGCCCGAAAGGCGCCCTCACGGGCCAGCGGCGTCATAGGAGCGCGTGCGCCATCTTTCAAGGGGGCGCCATCGCCTATATGGAAATGGGATGCGTGAGAGGGGAACCTCTGAGGCCGTGGGGGCGCCTGCATGCGAAAGAGGGGCGCCCATGAAGTCCTCAGGGGCGCCTCAATGCAAAACACGGGCGCCTGAGATGGCCACAGGGGCGCCTGCATGCGAAAGAGGGGCACCTTATTGGCCTCTGAGGCCCTTCGGGGTGCCTCTGAGGTCTATAGTATAGGGGGCGCCCACATGAAAAAGGGGCGCCCATTAAGGCCATAATGGCGCCCCAATACGAAAGAGGGGAGACTGCATGCCAAATGGGGGCGCCTCCGAGGCCCATAGAAAGAGGAGCTCCAGTTGAAGCCCAAAGGGGCGGCTCAATGGGAATTAGAGACGCCTGTGAGGTCTATAGGGGCACCTCTGATGCCCATGTCGAGAGAGTCGTCAGTCGTTTGTGTAACGTTCCTCAGGGATGGTGCGCCGCTTGCGGCAAGTAAAAACTTAGCTAAATAGCGTGCCCCATTGGTTAAAAAGCGCCCCTCGAGCCAAAGTGGTGCCCCTCTGACAACACGCACGTCTTATGTCATCTGTTTTGCTAATAACTAATGCCCCCGCATGCAGAGCGGCGCCCCATCCGTTTATCAATGTGACCCTTCAGGTGGATGAAGCGCCCCTCTGGCCAATACCTTATCATCATTGTTGCTAGAACAGCGCCCCCAGTCCGTAGACTGCCCCATTGGCTCCTGAAGGCGCCCCTCGTGCCCGTTTTGGCGCCCCTCTGCACTGAGTAATGAAATGTATGTGGCCTACCAATTCTTAAGGGCGCTCCTTGAGTCATAATCATCGCTCCTCGGGGAGGGGGGGGGGGGGGGAGGCTAGAGGGCCTAGATACCATAGCACGCTATAGTGTGTTATGGCATCCCTGCTGCTAAAACGGCACACTTAGCTAGGTTAGCGCCTCAACGGTTCATACAAGCGCCCCTCGAGCCGAAGTTCGCGCTCCTCTGACTTACATAATTTCCTTGCTAAGTACGACGCCCCTCGCTGGGCATGGGGTGGCGCCCCACCAGTTTACCAACGCGCCCCTTTAGCCACATGAAGCGCTCCTCTGGTCAATGCGGTCAATACCTTATTTCATCACTGCAGCTAGAGCGGCGCCCCTATTTCGGTGGCTGTTCCATCGGTTCCTGAAGGCACCCCTCGAGACAGTTTGGAGGCCATCTGCAGTGAGTATTAAAATTGATGTGGTTAAGAATGGCGCCCTCTGCACGGTGTCGCACCGATTCTAAAGGGCGCCCCTTGAGTCAATGTAATCGTCCCACAGGGCCTTGTGTGTTATGGTATCCCTGCTGTTAAAGCGCCACTCTTGCTTGGCGTAGCGTCCCAACGGTTCATAGCACCCATCGAGCCAATGTTAGCGCTCCTCTGACTATTGGTATCCTACATCATCTTTTTTGTTCAAAGGGTGGCAAAATGTGGACCCGAGGACCCGGTCAAAAGAACCGGTCTGGACCCATATGGGTCCGGACCGGTTCCTGGAAATTTTCTGGCGGGTCCAACCGGGTCCTACCATAAACCATACATAGTGGACACTACATATGATTGCAAAATATGAAGTGAATGGAAAGAAAACATTTGCTCATGTATGTTCCTTTGCACACTGTAGTTCATAAGTATTATCAGTGGGAAAAGGGCTGTTTTACACGATGCAATTAATGATTTCTACAAACGGTTTGTATTAGGTAATTGACTTTTGGGGAACGGGTCCAACTGGTTCCGATTCCAACTTAGACCGGGTCCGACTGGTTCCAGAAATGTCCAGCCGGGTCTGGTTCGAGTCTGGTTCCCAAAATTTTCACGTTTTGCCACCTCTAGATCAAAGCAGGAGTAATTTGTACCTATCATTTCGTGATAACTTGATATCACCTGGTGAGCCACAGACTTCTGCATGTCTCGGTATACAGAGGTATATGGGTGACCTAAGCTTGAACGCTCTCAGCCTGGGATTAACCCGCGCCGGGCTGGTGCTCCGCGACTTCCGCGCCGGGCGGTGAGGGGGGTGTCTGGTCTAACTCGGCTCCTGGGCCACGTAGCGACACGCAGTAAGCATCATTCGAAAGAGCGTCAAAAATAATGACGGAAACACTTCGGTCATTTTTTGGGTCAGGTCAAAGGTCAGGTCGCCTGAGGTCATCGAAGGTCAAATGTAGGCCATTTCAACAATTTTGGAAACTGCAACGGCTAACTCGGGACCAATAGAGCTACAGCGCCGCGGAAAAGCGCATTCGATAGCCCTTTTACAGACCTTTCTGACCATTGTTCTCAGATTTGACCTAAGGTCAACGGTTTAGCCTCCAAAGGGCAAAAACTGTAAAATAGCAGTTTTCACGAAAACTGTTTTTCGGCAATAACTTTTGACTTAAGAGTGCCACGACATTACTTTTGGCAGCATCATGTTCCTCTCGTCGAGACGCGTCGAATGAACTATTTTTTGACCTTGAAAGGTCATTTTTAAAATTTGACCTCAGGTCAAGGTCATAACCTGACCGAAAAGGGTCATGTTGCATATCAGTCGATCCGTATCGTCGAGCTGAATACATCTGAAGTGTTTTCATCGCTCTAGCACGCCTTTATCAAAAGTTACAGCCAAAAAAAACTGGTGGTGACCGTCTATGACCTGAAATGACCTCAAGGGCACACAGAGGGGTCACAGGTGCATTTTTTTCCGATTCAGTGTATCATGTTTACCTATGAAACGATGTTTGAGAGGGTTCTAAATACCATTCGTCCAAAAAAGGCTCATTTCAATTTTCTCCCATTGACTTATAATGGAGAGGTCGCAAAATTGACCTGACCATAGGTCACTGATATCAAAATTCCGAGATAAACATTTTAGACATACTGTTACTCTTATCAATCGCTGAAAGTTTCAAGGCGATCCTTCAGTCGGTGTAGCTATGACGAGGATTGCAATTTTTTTCTGAGGTGAGGTCTTTTGACGTGACCTGGTGACCTGACCTTGAGAGCTCTGGGTCTGAAATTTGCACATGTGTAAAAAAAAAGATGCATGAACAGGTGTGCCAAAAACGGCGGCGCGGAGTTTTGAGATATCTGCGAAAAACCGCAGGGGAGGTGTTCACTCCCCCCCCCCCCGGCCCGGCGCGGGCGGGGAGGGGGGCAATTTTTTTTATTTTTTTCGATGAGGGCAAATTTTTGCCACTGGTTTGCTTCTAGAACACGTGCGGAAAAGATGCAGTATGAAGTGTGTTCTTAACTTAAAAGGGGAGGCGTAAAAATGTCCCTCGCTTCTGCGTGGGGTGAAGTTCTACAGATTTGTTTCTTTAATCTCGCCTTTTTATCAGTTGTTTTTTCTTTTCTTTTTGTCAATTCATCAGTTCGTCTCGTTTCTTTAGAAGAACTACCATATGCGTTGTTTAACCCTCGCATGTGTGCGGCGTTTGCCAGCTTCTAATGTGTAGGGGGGGGGGGGTCGGTTGGACCCCCCCCCTTGCCGTTTGGCCCCTGATCGAGCTAGAGCTTCGCGGAAAAAACGAGCGTGTTGCCCGTGACGAGAGGAAGCCGCTGATACCCAATTTTAAGGTCCTAGGTCATTGGTTGACCTTCCAGGTCAGGTCAATGACCCCAAAGTCGGGAAAATCGGGACCTGTTAGAAAGTCGTAAAGAGTGGCTGCTAAGGGGTTTTTCGGGGTGCTGATCACGAATATCGTGTTAGTTTTGATCACAGATGATGTCTTGAAGCATTTAGACCAGGTCGGGTCAGGTCAGGTCAGGTCAACCAGTAGGCGTCGTGACGGGTATTCGTAGTACGTGTCAACCGCCTCTGACAGCTTCGTAACATGTTACGAAGTCACCAAAACTACTTCGTAAATGTTCAAATGGTTGCTAAATTCGAATTCAGCTCCAAAAACTAGCCTAGAAACATGTAAAACTCGAAAAAGTGAACCGAGGTCACCCGAGGTCACCAAAGGTCAATGACCTGACCTGACCTTCAGGTGACCTTGACACCCACGGGAGTAACATCAAATTACATGTTTGAACGTTTGAAACCACGAAAAGCTTGCAAACGCGCGGCTAATGCGAGCCGACATACGCAGAATCGCGATTCCGGCCAAACATGGTCTCGGAAAAGAGGTCACAGGTCAAAGGTCATTTGGGTCAGGGTCATGAAATTTTCAGGGTAGGTGTAAAATTGATCAATGTGAGGGTACTGAAAGTTTCGTCGCGATCGGCCGCTTTTTACGCGAGTTATTCGCGAAAAACCATGGGGGGGGGTCCATCCGACCCCCCCCCCTACACATGCGAGGGTTAATAAGGCGTCACTACCCTGGTCCCCAATTCCACTACCCGCCCCCGGTCTCTGGTCCCCAAAGTGCTTTCAAAATGTATTTGGTTACAAAATAATTCCGCGCTTTTGGCGCGCTATTTCAGAAAAAAAAAACTGCAACATAACGTGCCAAAACACGACGGCACAAAAACAACGTGCTATGGTAAAAAAAATGCTGCCGTAAACTGAAATAAGACTTATTTCTAGACAGTCACGGGGAGGCGCCCCCATGCCCTTAAAAAGGCGCCCCCGACAGCGTTGCCCCCCCAACGAAAACCAAAAAGTTACGCCCCTGGGTGGCACTGGGGGGGGGGGGGGGGCAAAGAACACTGGATGGGATCGCCTAATCACTGACCCCTGATGACGTCACACCACGTCACACTGACGTCATTCCTTCCCAGTGACGGCGAGGAGGTGGCTTCACTGAAGGCCGACACTTGTGACAAGTGTGACGCAATCAGCACCTGTGACGTCATAACCCCAACTACGGAGGAGGCGGGACTGGCGGGCGGCGACGTGCGAGAGGCTGCACCGCAATGGGCTCCTGCCATTTATCTTCTGGACCACGAGTTGTTGAAGATGGTGTTGAGCAAGATGGACTGCTGGGAAATGATCCGCGCCAGGCGGGGTGAGTGTTCTGGCGACTGACATTGTATTCAGGACGGTAGGAAGGAGTATACAGCATTTTAGGCGCAATTTCAAAAAGTTAAAGACCAAATTCAAAACGTTCACGTGCATTTTGAATGTAAACTTTTTGAATTTGGTCTTTAAATTTTTGAAATTGCGCCTTAAAAGGTGTAGATCATGCTTCATTAACCCGCGCCCTGCTGGGGGGGGGGGGTGTTTGAACACCCCACTTGTGGTTTTTCGCGAATATCTCAAAAACGGCGGCGCTCCGCGCCGCCGTTTTTGGTATACCTTATCATACATCAATTCTACACCTGTTGTAAAAATTTCAGAACAAGGTCATTCAAGGTCAGGTCACCAGGTCACTTGAAGTGACCTCACCTCATAAAAAGTTTCAATGTCTGTCATAGCTACACCGAATGACCGATCGCTTTGAAACTTTCAGCGATTGCTAAGAGCAATAGCATGTACAAAATGTTTATCTCAGAATTTTGATATCGATGACCTAAGGTCAGGTCAATTTTGCGACCTCCCCATTAATAAGTCAATTGGAGAAAATTGAAATGCGCCTCTTTTGGACGAAAGACATTATAAACACTCCCAAACACCGAATTACAAGTGGTTTAGACACACTGAACACGAAAATGGTGTCCGTGACCCTTGTTTATGCCCTGAGGTCATCTTAGGTCACGAATGGTATCTAACAGTTTTTCGCAAATAACTTTTGATAGAGGCATGCTAGAGCGATGAAAACGCCTTAGCTGTGTTCAGCTCGACGATACGGATCGACTGATATGCAACATGACCCTTTCCGGTCAGGTCATAACCTTGACCTGAGGTCAAATTTTCAAGTTGACCTTTCAAGGTCAAGTTATAGTTCATTCGATGCGTCTTGACGAGAGGAACACGATGCCGGTAAAAGTAAGCTCGTACAGGGCCTGGGTCAAAAGTTATTGCGGAAAAACTGTTTCCGAAAAAATCGGCTATTTTTGCAGTTTTTTCCCCCTGCAGGCAAAACCGTTGACGTTAGGTCAAATCTGAGAGGATTAATCAGAAAGGGCGTTAATAGGGCTATCGAATGCGTTTTTCCGCTGCGCTGTAGCTCTATTGGTTCCCGAGTTATGCGTTGGCTTCTTGGAAATTTTCGACATTCGACCTGGAAATCGGCGAAATGTTGCCTTCAATGACCTCTGGTGACCTGACCTTTGACCTGACCAAAACATTGACCGAAGTGATTTCGTCATTATTTTTTACGCTCTTTCGAACGCCGCCTTCCGCGTATCGCTACGTGGCCCAGGAGCCGAGTTACAAGGGGGGTGTTCAAACACCCCCCCCCCCAGCAGGGCGTGGAAATCCAGGACCCCCAGCCGGGCGCGGGTTAAAGATACCATTACCAAAGCTGTCTTTAAATGAACAATGACGTTCTCTTCAAAGTGCTCCGTCCCTTTTTGTTCCATCGTTGCTGACAGTCTGCCGTCGGTGGCGGTCCGCCGTCGACGATATCTTCAGCGACTGTCGGCGGGAGCTAACCGATCAGCAAACCCGCGGTGGAGAGGTCCCGGCGCCGGCCACGAGCCTAGAGCTCGTAGTGATTTAGTGAAGGTGCAGGACCAGCCGAAGCTGACTGAACTGCAGGCGCCGACCACTGAGACGGACACCGACCTCCGACTGGTCGGTGAGTACCGTGTGAAACGCGCTACACACAACCTGGTACGCTATATTCCGCTGTAACTGTCATTCCTTGTCCATATGAGCGATCACTTCTTCACTGACTGGTGTTGCTTTATTCCAGCGGCCACCTGCCACGCTCTAGAGAAGGCGAACCTGCGTGGCTTCAAGCTGCGGGTCTCTGCCCTGCGCCGGCTGGCACGTGCCAACGCTTCCAGTCTGCGTGAGCTGACGCTGCCGGCCGGCATCAGCGACTGGCAGCTGGAGGCGCTGTTGGAGCCGCTGAAGGCTCTGGAGCGGCTCGATGTGAGCCCACCTGTGGACAGCTCCGGCAAGTGGCTGCGGCTGCTGCCCAAGTCGATGAAGAGACTGGACATTACTGGTGAGGACGGCTTCGTGGTGATTTGGAGGATTGCGTTAGTTACTAGCGCTTTTTTCGTGAGCACGGACCTGATAAAGTTATCGCTTTGTGAGTTTGGCTGTCGTGAATGACGTAGGCTAAATATAAAAAACTATTGCCGCAAAATGACAACGGCTGGTTGGTGACGATGTTTCTCTTCCCTGTGTTGATGGGAGATTGTGTTGCTCTCCACAGGATCGGGTATGACCGAGGCACCATTAAAGGTGCCGCGATGGCCGACGTCTGAACTGGATGTCAGTATCCAGCAAGGCACTGACACACTTCTGGACCAGCTGACTGTTCTAGCGACCCGCACAGTCACGGGGCTGGCCATATGGGGTGAGCATCAACAGCACGAGCATTTCATCTCCCACTCCCACATCTTTCCCAGAATTACAAGGGCCGATATATCGTGATTCGTGATCATGACAGACGAATGGGGTATATCACCCGTAGGCGTATGTAAGTATGTACAATGTACA
Source organism: Amphibalanus amphitrite (assembly GCF_019059575.1). Taxonomy (NCBI): domain Eukaryota; kingdom Metazoa; phylum Arthropoda; class Thecostraca; order Balanomorpha; family Balanidae; genus Amphibalanus; species Amphibalanus amphitrite. The sequence continues at coordinate 275,224 of NW_024881986.1, forward strand.
TACATTCAATAATTTTTTGCCTATGTACAAAGACGCTGGTCTCTGTAGGTACCGTGCGCAATAAATTTAGTCTTATTCCACGCCCACCCGTTCTGTTTGTAGTTTGGAGTACATGTTTCACGGCGACGGCTGAGGTGCTAATGCACACGCCCATGACAACGTGCCGCTTATGCATCTCAAGTGCAAAGGGCCAGATTCGGGATTGTGCTCGAGGCTGGTACGCTGTTAGAGACCAATTAGAAGGGTAGCCCACACAAAGCAGTTTGGTCTTCCTTTGTATGTGGGTACGTGCAGGATCCACTAATCTGCTCGCCCGCTCGTTACGTGAAAGACGTCTTACTGGTTATTAAATTTTGCTATGAATATTAGTGATATTTGCCATTTCAGTTCGTATGTTTGTCTGTATATATATATATATATATATATATATATATATATTTTACAGCGTCACCGTCCGTGACACCGGAAGCGACGGGACGCCTCCTGACTGTCCTCACTCCTCACCAGCTTGGAGGACGTCCCTCTTAATGGAGCAAACGCCATTTCCGAAACTACGCTAGCCGCCCTCTACGGCTGCTCCCAGCTGAATACACTGGAGCTTCAAGACACCCGGCCCCTCACGGACATCCCTGCCCTGACCCAGTCAGAGGTGGCAGCGGTCAGCAGGTCAGTCGGCCGGACGGCGCCGGCGGATATTATGTGTAACTGGATAGACCGCAATAAGCCCGGAGATAACGCATCCGGTGGAGGTATACATAGGAGTATGGGCACAGAGACGTTGAAAATGAAAACGATCACGTCACAGAAGAATATGCATCCACTGACAGATAATATGCTGGAGATTAATAAATGCATGGATGCAAACAGACAGACGGACAGACGGACGGGCAGATTTGTTAGCTAGACTGCATCGTTCTTCATCCTAATGCTGCGTAATAACAATAGCAATAGGTATCTAAAACAACTTCGATTCCAAGTAGGTATTACTGTCATTCCAGAGGTGTGAACTCATTTTAGTCAGGCCATAAAAAGATATTGACGGCCGTTTTACGCAATTTTACCAAAACTACTCGTCGGAGAGACGAACGAAGTATTTGCGCTGTTGCTCCGTGTGCAATGTTTCATCCACAATGGGAAAAGGCGACACAAAAGATCGTGTCCGTAGTCAGACCGTAGTTACTTACAGTGGTTATTGTAGACTGGTTGGAACAATATTTCCCACTCCCTTATTTAGTTCAATGACGCAAAGTATAGAGTAGTAAACACGCATATGGATAGTGCACAACGTACACATACATAACAATTCAGTACAAGACCAAAACAATAAAAATAATACCAACGGGAACGTGAAGGGTGAATAAGCATAGGACAAGACATGGGCTGAGCTAGTTTCTATAACGTTTGCCATTTCAAGTGCATGATAGACCGGAAGTCAACTCCACTGGAATTGAAGACACAACATATCAGTACGACCTATAGACAGTCTCATTGGCCTGAGAACTGCAATATAATATTTATTTATGCCTACATGTCTGAGATGGTCAGAGTTTAACCTACAGAGATGGCATGGAATATCATATGGCTCACAGTATCGTGTAAAGCATCCATAGCGCTCTACTGCATCAGACTGGGAACTTGAGATAGCCGGAGGCACATTTTATATTATAAACGACACTGACAATGCAGTGTCTCCGTGTTGAGTCGACCGCTGGTGCCACTGTGTGACTGTGTCCCGTATACTGACCTGTTCTGTTTTGTTCTGATCTTGTTGCAGGATGGCAGTGACCTGCAGGAAACTGAAGACACTGTACATCAAATCCTCACTCGAAAACCGCCAGGCCGTCCTGACCGCCCTGCACGAGACAGACCTGGGATGTGACGGTGGCCAGTCCCGGACCATCGATTTCAATGTCCCCAGTAAGTGACGGCGTCTCTGACCACCCACACCAGCCGACACGGCGCCACCGGCCTCTCGGACACACACTGACGCACGTGACGTCACCAGTACTGACGTCACGCTTGGTGACGTGTATCTCCGAAAGTGACGTCACAGTATCAGTATCAGCCCTCATGACGTCATTACTCAGTGATACACACAATGTCATTGTGTTCGTTTATGTATCTGTAGGTGACGTCATCAGTTTGAGTTGCCCCATGTAACATCATTAGCAATCAGTGTGTAATCTGACGTGTTCCGCTTCCAGAGTCTGTATACGCCAAGCTTACCAAGCCTCCCAACGGCAGCAAAATCTGTTTGAAGTACTTTGGCTAGACGACTATCTTCCCGGTGCCTCGTCCGCTCATGTGCCGTCAGCGGTGTCGGAACTCGACAACAGATGGCAGCACCATGTCCCGTCGCACAGTGGGCCAGGCGCTTCAAAAAAGCGGAATTAAATCAATGAGCACAGCTGCGGTGCCAAAAATGATTACGGAGCGAGCGAAGCGAGCGGAGTCTTACGTAGAATAACGGAAATTTCTGAGTATGAGCGGCCGGCCGGCCGGCCGGCCGTGGTCACGCTTTTGCGACGCTTATATCTCAGCAACCACTTGACCGATTTACATGCGGTAATTTTTGTAGGGTAGCTTCATTCCTTCTGCCAAGTATTGGACTATTCCCGATGAATGTGGGTGACCCCTTATGCACGTGCCACGTGCAAAACGAAGAGGTGTCAGTTTTGTAACAATTGCAATATCTCGGTAACTACTGGGCCGATTGCGCTGAAAGTTGGCACGTAGGTAGGCACCCACTAGGCAATGCATATCCATGTGCCACAGTGGGGGTGCTGCTGCACGTGCGCACGTGCAGGGGTCGATTCCAGTCCCAGATCTCGAGAACGGCTGAACCGATTGCGCTGAAATTTGGTACATGGTTAGGGACCGGTTAGTAGGGTGCAGTGCAAAAGTCAGTTGGGACCCATTTTGCACGTGCGCACGTGCAGGGTGCCGCTTCCAGATCTCGAGAACGGCTGGGCCGATTGTGCTCAAATTTGGCACATCGCTAGAGACCGGTTAGTAGGGTGCCGTGCACAACTCAGTTGGAGGTACCCCCTCGCAATTTCGCACGTGCAAGGCTCACCCTCTCGCTCGCTCCGTTATTCGCCCCAAAAGGCGTTATACTGGTTCGTTACAGGGTAAAATATCATGCTAAAGCCGAATCCGATATCCATTTTCAAATTTGATTGGTTACGCTAGGTCACTGACCTATGACGTCATTATTTAATTTCTGCGCTGCACATATGCCTGGGACAGGCGGGCACTATGCCGCATTGGCCGCGCGTTTGCAGTCTTTTCGTGGTTTCAAGCGTTCAAACATGTGATACAGGGGCGGATCCAGGAATTTTCGGGAGGGGGGGGGCGGCAAGTCGAAATAGGGGCGACCTGGCAATCCGGGGGCGCTCCATACAAAGGGGGCGCCAAACCGTCAAAATCGGGAGCTAAAAGCCCGCGCCGTGCTAGGGGGCGTTATCGCGCTCCCCCTCAAGTTTTTCGCAAATATCTGAAAAACGGCTGCGCGCAGCGCCGCCATTTTCAGCATGCCTTATCATGCATCTTGTTTGCACATGTTGCAAAAATGTCTGACGCGGGTGATGGAAGGTTAGGTCACCAGGTTATGCCAAGTGACCTAGCGTAAGAAAAAGTTCAAATGCTTACCATTGCTATACCGACTGAACGATTGCTTTGAACCTTTCAGCGATTGATGAAAGCAACACTATTCATGAAATGTATATCTCGGAATTTCGATATCTGTGACCTAAGGTCAGGTCAGTTGTGCGACGTCTCCATTAGGTAGGTAGGTATAATTAAGTCTTTGGGAGAAAACTGAGAGGCATCTCTTTTGGACGAGCGCCATTCTAGACAATATCAAGCATTGGGATACATATAAAATTAACACACTGAATAAGAACATTGCACCTAGTGTGACCACTGGCACTATGTCCCAGAAGTCATCCCATGTCATGAAAGGTCCGCAGCAGTTTTTTTTTAAAATAACTTTTGATAGATTCAAGCTAGAGCGATAAAAACACCTCAGCTGTGTTCAGCTCGACGATACGCATCGACTGCTATGCAGCATGACCTTTCCCGGAGGTCAAATTCTCAAAATTACCCTTCATAAGGTCAACCTTTAGTTTGTTCGACGTGTCTCGACGACAGAAACGCAATGCTGGCAAACGTAATGTCGATACTCTCTTGAGTCAAAAGTTATTGCAGGAAAACATAGTTCGTAAAAAGGCTATTTTTAGAGTCTTTTGCCCTCTGAAGGCTAAACCGTTGACCTGAGGTCAAATCTGAGCGCAGCTTGCAGAAACACCTTTAAAAGGGCTATCGAATGCGCTTTTCTGCGGCGCTATAGCTCTATTGGTTTCCGAGTTGTGCCGCTGCTTCGAAAACGGAAAATGTTGAAACAGACAACATTTTACCTTTGATGACCTCTGGTGACCTGACATTCGACCTGACCTAAAAAATGACCGTTTTGTTTTCGTCCTGTTTTTTGACGATCTTTCGAATACCGCTTATCGCGTGTCACTACGCGGCCCAGGAGCCGAGTTAGACGAGGGAGTGTGCCCCCCACCCCCTCCCCAGCAGGACACGGAAAACTCAGACCACCAGCACGGCACGGGTTAAAAGTCGTAGATGGGCACCGCTACCCTAGCAAAAGATATTAGCAAAAAGGTGACCTCCATTTACTGGTGCAGTCCTCCTTCTCCCGGTGATGCCCCCTCCTTTTTCTGGAAGCGTCTCACTTATGCTGGCATGCCTCACTTCCCGGGGGCGCCCAACCTCTGCTTGGATCGCGTAATCCATTATGGAGAGACCCACTTTGCTTAAGTCGCCTCATTTCTTCCTTCTAAGAACGACCAATTTGCTGTAGGCGGCCCACTTATCTGGGACGCCCATCTTCTGCTAGAAGTGCCCCTCTTCTTCCTGATGCGTCCCACTTCTACTACGAGTGCACCTTTTCTGTTAGGGCGCCCCTTTGCTGCTGAGGAGTCTTTTCTACTGTGAATAGGGCGGCCCTCTCCTGTTTGGCGACCCCAAATTCTGCTGGAGACGCCCCACTTCTGCCCAACTTTTGGTGGGGTGCCCCTCTCTTGCAGGGGGCACTTCTCTTTTGCTGGAGACGCCACCCTTGTGGGGGCGCCCTTCCACTGCGGGGAACGTCTCTCTTCTGCCAGAGGCACCCCTTTTCTTCTTATGGGGCTCCTGTTTTTTTTTTCTGGGGCGAGGCGACCCTCTGCTGCTCGGAACGGGGCACACCTCTCCTTTTACTGAGGCACCGCCCCTCTGCTGGGGTTGCCCTTCCGTTGTCGTCAGGGGCGACCCCCCCCCCCCCTCTTGGTAGAATATACTCCTTTTCTTTTTGTAATGGGGCGCCCCTCTTCTACCGGGGCGCCCATCTTCTGCTGGGGCGTCTGTCTTCTGCCGGATATTGTCAATGGGGCGCCCATATCCTGTTTGGCGGGCCCAACCTCTGCTGGAAGCTGCCTATTTCTGATTAACTTTTGCTGTGGCGCCTCTCTTCTGCTGGGGCGCCCCTCTTCTGCTTGGGGCGCCCGTCTCCTACTGGAGACCCCTCTCTTCTGCTGGGGCGCCCCTCTTCTGCCAGTGGCACCCATTTTCTTATTATGGGGCTCCTTTTTTGCTGGGGCGCCCAGCTGCTGTCAGGGCGCCCCTCTTCTCGGAATGGGGGCGCCTCTCTCCTTTTGCTGGGGCGTCGCTCCTCTTCAGGGGGACACGTCTCCTGCTAAGGGTGCCCTTCCGCTGCCAGGGGCGCCCCTCTTGAACAGAAGGCATTTTATATTCTTGTAACGAGACGCCCTCTTCTGCTGGGGGCGCCCATCTGCTGCTGGGGCGACTCTCATCTGCTGGGAATAGGCAATTGGGCGTCACTCTCCTGCTTGGTGAGCCCAACTTCTGCTGGAGGCGCCCTATTTCTGCTGAACCTTTGCTGTGTCGCCGCTCTTCTGCTCGGGGCGCCCTCTCTGCCGCGGGATATGGGCGCCTTTTTCGGATGGCGGGGGGGGGGGGCGGCCGCCCCCGTCGCCCCCCCTGGATCCGCGCCTGATGTGATATGATGTTGGTCCCATGCATTAGGGTGGGTGTAAAGGTCACCTGAAGGTCAGGTCAGGTCATTGACCTTCGATGACCTCGGTTCACTTTTTCGAGTTTTACATGTTTCTGGGCTAGTTTTTGGAGCTGAATTCGAATTTAGGAACCATTTGAACATTTACGAAGTAGTTTTGGTGCCTTCGTAACATGTTACGAAGCTGTCAGAGGCGGGTTGACACCTACTACGAATACATACCCGGCAGGACCCATACTGGTTGACCTGACCTGAGCTGACCCGACCTGGCCTAAATGCATGAAGACATCATCTGTGATCAAAACTAACATGATATTCGTGATCAGCATCCCGAAAAACCCCTTAGCAGCCACACTATACGACGTTCTAACAGGTCCCGACTTTCGGCCATTGACCTGACCTCAGAGGTCACCATTTGACCTATGACCTTAAAACCGGGTACCGTTGGCTTCGTCTCGTTACGACCTACACGATGGTTTTTCCGCGAGGCTCTAGCTCAATTAGGGGCCAAACGCGAGGAGGGTCGCATCCCCCTGTGCCGTCGAGGGATGCAAAACGGCCTATGCCGGCGAGGGTTAAACCCTTATTTGTCCATTTCGCGCAAAAATGCGCAAAATATTTGCATTGGGCAGCAAGCTATACACCTTGAGGAAAGTCAGGCAGCAAATACGTGTATCTTCGTGTTGTTCGGTGACGTTTTCTTTATATCCTTATTTAAATTCATTGCGTCGTTGCACTACCACGGTTCCGAACAGGCACTGTAAACCCCACCGCTACTAGTAAGCATGAAATAGTTCCCGGGAACTTGAGTACGAGAAACATGCGCAGAAATACTTGCTGTTTTTTAAAGCTATTTTGTACGGAATAACTTTAATAATTTTACGCTGAGAGCTTTTGAATCGGGGGAACGGAATATGGTACACAGCAGTCATTTCCATCTCCAGTCGGTAAGTCCTACTTTGCGACGTTATAGCATTATCTGCCTTGACATTGGGGAAAGGAAACTTGCTTATTCGGAAACTTTTGACATTTTTACAATACTCTATCCCATAATTACCCCGCGACCGCCTGGGGGGGGGGTCGGATCCGACCCCCCGCCTCCGTTTTTCTTGAATAACTCATGAACCACTTTCGCTATCTACTTGAAACTTGGCATACCTTCTCCTCCATCAATTTGACGTCTCCTGTGCAATTTTTAAGAAAAAATTTCCATTTTTTTTAGAGATATCGATTTTAGTGATGTAACTACATGGCGTTTTTAGTCAAAAAGTGGTAAATGTTTAAAAAATCGCCGAAAATCAGGGTTTAAAGCAAATTGCAAATTAAGGACATGAAAAGACGCCGCTCAACGAGTTCTTTAAAATGGCTATCTCGGATTTTCCATAAAATGCGTTTTTCACCCCTAAAAATTCAAAAAACTACATTTTTTGGAAAACAGCTAATAAAATCCAAAATTTTGGGAATTTCCAAAAACCGGAATATATGTTGTAGAGCTCTATTAGAACATTAGATGCCCCAAATTTCAACTTTCTATCTTGATTTTTGACCCCCAAATTGTAAAAAATAGCTCCAACATGCATAGGGCATGGTGACGTCATAAGCATTTTCGTGAATTAGAGGCACTTCTGAACATCGCATGTGAAAACAAATGGCACCACTAGATTTCTGGGACAAAGCTCGTCTAGAAAAATGTATTTTTATGTCAAAAATAAAAAGTTGAAAAATTGACTTTTTTCTTAGCCTTCCTTTAGTTATGTAGGGTATAAACGATTTTTTATGCTTTCAATGCACACTTATCACCAGCACAGTGACTTGGGGTCACATATAACCATTACCATCGGATTCGGCGTGAAAAATAAGCCATAAAACATGTGTCGCACGCAGACTTGTGATCAGCTCAGTTGAGCCGGCTCAAAAATCAGCTCAGCTCATGAGCCGGCTCAACATTTTGCCAAATTGTTGAGCTGTGAGCTGAGCCGGCTCAGTAATGCATTGAGCTGAGCTGCTGTCTGAGCTGAGCTGAATGAGCTTGAGCTGAGCTGAGCTGAATGAGCTTGAGCTGAGCTGAGCTGAGCTGAGCTGAGCTGAGCGAGCTGAGCTGAGCTGATTGAGCTGAGCGAGCTGAGCTGAGCTGAGCTGAGCTGAGCTGAGCTGATTGAGCTGAGCTGAGCTGATTGAGCTGAGCTGAGCTGAGCTGATTGAGCTGAGCTGAGCTGAGCTGAGCTGAGCTGATTGAGCTGAGCTGATTTAGCTGAGCTGAGCTGATCCAGTTCTAATTCTTTTCAGTTCATGCTTGGAAATTAACTCAGGATTTGATGCTTCAGCTATGAGCTAGCTATGGAGTGAGCAATTACACTGCCTTCGTGATCGCACTTAAAAATATCAAAACTCTAAAGAAATCAATATTAATCACTAATCAAGCTTAATTTATTTCATCCATGTTGCATGGAAATTGGAAGACCAGGGTCTTGGCCAATTTACAGGCTAATACAGCCAGTCTCAAGTTTCAAGTCTGACTGCAAGATGAATACCTACTGTCAGGCTTTGATGCTTCGCCTTGACACTCTGCTCCGCAATGTACAATTCAGCATTCTTCACTTTGTTATTTAAGCAGTTATTTAAATTAATTTTATCGATAAGGGTTCTTACCTCTGCATAAAATATTTACAATTAGGAATTAGCAAATGTTCCTCTTCGTTGGTTGAATGTGGGCTAAGCAACCATATCCTATTGAAAGTGGGGTGGGGCAGAGGCGCTAACTGGAACTCTCACCTTCTGATGTCCATAATATGGGAAAAGCTCCCTTATTCACACGCCGACTATGAATTCTAATTGTGTTGACATTGCCTTGGTTGAGATCAGGGTGGTGTTTGGTTTCACTCAAGGTTTCACTGATAACAGCACGCTGCTATCACACGTGTCAAATGGGGTTTCCATGGAGATATAAACAAACTCTTATCTCCAAGTTCCAACACTACCCCAAAATGTAACGTCAGCTCCTGGCAGGGTGCCAAGAGCGGATGGCGGCGTGGGCGTGCTGCTCTCGGCCGTGAAACACCGCCTAGTTGAGATGATTCCATGGCGTTTTTTTCGTCTAGCAGATTTTCGTCCGACTTTTCTTCGTCTGGCATTTTTTCGTCTGTACATTTTTTTCGTCTGTAAACTTTTTCGTCCAGACTTTTTTCGTTCGTATATTTTGAACTTATATGTTATGTTAACATCGCGGGTGCACACTCTGATAACATGTGATAACACTGCCAAGAACAGTCCATTTCATGTAACTATAGTCTGAGTCCAAGTAGACGCACGACTCGCAAAGTCTCAAGGTCTTAATGAGCTTATCTCTTTTGCCCATTGTGTAAGTTGCCTCGCTCCTTGTTAGAGGAGACTTACTTATGCGCCAAGAGTTGGTCTGTTTTTTAACCCTCGCCCGTATTGGTGTTTTTCCAGCCGCGAACGTATAAGGGGGCGGGGGTCCGTTGGACCCCCCCTTGCCGTTTCGTCCCTGATCGAGCTAGAGCTTCGCGGAAAAAACGAGCGTGCTGCCCGCGACGAGAGGAAGCCGATGATACCCAATTTTAAGGTCCTAGGTTATCGGTTGACCTTCCAGGTCAGGTCAATGACCCATAAGTCGGGAAAATCGGGACCTGTTAGAACGTCGTAAAACGTGGCTGCTATGGGGTTTTTCGGGGTGCTGATCACGAATATCATGTTAGTTATGATCACTGATGATGTCTTTATGCATTGAGGCCAGGTCGGGTCAGGTCAGGTCAACCAGTAAGGATTTTGCCGGGTATTCGTAGTAGCCTCTGACAGCTTCGTAACATGTTACGAAGGCACCAAAACTGCTTCGTAAATGTTCAAATGGTTGCTAAATTCGAATTCAGCTCCAAAAACTAGCCTAGAAACATGTAAAACTCGAAAAAGTGAACCGAGGTCATCAAAGGTCAATGACCTGACCTGACCTTCCGGTGACCTTGACACCCACCCTAACCCGCGCCCTGCTGGGGGGGGGGGGGTGTTTGAACACCCCCCCTTGTGGTTTTTCGCGAATATCTCAAAAACGGCGGCGCGGAGCGCCGCCGTTTTTGGTACACCTTATCATACATCAATTCTACACATGTTGTGAAAATTTCAGACCAAGGTCATTCAAGGTCAGGTCACCAGGTCACTTGAAGTGACCTCACCTCATAAAAAGTTTCAATGTCTGTCATAGCTACACCGAGTGACCGATCGCTTTGAAACTTTCAGCGATTGCTAAGAGCAATAGCATGTACAAAATGTATATCTCAGAATTTTGATATCGATGACCTAAGGTCAGGTCAATTTTGCGACCTCCCCATTATAAGTCAATGGGAGAAAATTGAAATGCGCCTCTTTTGGACGAAAGACATTATAAACACTCCCAAACACTGAATTACAAGTGGTTTAGACACACTGAACATGAAAATGGTGTCCGTGACCCCTGTTTATGCCCTGAGGTCATCTTAGGTCACGAATGGTATCTAACAGTTTTTCGCAAATAACTTTTGATAGAGGCATGCTAGAGCGATGAAAACGCCTTAGATGTGTTCAGCTCGACGATACGGATCGACTGATATGCAACATGACCCTTTCCGGTCAGGTCATGACCTTGACCTGAGGTCAAATTTTCAAGTTGACCTTTCAAGGTCAAGTTATAGTTCATTCGATGCGTCTTGACGAGAGGAACACGATGCCGGTAAAAGTAAGCTCGTACAAGGCTTGGGTCAAAAGTTATTGCAGAAAAAACTGTTTCCGAAAAAATCGGCTATTTTTGCAGTTTTTGCCCCCTGCAGGCAAAACCGTTGACGTTAGGTCAAATCTGAGAAAATTACTCAGAAAGGGCGTTAATAGGGCTATCGAATGCGCTTTTCCGCGGCGCTGTAGTTCTATTGGTTCCCAAGTTATGCGTTGGCTTCTTGGAAATTGTCGACATTCGACCTGGAAATCGGCGAAATTTTGCCTTCAATGACCTCTGGTGACCTGACCTTTGACCTGACCAAAAAATTGACCGAAGTGATTTCCGCATTATTTTTGACGCTCTTTCGAACGCCGCCTTCCGCGTATCGCTACGTGGCCCAGGAGCCGAGTTAGAAGGGGGGGTGTTCAAACACCCCCCCCCCAGCAGGGCGTGGAAATCCAGGACCCCCAGCAGGGCGCGGGCTAATGCATGGGAGCAACATCATATGCCATGTTTGAACACTTGAAACCACAAAAAGACTGCTAACGCGCGGCTAATGCGAGCCGACATACGCCGAATCGCGATTCCGGCCAAACATGGTCTCGAAAAGTAGGTCACAGGTCAAAGGTCATTAGGGTCAGGGTCATGAAATTTTCAGGATAGGTGTAAAATTGATTATCGCGAGGGTACTGAAAGTTTCGTCGCGATCGGCCGCTTTTTACGCGAGTTATTCGCGAAAAACAGGGGGGTCCGTTCGACCCCCCCCCCCCCTATACGGGCGAGGGTTAAGCATGTCCGATTTAAAAAGAACGACTGAGCGATCTAAGCGTGAATTTAACTGAGCGGAAACTGAGCTAAGCTGAATTGAGCGGAAACTGAGCTGAGCTGAACGGGAACTGAGCTGAGCTGAGCTGAGCGGAAACTGAGCTGAGCTGAGCGGAAACTGAGCTGAGCTGAGCGGAAACTGAGCTGAGCTGAGCTGAGCGGAAACTGAGCTGAGCTGAGCTGAGCGGAAGCTGAGCTGAGCTGAGCTGAGCGGAAACTGAGCTGAGCTGAGCTGAGCGGAAACTGAGCTGAGCTGAGCGGAAACTGAGCTGAGCTGAGCTGAGCGTGAGCGGAGCACAGCCGGTTTGAGCGGAGCGTGAGCTGAGCTGAGCCGTGTTAAACTGAGCGGGAGCTGAGCGGGAGCGGATAAAACGGAGTTGAGCTGAGCGAGCTCACTTTTTTCTTGAGCTGTCACAAGTCTGGTCGCACGCCCATGTAGCAGAAATTGAAAACCGTGACCTTTCGTGACCTGACCTGACCTTGACCCGTACTTAGTATGACCCTTATACGCACATGGTACTTTCACTAGGCCTTTGAGGTCATTTTTGGTGAGTTTCGAGCAGCAGCTATCGATTCCGCTGTCCGTAAGCCTAATCATGCAAAACCCCTGAATTTGACCTTTGACCTGACCTTGACCCGAAAGTTGACCTCAATCTTAAAATCTTAAGAGTGCTTTGAGAAGGTCTCGTAGAGACCTTTCGAACGCCGCCTCGCGGGGCTCGATACGACCATTGGTTCTCGAGATAACAGGGGGGGGGGTCGGATCCGACCCCCCCCCCCCAGGCTGTCGTGGGTACGGAAATAGCCCAGGCGGTGCCGGGTTACAGGAATTTCACAGAAGTTGATTTTCGACTTAATTCCGCTTTTTTGATGCGCCTGGCCCACTGTGCGTCGGCAGCGCTGTTCTGTACACAATGCACGTCTAGACCTTCATATCCAGAAGTGCTTTGAGTCGCCCAGTCCCATCGGCTCAGGTCCGTGGGTGCTTTACCGCCATGCCAGGCTGGTTTGGGTTGAGTGGCCACCTAAATGCTTGATCATTTGAGCACAGATTGCTACGTTTGTTGACACTGCTTTGATAGACAGTAGGTATATTCAGTATCCGAGATGTATCACCGTCGGGGCCACTGTCCAGCCGTCGGTAAACTGTTGTCACCGTGCCGGAGGTACCGCCCTGTTGACGTCACGTGTGTTGTGACGTGACGTCACGCTGGCTCACACCGCTGTGCTGTTGTGTTGTAGTTTCAGTTTGGACCAGAGTGGTTGTAGCTAGCTGTGAGGGTGGCCGGTCCGGGCGATATCGGACCTCGCCCGTCACTGTGTCGGACCGTCGGTGGTCCGGTCGGCTGTGGTTCATTTGGACCGGATATGTTCGGTTCGGTGTCGCTCATGGGATATCATGGGCTGATGGCGATTGAAATACACAGTGGTTCAGACGTTCAATACACAAATGGTACTGGATTTCCCAGCGCCACTATGTAGTGCTGTCATTTCGTGACGGTAACTAGTCAAAGGGATTGTAAGGCTTCTGACCATTATGCAATGCTTTGAACATACCATTCCATAATGTCATACGAAGTTGTGATGTAAATAAGTCACCTACTTGAAGTGACGTGGAGCTCTGATGTCAGGATGCCTCATAAAAAGTGTGTGTAATTTCAGGCTGCCTAATATAAGTTTTCCGTGAAAATTAAGCCAAACCCAGAGAGTTATCAGTAAAAAGAAAAATCAGGTAATTTCCAGGAAACGTATCCCTCAGGGGACGGGCAAATCATACTTTTTACCAACACCACCAGCCCAGCACTTCAGTTGACTGAGCCGTTAGGCTGTGCTGAATATCACACAATAAGTGTGTCTATGGTGATCAATGTGTCACCCAGCCCGTGCGCTGCGGCACAGCCTACCACTCCAGGCAGCTGATTGCCCGCTGAGAAACGGTGCATCGTTCTGCCGTCAACTGTAGACTGTACAGTGTGTATTAGATATATTACAGCTGTATGGACACAGCACGGGTACGGATCCGTGACACCATACCATCGACTGGTGGATACAGGACACGGTCTAGTATCCAGCGGTGCGATACAGCCGGTGGTCGTTATTTCTTTTAGAAGGATACATACCGCCAGTGGACACTATTATTTTAGAAGGCTGGATACCGCCAGTGGCCACTATTATTTTACTGAAGACTGGATACCCCCAGTGGCCATTATCACTTTTAGAAGGCTGCATACCGCCAGTTGCCGCTATTATTTTACTGTAGGCTGGATACCCCCAGTGGCCATTATCACTTTTAGAATGTTACATACCGCCAGTGGCCACTATTATTTTACTGAAGGCTGGATACCCCCAGTAGCCATTATCACTTTTAGAAGGCTACATACCGACAGTGGCCATTATCACTTTTAGAAGGCTGGATACCGCCAGTGGCCATTATTATTTTGCTGAAGGCTGGATACCGCCAGTGCGGGCCATTATCACTTTTAGAAGGCTGGATACCGCCAGTTGCCCTATCACATAGAGGGGAAGTGTCCAATAGGGCCTTTCGGTTGTTTTCTCAACTAAGTACTCACCTCTAAAAAGTGGTGAGTAGTGACGTAACGTTTATCACTCAGTTCTAATCAATACCCTTACCTGAAAACGTTCGTGGTCCGACCATTGACCTTTGAAATTATGCATTGTTTTAAGACAATATTCGACAAGAATGGTGATGCTCCGCATATAGCGCATATATTCGGTACGTGCATCTCACTTTTGCAAGTAGAAGTGAGCCAAAAAAAGGAATGAATTCTGCTCTCTGGCTTATTGTATATAGCGTCAAGGTCTTTCAATTTTGATGAACTTGTCTTGATAGTTGATGAGCACCTTTTTGAAGTTGAAGCTCTTGGTTATGTATACATTTAGGAATTTTGTGTGGTGCTCCAAATTTGGACGGTCGTGGTGGTCAGCGGTCAAGTGATGACTATCAGTTGACTACCAGAACTATCCCTCGCCCGTATTGGTGTTTTTCCAGCCGCGAACGTATAAGGGGGGGGGGGGGGGTCCGTTGGACCCCCCCCCCTTGCCGTTTCGCCCCTGATCGAGCTAGAGTTTCGCGGAAAAAACGAGCGTGTTGCCCGTGACGAGAGGAAGCCGATGATACCCAATTATAAGGTCCTAGGTCATTGGTTGACCTTGCAGGTCAGGTCAATGACCCAAAAGTCGGGAAAATCTGGACCTGTTAGAACGTCGTAAAGTGTGGCTGCTATGGGGTTTTTCGGGGTGCTGATCACGAATATCATGTTAGTTTTAATCACAGATGATGTTGTCATGCATTTAGGCCAGGTCGGGTCAGGTCAGGTCAGGTCAACCAGTAAGGGTATTCGTAGTAGGTGGCAACCGCCTCTAACAGCTTCGTAACATGTTACGAAGGCACCAAAACTACTTCGTAAATGTTCATATGGTTGCTAAATTCGAATTCAGCTCCAAAAACTGGTCTAGAATCATGTAAAACTCGAAAAAGTGAACCGAGGTCATCAAAGGTCAATGACCTGACCTACCTGACCTTCAGGTGACCTTGACACCCACCCTCATGCATGGGGGCAACATCATATCACATGTTTGAACGCTTGAAACCACGAAAAGACTGCAAACGCGCGGCTAATGCTAGCCGACTTACGCCGAATCGCGATTCCGGCCAAACATGGTCTCGAAAAGTAGGTCACAGGTCAAAGGTCATTTGGGTCAGGGTCATGAAATTTTCAGGGTAGGTGTAAAATTGATGAACGCGAGGGTACTGAAAGTTTCGTCGCGATCGGCCGCTTTTTACGCGAGTTATTTGCGAAAAACCATGGGGGGGGTCCGTTCGACCCCCCCCCCTATACGGGCGAGGGCTATAGTGTCGCCCTCCCCCCCCCCCTGCTCCACGGCCTTGAGTGCCCCCATTTCCAATGAGTTGCCCCACCCCAAACGTGCCGCTGGATCCGCCACTGCCATCAATTGAAGTATTCATGCTCGTCCCAGTCGGTCCACTGATACCTTATCGGTGCAGAGATACCGTATCGGCTACAGCAATGTCACGAGCCCCGTACAGGGTATCGGTAGGGACAGCACTGACATTGAGGCCCCGGGCGTCGGACAGTGCGACCTGGAGAGGAGCGATATATTGACCTCGTGTGACCTACCGAGATAAGGTATAGTGGCCTAGAGAGGAGCGATATATTTGTTTCATGCTTATAATACTTTCACTAACTCATTATTCCAAAGTATGTATTCTGTAACACTCTCGTTCTTGTCCCCCCAATCATGCACTAATAATTTTCCATTTAATGCACGTGACAAGTATGTAACGTGTTACACTATGTACACTCGCTTCCAATAATATAAGTCAGCCAACGTCACATCCTCCTTCCTCCGAGGACATTGAGGAGGATCTGACCTCCCCTTCTGTAGGCACAGAAACGATTCAGAAGAATAGTCCCTCTCTTGGGAGCTGGGTGGTTGTCTGCTGCTTTTTCTTAATAATTGCGTCAATGAGCTTAGCCACGTCACATGAGCCTAGACAAGCCACATCTTCCCTCCTCTGGCATTAAAGGGACCCTCCCACCTTCAAAAAAGTTAATGAATTGGCATGAAAGTGATGTCCCTTGGTTCAGAAAGAGCGAAAACGAATATCTACCAAATTTCACCGAAAAATATTCACTGGTTTTCAAGATATTAGGCTTTTACTTTTGTTTACTTTTTGGGATCTCCCCTGTTACTAGCGACTTTATTTGGAAGCAATAATTTGGCAGCCTTAGCGGCAGACGTTGCGCGCAAAGCAGCGTATACCACCACGTGTTAACGATGGTTTTAGTCTAAGATTTAAAAATCGTTAGATCTCCGCTGACGTCACAAATTCTAAGGGGGCATTCCAATGCATTAGCCCCTTAGAATCCGAAAACTGCAAGTTTGAAATTCCATATCTTCGAATTAAAGCATTTTTCGATGTTGTGAGTGCCCAAACCGGTATTTGCAGGCCATGGCCACCAATTTGGCTATCTCAACTCAAAACTAATGTTAAGGTGGGAGTGTCCCTTTAAGGTAGCCTTGACCTGCTCCTCAGCTGATATGTAGACCGGCTCAGAGGAGGTGGCTGGGTCGGCCGCTCCTCCCGAGTGCCCATGTGGGGCACTGGTATGTACAGGTAATCATCGTCAGATGATCCAGCTGCCGGGTGACTACAGATCTCTCCAGGTGAGAAGAGACGAAGGTGCCGCCTGTTGCGGCGATACGTCCCGGCACTATCCGTAACACTCTCGTTGAAACATGGTGTCAGAAGTGGGCGTAACCCAGCTCTCACGCTAAGAATAATATTAACGTAATGTTCAGACAATAGGTACTGTGAGCTTTGAGTATCTTACTACCTATTCACTGTGCAAGAATGGCAAGTAACGGGTTTGTCGGATTCCCCATTCCGCCGCCGTTGTCACTGACAGATACAGAGGCGCTGACTGCAACATGGAAGACATGGCGACGCCAATGGAATAATTATAGCATCGCAACAGGACTGAATGAGAAAACGGCGGAGGTTCAAGCAGCTACCTTGCTCACATGTCTGGGATCAGAAGCGTTGAACGTTCTCGATGGACTGTGTCCAGATGAGGGAGAACAGAAGAAGGTCGACGTGGTTCTGCAAAAGTTCGAAGAATTCTGCATCGGGAAAACAAATGAGACATTCGAACGATACAAGTTCAACCTGCGTAATCAGGAAAGCAGTGAGAGTATCGATTTATATGTGGCCGAGCTGAGAAAACTAGCGAAGTCGTGCAACTATAGAGATCTGGAAGAAAGCCTGATCCGAGACAGGATAGTATTGGGGATCCCAGATGAGTCGGTTCGGCGACGCCTGCTCCAAGAACCAGATCTGACATTGGCCAAAGCTACCGCGGTTGTGAAGGCACATGAAGCTACCCAAAAACAAATGAACAGTATGACAAATCGAGAGGGTGCGGAGGTGCACAAGCTTCAGACACAAAGGAGGGACTTCCGATACAAGGAGGAGCGAGCAACGGTGCCGGATCCAAGACGGTCTCAGCGAGCACAAAGTACTCGCCATGGGAGATGCAAATTCTGTGGCCGCGAACACATGTTCAAAAAAGAGCTGTGTCCTGCATGGGGCCAAACATGCCAAGCTTGCGGCCGGAAAAATCATTTCTCCTCCAGATGTCACCAGGCTGAAGTGCATATGACCGCACCAGTCGAACTCGCCGAAACTGAAAAGCAAACGAGTCGCGGAACAGAAAGCGTGCTGTCCCTAGATGTAGGGGCTATCTCAGATAGATCTGTGTCTGGCAAGATCTTCGCTCATCTGCTGCTGGAAAACGACCATCTACAAAAGTTTCAACTGGACACCGGTGCAACAGCCAACATCATACCTCAACATGTGTACAAAAAGGCATGTCGTGATCAAAAGATGAGCAAACTGAGACCGTGCACCACTGAACTGGTGATGTTCAACAAGAGCATCACCAAGCCCGTGGGAAAGGTGAAGATGGACGTCATGAACCCCAGGAACGGCTTGAACTACAATGTGGAGTTCATCGTCGTGCGTGAAGACTTCAGTCCCTTGATTGCATCAAAAACGCTGCAGGAAATGCACCTCATCAGCGTGAGGACAGAAAATATCTTAACGCTGGAATCACAGGAAGAGAACAAGGCTCCACAATCAAAAGAAGATGGAATTCCAAAGTCAAAAGAAGATCTACATGCTAGATACCAGGACGTCTTCACAGGCATCGGCAGACTGCCTGGAAAACTGCACATCCAAACAGACGAAACTAAACCGTCAGAGCAGTTACCAACGAGGCCTGTCCCTGAACCACTGAAAGAAGAAGTTAAAGCCGAGCTAGAACGGATGGAACGCGATGGGATTATTGAGCCCGTCTCAGAGCCCACAGAGTGGATCTCGAGCATGGTGGCGGTGCAGAAGCCAAACAAGGGAATACGAATCTGCATAGACCCGAAGCCACTCAATCGAGTGATAAAACGCAACCACTTTCCTCTGCCAACTATCGAAGACATCTTACCGGAGCTGACAAAGGCCAAAGTATTCACGGTATGTGATGCCAAGAGCGGTTATTGGCACGTGGAACTAGACGAGGAGAGCAGCTATCTGACCACCTTTGGGACACCGTGGGGCCGGTTCCGCTGGAAACGTCTGCCATTTGGCATCTGCCTAGCATCTGAAGAGTTCCAGAGGAGGTTGAATCTTGCTCTGGAGGGACTTGATGGCGTCCGTCCCATCGCAGACGACATATTAGTGTATGGAGTCGGACCAACCAGTGAGGAAGCGACAAAAGACCACGATCAGAAGCTGATCTGCCTCCTGGAACGCTGCAGAAAAGTCGGAATAAAGCTGAACTTCGAAAAACTGAAACTGAGACAGAGCGAGGTCAAATATATGGGCCACATGTTCACAGCAGACGGCCTAAAAGCGGATCCGGAAAAGATCAGTGCAGTGACCAACATGCCTCCACCAGTGGACCGAAAAGGTGTTCAGCGCATTCTTGGTCTGGTCAACTATCTGCAAAGGTTCTCACCGCGCTTAGCTGAAGTATCTGCCCCGTTGAGAGCCCTTCTAAAGAAGGAAAATCTCTTCATCTACGAAGAAAATGTCCATGGACGTGCCCTGGCAGAAATCAAACAGATCATCACGCGTGACCCTGTCCTCAAGTACTACAATGTAAACGAAGATGTTGTAGTACAGGTAGACGCGTCACACCATGGATTAGGCGCGTGCCTCATGCAAAACGAGCAGCCTGTGGCGTATGCGTCGAGATCGTTGACTGAGACAGAGAAAAACTATGCACAGATAGAGAAGGAGATGCTGGCGATAGTATACGGTCTCAACAAGTTCGAGCGGTACACTCAAGGGAAAGAAGTCACGGTGGAATCGGATCACAAGCCGTTAGAGGCTATACTCAAGAAAGAGCTGATAAAAGCACCAAAGAGACTACAGAGAATGATGCTGGGACTACAGAAATTTCAGTTCCAAGTGGTGTACAAGAAAGGCCAAGAAATGTATCTCGCGGATACATTGAGCCGCGCGCATGAAGAGTCAACCGAGTCTGACGCACCCACTGAACATGTGTGCCACGTCAGAGAGACTGCTTCGGCTGATGAATTTGAAGTGAGAGACGTGGACATCATCGGGTGGCTTCCTGTCTCAAAGATGACGAAAGAGCTGATTGTAGAAGCCACTTCCATGGTGTGTCAAAAGTGGAAATAGCCGCCCGGCTTTAGTTCGCCAGCCTTGTCAATAGATGGCAGTACCACAATATGGGCAGTGGATCGTGCAATTGACGTCAAATTTTCGTTATCTGCTAAGAATTGAATGGCGGATCTTTTCATGCAAGAATCAAGTAAATCGGTCCACAACTTTTCTAGCAACAGAGATATGAAATCAAACACCCTGCCAGAGCGGCGGCGCGGCGGCCGCCGGCGGCAGCCGTTACGCGCCGCCTGGGAGACTGGCGGCGCTGAACGGTTCCGAATTGGCACTGCACTAAAACCTGTTAACTGCTTGAAATAGTTATTATAACAAAATTTTCATTCAAGTGAGGTATA
The DNA here is from genome assembly GCF_019059575.1 of Amphibalanus amphitrite. NCBI lineage: Eukaryota > Metazoa > Arthropoda > Thecostraca > Balanomorpha > Balanidae > Amphibalanus > Amphibalanus amphitrite. The sequence continues at coordinate 295,416 of NW_024881986.1, forward strand.
ACCAAGGACAGGAAGTATGCATGCTTGTGTGCGTACTATGTAAGCCAAGAAACTGCATTGGCAGATACTCGCTAATATTAGATCCAGCCAAGTCCAAACGCATTCCAGGTGATGTGTTTCTGATAGGTCAACAATATTTATCGTTCAAGGGCGGATACAGTTTTAACAATACAAAAAATATTTTTGCACAGCTCTATTCCTTGAATAATTCTCTTCAACGCCTCATTCCTAGTTAAGCGAATTAGCCCACCCTGGTTGAATAAATAAGGCGATTTCGCCACAAGGTCGGGGAAAACCGACCGAAAACGGCCGCGCTCAACGTTAATTTGGGCATGTAGACTCTTAAAAACTCGCATTGGGCGGGTAGGGTTTCCCAGGTATTTGCTCCAAAACACCGTATTCGGCTCCCGAATACGTCCAAGTGACCCGCCTCGTTCCTAGTTAAGCTCTAATTAGATCAAGTGACTCATAGGGAGCGAAAAAGCGACAAAAAGCATGAATTTCCCTATGGCGGCGGGCTGCCGGGTTGCCAGACGGCGCACCGGCTATTTCCACTTTTGACACACCATGGAAGGATAAGACGCTGCAAGACGTCCAGCTGATGATCAAACAGGGATGGCCTGCTGACAAGAACAGAGTGCCTGGACATCTAAGGCAGTATTATAATGTCAAGGATGAACTGACGATGAGAGACGGATTCGTTCTCAAAGGAGATAGGCTCTGCATTCCAGAGGCAGCGAAGCAGAAACTCAAAGAACGCGTGCACTCCTCTCATATAGGACTTCAAGGCTGCCTCAGGAGAGCACGAGAAGCCATTTTCTGGCCAGGGATGAACCAAGACCTCGAAAACTACATATCAAAGTGCACAACATGCATGGCCCACGGGAGCAAACAAAGAAAAGAAACGTTGAAGTCACATGAAGTACCGGAACGGCCGTGGCAGAACATAGCATGTGACTTAATGGATTTTCAAGGACACTCATACCTAGTAACAGTAGATGCTTACTCTGACTTCATCGAAGTTGATCGCCTCATCAGCAAGAGGGCAAGTGATATCGTGAGACTACTCAAGATTCAAATGGCAAGGCACGGAATTCCTGACAAGGTAATGAGTGACAATGGTCCTCCGTTCAACTCTGCAGAGTTCAAATCCTTTTCTCAGCTGTATGAGTTTAAACACGTCACCAGCTCGCCAGGCTATCCACAGTCGAATGGAAAAGCAGAGAGTGCTGTCAAAATACTGAAAAGTCTGATGATCAAAGCTCAGGAAGATAGCCGCGATCCATATCTCGCACTTCTGGACTGGCGCAACACCCCGACAGAGAGAATCGGGAGCTCACCTGCACAGCGACTCTTCGGCCGTCGGACGAAGACCCTACTTCCAACGTCACAATATTGACCCCATGTGACTACTGAGACAAGGTATAGTGACCTGGAGGGGAGCGATATATTGACCCCGAGTGACCCACCGAGACAAGATATAGTGGCCCGGAGAGGAGCGATCTTCTGACCCCATGTGTGACCCACCGAGGCAAGGTATAGTGACCTGGAGAGGGGCGGTCCACCGACCCCGTGTGACCTACCGAGACAAGGTATAGTGACCTGGAGAGGGGCAATCTGCTGAGACCTCGCGAGACATTACATTCAGCATGTTTTTAAGCATAAGTCATTTTCATAATGATAAGGCATTCGCTACTATCAACTCAGTTTTAAACGATGCATTTGGGGAGGGGAAGGTCGGGTCAGGTCAGGTCAACTAGTAGGCGTCACCCCGCTATCGTGTTTACCTGTTCACTGCCATTGACAGATCTGCATAACATGCTGCATCGGCACCGAAACTACATTCAAAAGCTGTAAAACTTATAAGTCAATTGAAGTCATATTCAGGCAATGGCCTTCATACACACATCCATGCATATGATTCCACGATGTAGCATTTCACGTTGACGTGTCAGCTTGTTTCTGATACCGAAAAGTAAGAAAAACGCACGTATTATTTTCGTTATATACACCGTGTGCCGAATCGCAATACTAGGCTGAAAAAATATCGAGAAGAAGGTATGTGGTCAGAGGTCCGCTGAGTCAGGATCATTAGCTTATAATAGTAATTAATAAATTAGTTAACTCGAGAGAAGTAGAGAGCCGGGAGATCTGGGACGCGGAGGAGTCTTGTTGACTGGAAATCGCTGTACAGGTAATCTTTGGATATATGGAACAGCCGGGTGTCCGAGAAAGAAAAACATATCGACTCGGCACTTTGTAGGTATCTAGTCGAGGCACGTCACAGCCAAACGGCTATATTTTCCTGTTGCATAGATAGGTATGCTATGGGAACCCGTATAGGGGATGATGAAGATATAAGATTGGTGGTAAAGAAAATCTGCTTTTTTATTTATACTCTACCTAATTTTCAGCAATTTGAAGCGTTTAAGTCGTTCACCGTCGGCGTCTGTTATGACTGTTATCTGTTATCTGTGTGACAAGTTATCTGTAAAGTGACGGGGTATACTGAGACAGAGCAATGATCGCCCGATAGGTGAGCCCCAGCGGCGCCGGTATCCGCCTGAGGCGGTGGACGGGGTCAACGGAGAGCTAAGACAGCACGACCTTTGGCCGGTCTCCTAGCTAGCTGTTTTAGCCCAGCTGTTAGGCTGTGGCGATGCCTAATTTCATGCAAGAGTAGTTTACGCCGTAGATAATAGGCACTACCGTTAGCGTAGGTACGATTCGTGTATGATACAGGTCACGACATCGCTTCTATGGTCATCAACATCAACAGAGTAGTTTTTTTCGGGTCCCCGCGTAGCGGAACTCACACCAATGCTTTCAAGAAGTACTGCACCTTTTTGCGTTAGCTTTTGACTATACATATTAGACAAAACATTTGTACACATTCGCCATAAAGGTGGCGCTACAAATGGGCGGTTGGTCACAAATAAACACCATTGTGCAAAACTATCCGGTGGTCCTCCTCTACAACTCGACATTGAGCGGATGGCTCAACATTGTGCAAAAACAAATCGTCAATGGTCGAAACTATTCGTCATATGCCGAGCTCGAAGCTGGCTCGCTCAATGACGAAGTCTGGAGAAGTGTCAAACTGTTTTGTTTTTGTAGATCGCTCATTTCAGTGTTCAATCTGTTTTGCTAAATGGCCGAAATGAAACACGCAACGCCGGAATAGTTGTGCTCAATGCCGATTGTCGAAATGGCTACTCAAAGAGTTATGGCGAATGGTTGAATTCAAATGCAAAAAAGGTGTAATTAGTTTCACAGATTACAGATGATTTGTTTGTCATTGTCTCTTTCTTCTGATTATCTGGAAGCCTAGGATAGGTACAGCCCACCGCTAAAGTAATGTAGGGTTTTACCAATCTCAACGGTTGGCTTTGACTGGCGATTGTCCCGCGAGTTGCTGGGGGGGGGGGCATTAAACGCCCCCACTTTTTTGCCGGGCCATAGCATAAAAACGGCGCGCCGCAGGCGCGCCAAATTTTGCGTACCTGTAGGGAATTAATTGAAGTGTATTTTGACAAAGTTTCAAAAAAAATCTTTCGGAAAAATTTTTGAGATATCGAGGTTTTAGTGACGTCATCATTTTTGAGTTTTCGACCAAAAACGGCATATGTTCAAAAAATCATATAAAATCACAGAATAGACATACAGACATGCCGTAAACGCCATTAGACTGCCAATACCATGAACAATCAAATGGCTATCTTCGATTATTGATTATCGTTCCGCATTTTCCAAAATCTTGAACTGAATCTTGGCAATTTCACGTGACTACTTCACGACCATGATACATGCATTTCTTAAATTGAACTTTTTGAGCCAAACACGTACACATATGATAAAATGAATGTCACCATCGTGTTCTACGCCCCAAATTACCCTTAACCCGCGCCCTGGTGGGGTCTGTTTATAACGCGACCTGGTGGGGGGGGGGGCTATTTTTTGCCCCCCCTCGTATCTCCGAAACTACTGGACGGATCCGCAAAATTCAAACGGCGTTCGAAAAGCCTGTCAAATTTGTCGAGGAAAACCAAATTTCATTGACCTCAGGGTCACCGATGACGTCACAGGTCAGGTCAAAGATGAACTGTTTCACCGTTCACGGGTCTGCTAAGGAATGCGCTATAACACCGAGGAAAACGCATTTTGTCGATAATCAGCGATAGGGCGTCAGTTGCCTAGTAGATATGTTGCTATTAGAGGTCACTGACAATACCAGGTCAGGTCACAGGTCAGGTCACCAAGGGTCACAGGTCAGGTCACATGAGCCCAACTTTACTAAGGTTGTGTGATGCATGTTTTATGGCCAATTTTTCATTTCCAACTCAATGGTGTTGGTTATAAGACTATCAGGTACGGCTTAGGTCACTTTCTGGTGAAGGTCAGGTCAAGGTCAGGTCAAGGTTAGGCCAAAAAAGGTCAAATTTTAAAGTTGATATTTTTGCATAAAATGGGTATTGATTCGATGCAGCTCGTCACGGGGAGTCTAATGGTGGTCTTTGTTTTGCGCTACGGGGTCTAGAATTGCTACAAATTGAGTTTAAAAATTTGACGTCATCAATTTTGAACAGTTTTTTCGCTATAACTTCGCCAAAAAAAGAGGTATCAATCTCAAATTTGGTATGTAGATGGAAGGCAGTAATTACTATCACATATATTCCGGTTTTTGCGAAATTCAAAAAACTTTTTGGATTTTTCGATTATTATATCCAAAACAATTATTTTTTGATTTTTGGGGGTCCAAATCCAAAAAATTCAAAAATCCGAGATAGCAGTTTTGTAGCCCTGTTGATTCTACAGCTTTTATGTCTTTATCATTTTTCCGTATTTGCAAAGCTATAGGCCTGACAGCTCTTCCCGCGAAACCCTTTTTTGGGTCGAAAACGGCAGAACATGACGTCACTCTGACGTCATTTCCGGCCAACCTATCATAGCCTTTCGAAAAATTTTTGGTCACAATGTGTAAAATTGATGTCCGGGAGGGTACTGAAAGTTTGGTGACGATCGGCGCAGCGGTTCTGGAGATATATCGAAAAGTCTAGAGGGGGGGGGGGGCAAAAAATAGCCCCCCCCACCAGGTCACGGGTTAAAACATTTGTCACAGGCTGCGAATATCAGTTTTGATTTTCATGGATATTTGCCTACCCGGTTGACCTGACCTTGACCCTGAGGCCTGACCTATGCTTGACTGACCCCTACATGGAGCAGACACTCTTGTAGGCCTTATATGATGGATTGTGCACCGTTTTGACAGAGTTTATGACGAGAGGCGCCCATTGCGAAGTCCTGAAGTCCATGCTACTGAAAGCCCGATTTCAGGTGTTTGACCTGACCTTGACCCGACCTGTGACCTCAAAATTCAACTTTAAAGTACTCATCTGAAGCGTCTTGTCGCGTTCTTTTGTTTGCCGCCTCGTGCGTTTCGCTGCGCCTATTGGTTCTCGAGTTATCGGCTGGGGGCGTTTAACGCCCCCCCCCCCAGCAAACGGTGGGTAGTGAAATACCCCAGCAACTGCCGGGTTAAAGGTAGTGTGCCACCTTTGAAAGATTTCCCGTTTTATTTTTCCTAGGATACCCAGCCAGCAAATCGGAGCTTTCCCCGTACGGGGAAGGCCTATGGCGAGCTTGGGGCAGGCTCGGGGAAACCCCAACCGTTCTCTTGGGGAAAACGGAGCGTTCGCTTGGGATTTGAGACACTTTGTACGGGGAACTTTGTGCGGGATTCGTACGGGGAAACGGTATAACTGCCCAAGCGTTCCCCAAACGTCCCCCAGGCTACCCCCGCGCCGACTATGGTTAAAACCCGTTGTTAAGGTCGGTTCCCCGTACGGGGTTATCGAACATTTTCCCCAAGAAGATCCTGTGCGAGCCCCGCACATTCCGCCACCCGGCTATACGGGTTTATACTTGCTGGAGACCTTCCCCGATCGGGGAAACCGTGATTTTCCCCTAACGTTCCCAGACCTTTTCCCCGCGCGAGCCCCGGCCGTTCCCCGACTTGGCAATGGCCCTACTGCCTTGTCTGCTTTTTTTCCCGTACGGAGAAGCCAGTAATAAACCGCACTGGGAAACAAATCGGGTCCCATTAAAATTGACAATGACTATTTATTTTGTCTGTAAACATACAAATATTTGTATAAACATACTTGTTTACATACAAACAAAATTGTCCACTTGTTTCCCCGCAATAGAGAAACGATAAAACCACACAGGAAAATAATTAGATCCAATCCATTTGGCCATGCCTGTTTATTTCCAGACTTTCAGGACGCTTCAACGACTAGATCAATACACAACAGTCGGCCAAGCATGGTATGTGTCTGTACTACCACAGCCTATACTATTTTTATGTGGAGTCCTTCATTTGATGAAAGGTTAACATGCTTGATAATTGATATACTCGTTACAAATCAAGACAAACACTAAAAAAGTTATTATTCACTTAAAATACATTGTGAACGCTTAGCAGGTGGCAAACATTACAGCAGCAGCGCAGCAGTGACAAACAACAGGTGACGAACACGAGCACTGGTAACCGGTCTAACCCCAGTTCTAACACGTCGAACCCCAGTTGATCCTCTGCAGTAGGAGTCTGTTCAGCAGATTGAGAACGAAGGCTTTTCTGTAGTCTCCCTACAGCTGGTCCGGCCTTCCGTTCAGTAGTGCCCTGGATCCACAACTCGAGTCTTCCTTCTGGCTGTTTCAGACACATCTCAGCGGTCAGCTGCCGCTGAGAGCCACCTTGCTATGATCCATGTCCCAGCGCATCTCCAGGAATTCTGCGGCTGTGGACAAAAACAAAAAATGTGCACTTGTAGGTATATCAATCAGGTTTTACAGCTAGCTACTACATGAAATGTCCTTTTATGGAAACTTCAGCTTACGCTAAAACATGTTGAATGCCATCTTATGAAATTACACTTATTTATAGCTTTTTCCCACGAAAAGTGCTTAAAAATGAATGTGATATACTTTGAATAGTTAATTAAAAGAGGAAATAAAAATTCAATAATTAAATTTGTACTTCTAAACATTTCTCATTCCAGGAAAGTCATTAGGTAATAAATGTTTTACGTCTATATTACGCCTTACGAAGTTCCTCGCGAAAGCACTTGACAGATAAATGAACGCCGTTTGACAATTAAAATCGGTTGCTAGTTTATCAAGATAGCAATGAAGTTCCTTTCACAAACAGAGCTGTCTAGTAGAGCTGCTGAAACAGGCTCTTTCCGAAGACAAAAAAAAAAAAATGGAATGCGAAAGCCTATTCAAATACATGTATTTATTACAATCGCGTCAATCGTTCGCACATCCCTGTATAAATATGTAAGCGATCGTGATTTCATGTATTTAATTAATGGGCTCTCGCATGAGATTTTCTGGCTGTAGAAAGAGTGTGTCTCAGCCTTTAGACTTGGGTGAAGGACAGGTTGTTCAACAGCTCTAAGCTAACCCCCACCCCCATAAACTGCTTACCAGCTTCGCCTGGAAGTCGCTCTTCGGTTGCTCATGCGAGCAATTACGCATTAACTCCACGCCGGGTTCATACTGCTGTTGTGGGTTCTGCCAAGACCGTCGGAAGCCTTCCGGTCGTAACCGGCAGACGTCCCTCTAGAACAGAAGCAGATAAAGCATTAGGCTGATGACATTATATTGTCCGGGCAATTTAAGGATAATCTCAGACGGAGGTTGATGACCTCAGTCATTTTTACGTCATATTCTGCATACCCTAGACAGTGATCAAGATATTGTGTGTATCGGAAGCTTTGTCTTTTACAATAAATTTGAGTTAGTATCATCGTCATTTTATATCTATCATGATTCGTTACAATTAAGTGCTTTAGTTCATTACCAACACAGCATATCTTCCTCGTCGATCTGCGTCCTCCGTTGTTGCCGAGTCCAGCTTCTCACGCACTGACCCCAGCGGTAGATCACGACTTTGGGCACAGGTCAGTCAAGCGGTCACCACATCTCGCCGTTCACCGTCTTCGTTCACAGCTCTGTAGTGTCACCGCACTCTTCAGTGCCAACCATTGTCTGACCTGGAGCGGTACCTAGCCCACGGCTTGCTCACACAACCGCGCGGCGCAGTGACTCTGGACCGACTTCCCCCGTTCGTCCCGTCTGACGCGTCAGCACGGCCCCATTCACGATGACAGATGGCGACAGGAGACGCCCCTCAACCAGATGTGCGGACGGAACCGACGCGACGGCGGCCGGCCGTCGCTACCCCTCCCTCCCCTCCCCTCGCTGCGTTGAGGCGACACTTCTAAGTCGTAAGCAGTGTGTTGTTGAAATTTTAATGCTTTTGCAATTTCAATGCGATGAGTGATGACAGAAGAAAGAAAACGTAATGTTTATGCCACAGCAGTGCGAGAAGAAACATAGATCCTGAAAGTTGTCAAAGTTGTTTTTACCTCATGAAATAAGGGCACCAACGTTCGTTCAAAGTAATGGCGTATGCGTGTCCTCATCCACACGGCTTAGCAGGCCCCGTAAACCAAGACGGCTTTTCCTCTCTTTTAGGTCGAAAATTACATAGATCCAATGTCTACAATCAAATGTCTGCGAATAACCGTTTTCATGATAGGTAACTGGTACACAATTGGTAGACATTTGGTCCAGATACGGTGCCGATTTGATAAAATTATCAGACATTATTTTCGATTAAAACACTGAAATAAATAGGTACCTATATGATATGAAGATATGAAAAGGAGATTTGGTGCAAATTTGGTCACTGTTTGATGCATTCGCCAGATCACCTGTCATGAAAACGATTATAAAAATCGTTATATCGTTATATTTTTTATTTATTATATCTCCCTTCAATCGATGCATGAGCCTATAGCTCTAGAACTGCTCCTTAGACTGCTTTTAACATTACCAAGATTCAATTTTTCTTTATTGAATATTACATGCTGGAAGTCGATCTCAAGACGTCCTACTGGCGGTTGGGATTCGTCTGGGGATTAAGTGTAAAATCCCGAGCGGGGAATTTCAACAGTTCCCCTACTTTTCCCCAATCAAACTGTTCTTGAAAATGGGTCGGGGATAACGCACCCTTCCCCGTACGGGGAATCTGATCTTTTACCCGACCGAACCCCAACAGTGGGGTTTGATTGGGGAATGCTGCTCTTTCCCCGTACGGGGATCGGTGTGATTTCCCCATGTCTTTTGAACATATTACCGATACAGTCGGGGAAGGGATGGGGAACACAGACCGTTCCCCGATCCGATAGGGGAATTGTACGTTCTCCCCAAGCTTTCCCCAACACTGTCCCCGCACTTTCCCCAACCGAATTGCTGGCTGGGTAAGAAGCTTCTGTTTTTACCTAATATCGCAAAAAAAATCAAAAATGGGCCTGGAATAGTGCCTTTTTCGCCTAAAAGTTTATCGGTTTTTAGATATGTATAACAACTGTAGTGGGCTCACCTGCAAACAGGCGTCGGGCAACAATCGCGAATGCGGCGCACTTGTGACAATAAGCAAAGGTCATTATAGTGTTACGACCATACGACGTACGGGAATGAGTTATCAGCTGTCTAATCGTAGGCAACACAATGTCGAGCCTTAAACTGTAAGCCTGTATTGGTATTGTTTCTTAAATTTGGCTGTCGAACATTAATTTGTGGTTTGAAATATGATTTTATGTAAAATAATTGATATGAAACAGCCGTCTCTTAACCCTCGCATGTGTGCGGCGTTTGCCAGCTTCTAATGTGTAGGGGGGGGGGGGGTCGGTTGGACCCCCCCTTGCCGTTTGGCCCCTGATCGAGCTAGAGCTTCGCGGAAAAAACGAGCGTGTTGCCCGTGCCGAGAGGAAGCCGATGATACCCAATTTTAAGGTCCTAGGTCATTGGTTGACCTTCCAGGTCAGGTCAATGACCCAAAGTCGGGAAAATCGGGACCTGTTAGAAAGTCGTAAAGTGTGGCTGCTAAGGGGTTTTTCGGGGTGCTGATCACGAATATCGTGTTAGTTTTGATCACAGATGATGTCTTGAAGCATTTAGACCAGGTCGGGTCAGGTCAGGTCAGGTCAACCAGTAGGCGTCGTGACGGGTATTCGTAGTACGTGTCAACCGCCTCTGACAGCTTCGTAACATGTTACGAAGTCACCAAAACTACTTCGTAAATGTTCAAATGGTTGCTAAATTCGAATTCAGCTCCAAAAACTAGCCTAGAAACATGTAAAACTCGAAAAAGTGACCCGAGGTCACCCGAGGTCACCAAAGGTCAATGACCTGACCTGACCTTCAGGTGACCTTGACACACACGGGAGTAACATCAAATCACATGTTTGAACGTTTGAAACCACGAAAAGCTTGCAAACACGCGGCTAGTGCGAGCCGACATATACGCGAAATCGCGATTCCGGCCAAACATGGTCTCGGAAAAGAGGTCACAGGTCAAAGGTCATTTGGGTCAGGGTCATGAAATTTTCAGGGTAGGTGTAAAATTGATCAATGCGAAAGTACTGAAAGTTTCGTCGCGATCGGCCGCTTTTTACGCGAGTTATTCGCGAAAAACCATGGGGGGGGTCCATCCGACCCCCCCTACACATGCGAGGGTTAAGTTATGACCCCATTACACCACACGCAAGTGGCAGAAATGACAATGATCAGCTGACGCATTTTTCTTGGCCGAAGTCAGAGCGCGCGGCCCGACGCACCACGCGTATTTGGAAATTCCGACCTCGACGAGCATCAGAAGCCACCTAACAGGCGTGTTCGAAACCGCAGGAGATGATGATGAACGGGTTTATCGAAACTTGATTGGATGAGCCTATCGGTAATAGCGATTTTAGTGTGTGCATTTATTGTTCATAGTGGTGTGAAATGTGGTTGGGGTACGACCGACAACCCGTCGGGGCGAATTTCGCACTGGGGTACTCAAAATTTGAAGAATTTAAGACGTTTCCATAAGTTTTGAAGGTATGGATAAGTTCTAAAAATCCGGTTCTCCTTATCCGGGTCATTAACTCCATATGGTCCAAGAAAGCTGGCACACTACCTTTAATGCGAAGTGATCGAAAAGAAGATGTCAGTAGCTAAAGTTGCAGCTGCAAGGGTGACAATACATATAAGCTACATTCAAAGTTTTATTGTAGTCTGGTAAATCGTTCCTAAGCTTCAGAAGCAGAACATACCCATGACTGAAACCCCACATTACTTCTGCTGTGGACTGTACCTACTTATCATTTGTGTTCCAGATGGACTTAGAAGATCTGTGCGGAGAGCTGGCTGCTCTTCGTGAAGAGATGGCTGGTTTGAAGGGAGAAGTGGCCACACTGAAGGGAGACAACGCCGTACTGAAGGGAGACAACGCCACACTGAAGGGAGAAGTGACCACACTGAAGGGAGACAACGCCACACTGCGTCAGGAGGTGGTCCATCTACGTGAAGAGGTGGTCCGCCTGCGGCAGGCTGTCCTCGAGGAGCGCACCACTCGCCAGGTCGTCGTGGAGGAGCTGCGGCAGGAGGTCCGCCGGCGAGCGGCGCCATCCGACCGTCCCCAGAGGTGAGACTGAGAGGCAGCAGGGGTGGCACTGGGGGGGGCAAATATAAGGGTAAACATTAGAGGCAGCCGCCTTTGGCTGCAAGGGATGACACTTGGTGTGTGTAGACAGTTTGTCGGTAATAGTCAACCCGGTTGTGTAGACAGTTTGTAAGAGTCAACCTGGTTGTGTGGGCATTTTGTCTGTAAGAACCAACCCGGTTGTGTATACAGTTTGTCTGTAAGACACTGGATGGGCTTACCTACGTGGGCCCATGATACGGTGCTGTCTCGGTAAAATGAAGACATCTCGAAATTATCGCCTTATGACTGACCTTAGATGACGTCTTACTACTTCACTCTGACGTCATTTCACCACAGTGACGGCGAAGAGGTGGCCTCACTGAAGGCCGACACCTGTGACAAGTGTGACGCCACCACCAGTTGTGACGTCACCCCAACTACGGAGGAGGCGGGGCCGGCGTCTGGTAAGCGTAGGCCGCCTGCGGCTCGCGAGGCCAACATCTACCACCTGGACACCGAGCTGCTGAAGATGGTGATGAGCAAGATGGACTGTAGGGATATGTTCCGCGCCAGACGGGGTGAGTGTCCTGGCGACTGGCGAGGTCGTATGTCACAATAACTATTATCCGAGTCGATGTATGTGGTGTGTTTCCTTAGCCACGTTAGGCGGCACGGGCGGACATCGATAGCAGCGCCTCTATCGGTCACTAGGGAAAGCTGGGCTGTAGGCGACGAAATATATACCGGCTGAATTGTCACACGTTGAATAGGTTTATAGACATCAGTCTTGTGAAAAAGTTGAACTTTTTCCTTCAGTATTTCTACTGGCAATTTTAGAAGTGTCTCCACATAGATTACAAAACCGTTTAGATTATTGTATTTACTTCAAGCATTCCCTATTGTTCTTGACGATGATGCGGGAACTATTTCTAATTAGTGTTTCTAGCTTAGTAAAAGAACATATTGTGCATACGATGAAAAAAGCATAAATGGAAAATTTTAAATGCAATGTTCTCTTACAATTAATGGTCAATTATCTACACATCAAGGAAAAGGTGCATGCTAACTGATAATTTAAAGTTCTTGGGGCCAGTTGTTTTCTTCTTTTCTTACGTCGCCCCAATGGCCACGAATATACTTGTGATAACACCTATCGAACTGATAATTCAGCACTGGGAAAGTCTGGGTAGATATCAAAACACCAATAAAGGGCTTGTATGTAGATGTGTGAATGCTGGTTGCCATGATATGGAATATCGATGTTATATTTTATAGAATTTCTAACGCTGTCTGTATTTGAACTTTGACTCTGATGTTTGTCGCTGATATGCCACCCGATCTCCATTTTTGTTCCGTCGGTGCTGACAGTCTGCCGTCGATGGCGGTCCGCTGTCGACGATATCGTCGGCGACTGTCGGCGGGAGCTAACCGATCAGAAAACCCGCGGTGGAGAGGTCCCTGCGCCGGCCACGAGCCTGGAGCTCGTGTTGAAGGTGCAGGACCAGCCGAAGATGACCGAACTGCTGGCGCCGACCGCTGAGACGGACACCGACCTCCGACTGGTCGGTGAGTCCTGTTTGAGATGCACTGCACACAACCTGGTGCGGTGTACTCTGCTGTAACTGTCATTCCTTGTCAATATGATGAGCGAGCACTTCTTCACTGACCGGTGTTGTTTTATTCCAGCGGCCACCTGCCACGCTCTAGAGAAGGCCAACCTACGCGGCTTCAAGCTGCGGGTCTCTGCCCTCCGCCGGCTGGCGCGTGCCAACGCTTCCAGTCTGCGTGAGCTGACGCTGCCGGCCGACATCAGCGAATGGCAGCTGGAGGCGCTGCTGGAGCCGCTGAAGGCTCTGGAGCGGCTCGATGTGAGCCCACCCGTGGACAGCTCCGGCAAGTGGCTGCGCCTGCTGCCCAAGTCGCTGAGGAGACTGGACATCACTGGTGAGAGTTCAGAGTGGTCGTATGGTGCTGGTGGAACACGTAAGTTTCTAGCACCGTCGCGCAGAGGTGCAGCCAGGATAAAGTTTCGGAGGGGGCATGAAGTGGTGAGGGCACCAATTTCGGCTCAGGAGGGCGCTATCAATGCCTAGCAAGAATGACAAAATGTACACTCGTTTTTGCCCTTACATGGTCAGTGCAGGTCACGCGACCTTAGTCCACCTAAACTACGTTTTATTTTAGGTATTCCAGACGAAAACTACCTTTTTATTTTACGTATTTCAGACGGAAGCGACGCGCGGCAGTCTTGCAGACTTCACCCACAAAGAGATATAAAATTGCACACCTGGGCGCCAGTGCCGCATGGTTTACCACAATGGAGCTAGCTTACCGTCGAGGGCGCCTAGAGTGCTGGAAAGGCGCCTTCGGCGCCCCGAAATGATCTTGGAAGGCGCCAGCTAGATTTGGGGGGAGGGGTAAAAGCCCAGTGTGTACTCCCCCCTTGGCTGCGCCCCTGCCGTCGCGTTGACCTTGACACATATTTACGACACTGGATCTCGAGAATGGCATAGCCGAAAAAGGAAAGAATGAACTCCCCTGAAATTGTTGCATGTTTGTGTGTTGAGAGGAAGAAATCTGTAAAGAAGTGAAGGGCGAATTTGTTCGGTTATACTTCTTTGCTTATTAGCACCTAAACCGGCCGAGGTCTGATCAGTACTAGAGACATCGATAACACAATGCGCGTTAAACATACTATCAACAAATATGCAAGCTAAATTAATTATCTTAGCACAATACACTTAAAATCAAATCAACAAAATAGCACAATACACTTAAAATCAAATCAACAAAAATGTGTCTAAAGAACTAGAATACGATGAAAGCAAATGAATAATGAAAATATGTCAATAACAATCAGTATAAGACTAGGGAGACAGGTGATTTTAATGCCACCTACACGAATGTTATCTATTGATAAGCTGACTCACATAGTGTCAGACTAATGTTCTTTCCTATACACAGTGTTGATAGGTGATTATATCCCTCTCCACAGGGTCGGGGATGACTCGGGAGCCGGTGAAATACGGAAGATGTCCGTCGGGGGGACTGCTGGTCGGTGTACAGCTAGCAACGGACACACTCCTGGACCAGCTGGCTGTCCTGGCGACCCACACAGTCACCGGGCTATACATGAGTGGTGAGCAACACCAACACGAGCAGAGCATAAGTGCCAAGATATCGCGACCACTGCCCAATTGCCATGACCTATGTAGGGAACACGTGGCTCGTATGTTCTGCTTACTACTGCACTTGATCAAATTGACGAAACGTAGCTCCAGATATCGTACTGATCATGCTAATGAGTATATGCATTTGGCTATTATGTATGAGTATGGTATATGCTAAATGCTAATGCATCTCATTCTCAAGAGCGACGGGCTAGATTGCACTCGAGGCTGCTACGATGTTGTGGAATGGTTGGAAGGATGGCCCATATAAAGCAGTTGGATCTTACTACTGCGCTATTCCACTATTCCTGTATTGCTCTCGCTCGTTCATCTCCCAAAAAAGGTGTCCTACTGGTTAGTTCTAAGTACATATATCTTGCTATGAATATTATTGATCTTCAGTTCCAGCTATTCCAGTCAGTATGTGTGTCTGTCTTAATGTTTCACAGTGTCACCGTCCGTGACACCGGAAGCGACGGGACGCCTCCTGGCTGCCCTCACCAGCTTGAAGGACGTCACTCTTCACGGAGCGGGCGTCATTTCCGTCACTGTGCTACCCGCCCTCGGCAGCTGCTCCCAGCTGGATACGGTGCACCTTAATGACACCCGGCACCTCACCGACATCCCTGTCCTGACCCAGACAGAGGTAGCAGCCGTCAGCAGGTCAGTCGGCCGGACGGCGCCGGCAGTTATTTTATGTGTGTCTGGATAGACCGCAATAACCTCAGCGATAACCGTATCCGTTGGAGGTATACATTGGAGTACGGGCACAGGGACGTTGAAAATGAAAACGATCACGTCACAGAAGAATATGCATCCACTGACAGATAATATGCTGGAGATTAATAAATGCATGGATGCAAACAGACAGACGGACAGACGGACGGGCAGATTTTTTAGCTAGACTGCATCGTTCTTCATCCTAATGCTGCGTAATAACAATAGCAATATCTAAAACAACTTTCATTCCAAGTATGTAGTACTGTCATTCCAGAGGTGTGAACTCTTTTTAATCAGGCTATGAAAGGATATTGACGACCGTTTTATGCAATTTTACCAAAACTACTCGTCGGAGAGACGAACGAAGCATTTACGCTATTGCTCCGTGTGCAATGTTTCATCCACAATGGGAGAAGGCGACACAAAAGATTGTGTCCGTAGTCGGACCGTGGTCACTTACAGGGGTTATTGTAGACTGGTTGGAACAATATTTCCCACTCCCTTATTTAGTTCAATGACGCTAATTGTAGAATACTAAACACACATACCTATGGACAGTGCATGAACAATGAACACGTACATAACAATTCAGTACAAGGCCAAGGCAATAAATATCCCGGCAGTTGCTGGAGTATTTCGCCACCCACCGTTTGCTGGGGGGGGGGGGGGGGCGTTAAACGCCCCCAGCCGATAACTCGAGAACCAATAGGCGCAGCGAAACGCACGAGGTGGCGAACGAAAGAACGCGACGAGACGCTTCAGATGAGTTCTTTAAAGTTGAATTTTGAGGTCACAGGTCGGGTCAAGGTCAGGTCAAACACCTGAAATCGGGCTTTCAGTAGCATGGACTTCAGGACTTCGCAATGGGCGCCTCTCGTCATAAACTCTGTCAAAACGGTGCACAATCCTTCATATAAGGCCTACAAGAGTGTCAGCTCCATGTAGGGGTCAGTCAAGCATAGGTCAGGGTCAAGGTCAGGTCAACCGGGTAGGCACATATCCCCGAAAATCAAAACTGATATTCGCAGCCTGTGACACATGTTTTATTGGTAATTTTGGGCGTAAAACACGATGGTGACATTCATTTTATCATATGTGTACGTGTTTGGCTCAAAAAGTTCAATTTAACCCTATTAGTGGCAGGGGGGGGGTGTTTTCATCCACCCCTCAGGTTTTTCGGGAATATCTCCGAAACCGCTGAAGCTACGATGCTGAAATTTTCTGACTTTTCCTAAAACTAAATTGGGCACATTCCCTGAAAATTTCAAGTTCATAACCTTACCAGGGACGGCTCCAGAGCACTGGGAATTGGGGGGTCCTATTCGTGAAGCGAGTCATTTGGGCGAAGATCACGATGCTGCACCAGTTTTACGAACAGTGAATGAAAGGTATCATGTGATAACATATACAGTTATTGTGCATCCTCTTTTGACACGTTTTTGCTATAATAGGCGGATCCAGGCGTCCAAAAAGGGGGGTTATGTTTTACCTCCCAACATAGGTGCCCTGACACCGCCTATGCATGACCAATACAATTGTAGTCGTTCTCTCATAAAAAATTGTAACATAACAAGACCATTACCACCCTTTTTAGAAACAGTACCAACAAAAAACCTTATTTACTATACTTTTTGTGTACCCCCAATCTCAATGATCTGTATCCGCCTATGATTTTTGAAAATGCTTTTTTAGGATCCATGTGAATTCCTGGTTCATTCTCTATCGATCGGCAAAAGTTGCGTTAAGATTGGTTCAGAAACCTGGCCGTGATAAACAGTCTAAAATGTATCTGCAATTTGCCCGTTTTTACCCCCTCTACCCCCCCCCCCCTATTGACATTTTTTTAATTCTTATTTTTTAGAAATGTAGATCACGTTGAGCGAAATCGAATGCCGTTTGAATTTTGAGAATCGGCCCGTTAGATCTCGAGATATCAAGGGGGGGGGGTCGTAAACAGCCCCCCCCCCCCCCCTGCCACTAATAGGGGTAGCCAGGAGCCTGCCACTAATAGGGCTAAGAAATGCATGTATCATGGTTGTGAAGTAGTCACGAGAAATTGCCAAGATTCAGTTCAAGTTTTTGGAAAATTCGGAACGATAATCAATAATCGAAGATAGCCATTTGGTTGTTCATGGTATTGGCAGTCTAATGGCGTTTACGGCATGTCTGTATGTCTATTCTGTGATTTTATATGATTTTTTGAACATATGCCGTTTTTGGTCGAAAACTCAGAAATCATGACGTCACTAAAACCTCGATATCTCAAAAACTTTCCTACCGATTTTTTAAGACTTTGGCACAATAAACTTCAATCAATTCCCTACAGGTACCCAAATTTTGGCGCGGCTGCGGCGCGCCGTTTTTATGCTATGGCCCAGCGAAAAAAGTGGGGGCGTTTAACGCCCCCCCTCCCCCCAGCAACTCGCGGGATATAATACCAACGGGAGCGTTGAAGGGTAAATAAGCATATGGACAAAACATGGGCTGAGCTGGTTTCTATAACGTTTGCCATTTTAACCCTCGCCCTGGCAGGGCATTTTTCATAACACGGCCTGGCAGGGGGGGGGGGGGGTCGATGCGACCCCCCCTCGCGATTGGCTCCTATGGCACCTAGAAACACCAAATTTGGTAGGTAGGTGGGCCCCTTGGAGTTCTCGCCCCTGTGCAAATTTGGTTGCTCTAGGTCAATATTTAGGGGGGTTTGGGGGGTATAAATGTAAAAATTTCGCTAAAAACAGGTCAAAAGTTTTTCGCTTATAACTTTTGATCTAATTAAGATAGAGCAAAAAGAAAAGCTTCAGTGAACTCAGCACGTCAAGGCGCGTCGAATGATATACTTTTTAGCTTGCTTAAGTGTACTTAAAGTTTTTCTTAAATTTTAAGTAAACTTAAATTAATGAATTAAGTTCAAGTTAACTAAATTGCGTCATATCGCATATCATTCGATTCGGCTGATCACCAGGAACACAATGATACCATTTTTTAAGCTCTAGCGTCATTATGTGCCAAGTTATTGGCAAAAACGTCATTTGACCTCAGTTGACCTCATTTGACCTGACCCATGGATAAGTACACCAAAAAAGAAGCACCAAGTGACCTGCTGTTAAGTACTGTGGTTTCAAAGCACAAAAGTGACAGAACGAAGCGGATATCTCCAGTATTTTCCGAATTTAGTATTTTCCCATAGGCTTAACATTACGACGTAATGACCTCTAACTGACCTCAGGTCAGTGACCTCAAAAAACCCGAACTATATGTTATACAACTCGGTGAACTTAGCACATCCTGCAAGTTTGAAGGAAATCAGTCCAAAACTGTGAGCTGGACAGGTGCAAAAAGAAAATTGAAATTTGACCATGACCTTATACCGGTTTTTCTGACCTGGTGACCTGACCCAAGGTCACCCGGACCTGAAATTTTCAGGTCATATGTAAAAAGGTTGCCCCATAGGCTGTGCCAAATTTGGCGGCGCTGCGCGCCGCCGTTTTTACGCTATCTTCGAAAAAACTTAGGGGGGGTCGCATCGACCCCCCTGCCAGGGCGAGGGTTAAGCGCATGATACACCGGAAGTCAACTCCACTGGAATTGAAGGCACAGCATATCAGTACGGCCCATAGACTCTCACCAGTGTGTGATCTCGTTGGCCTGAGCACTGCAATATAATATTCATTTATGTCTAAGTGACTGGAATGGTCAAAGTTAAACCTACAGAGATTGCATGGAATATCATATGGCTCACAGCATCGTGTGAAGCATCCATAGCGCTCTACTGCATCAGACTGGGAACTTGAGATAGCCGGTGGCACATTTTATATTATGAACAACATTGGCAATGTACACCTTTTTTCAATCCGAATCGGCATCCGTTCATTCAAATACGGCAGCGGGCAGGGGCACCTTATCTCGACAGGCACTCTAACAACTCGACACTGGAGCACGCATTTCGACACGAATCACTGATTTAGACTAGCATCTGATTTAGACTAGCATCATTTATACTAGCATCAGGGGGGCCATTTTGGCCCCCCCCCTGTGGTTTTTCTTATATAGCGAGAAAACGGCGGCGCGCAGCGCCGCCAAATTTTGGGTACCTTACCGGGCATCAATTTGACACCTTCACACAAAATTTCAAGTCACAGGTCACCTCAGGTCAGGAGTTATTGAGGTCAAACTGAGGTCATGTTCGAGCAAAAATGAGCAAAAAACATGACATCTTGAAACGCTCACCAATTCTACAGTTAACAAGCAATTTTAAAGTTCTTTATGTGGTTGTGTAGAGAAAAGACGGCGCTACAAAACTGCTATCTCGGATTTTCGAAATTTTGGGATTTTGACCCCCCAAAATCAAAAAATTGATTTTTTTTTAGAAAAACACAAAAAATTTCCAAACAATTTTCGAATTTCGAAAAAACCGGAATATATGTGATAGTCCTGCGCTCTTCGATATACATACCAAATTTTAGATCGATACCTCTTTTTTTTTTGCCAAGTTATAGCGAAAAAACTGTTAAAAATTGATGACGTCAAATATTTGAACTCAATTTTTAGCAATTCTAGACCTTGTAGCGCAAAACGGAGACCACCATTGAACTCCCCGTGACGAGCTGCATCGAATCGATACCCATTTTATGCAAAAATATCAACTTTGAAATTTGACCTAATTTGACCTGACCTTGACCTGTCCTTGACCTGACCTTGACCAAAACGTGACCTAAGCTGGCCCTAAAGTCTGTCTGACCCACATAATCGCATTTGTCATGTAAAATGGACCATAAAACATGTATCACACGACACTTTCATATTGTGACCCCCCAGTGACCTGACCTCTGTGACCTGACCTGGCATCAGTGACCTCAAATAGCAAAATATGTGTTTGAAGAACATTTCTCCATCGATGATTTTCAATGAAATGCATTTTACTCGATTTTACAACGCATTTCTTGAAATGCCTGTAAACGGTGAAAATTCGACCTTTGACCTGACCTGTGACGTCATCGGTTTGACCGAGGTCAATGAAATTGGGTCACAAGGTAGTTCCCCGCTGGGGCTATCCAACACCGTTTACCGCTTGTCCACTATGATGCGTGGTTCTCGAGATCTGAGGGGGGGGGGGGGGGCCAAAATGCCCCCCCCCCCATCAGACCGCGTTGCTCGGCAGACTCCATCTGGGCGCGGGTTAACACCAGTTCGTCCCTAACATCACCAGCTTCCGGCACACAAGCTGACCTCATGCCAGGTCACCATCCTTGCGTCACTCTGTGACAATGTGGAAGCACTGGCGATTCCAAAGGGCGACGGGGGTCATTCGGGGCCTCGCTCCTGGCGAATCCAAAGGTTGACGGGGGTCATTCGGGCCTCGCTCCTTTCAACGCATCTAAAGTTGACAATATTTTAGCCGTATTTCTTGCATGAAAAACAAAAATATTGATTTTTTCATTTGTGTCGATCTGTCGACACATTGTGAGTGGCGCTGACCGCCAGCGCGGATGGTTCAGGTCTGCCGAGATGGGAATGGGCGTGTCACCGGAGAGCGGCAACAATGTTTGCAGGACGGCGGTGTGGTCAGTCATGATCAACTGTATTTCTGGACAAAAAAAAAACTGCCCTCTGGAGAGGTGGAAACACTACGGGCTGACCCATCGATCGCTTTGGCTGGATATCCGTAGCGGGACAGTTTTATACCGGCGCCTTGTCAGCCGCCGCAGCTCACCGGTCACTGGTAGACTCACCCAAATGCTTCCTCCGCATGATCCTCTCACCTCACGACTCTGACATGGCTTGCTACATAGCCTACTCACCCTCCATTCACAGAAGAAGAAAAAAACGTTTAGACCTTAAAACCACGGCCTTGGCGTATTTTGTTTTCCATTAATCCAAGGGAAGTCTAACAAAAGGAAAATGCCATAAATTCAAGTGGTAAGCATTGGAAACACATCAATATACAAAATGTGGTATGAAATTTGCTTGATTTTGCTTGTTATTGTAGCGGGGTGTCGGGCTGCTACTGAGATCCGTGTTTGTGCGAGGCTGGTCATTCACTGGCGGGCACATAGACTGCTACACACAGTACAGCGGCATGGGTCACAGGGTTGGTGGGTATTCACAATGGGATATTAAAAGGTTGCCTGATGTTTCTCTCTGCCTACATACGCTTTCTTCTGTTTTACTCTAACGAAATCTCAAAAATGTCTATCAATCAATGTTCCAGCTAAATCTCACACTTGTGCGTCTGTTGTACTTGTCATCCCCTGAGTTGAGGGCGCCTCCCTCCCACTGTATATAACACATTCACGCTCTCTCCATTGACTCTCCTCTCACACGACCATTCATCCATCCTTCCATGCATAATAAAATATCGCAGGTGGCGAACCTGTGCCTTCCCCGTTTACCTACAATCCTCCAGTGGTACCCAAGTTCAGATTGGTCAACAATACACGATTTAATTTAAAAAAAAAACGAACGTAGTCGAGATATAAGCAGGGTTGTATACGACTCAATCAATAGCAATCAATTCAATCACGACAAATTTGGGAAACCAATCAAATCAATCAAGTCAGAGCAGTTTTCGGGAATTGATTCAATCGACTCAAACGCGACAATGAAAGGAATCAATCAACTCAATCAAACGACTCAAACCAAGACATACATTAGGTTTTTTGCCCCACCAACTTGGAAAAGTGTCCATAGCAGTCTGGTGTACCTACCTACCTACCTACCTACAGAAGAAACATAAAAAATATTGTCATTTAAAATTGTAAATTGCCATGCCATTCAAAGTTTCTATGTAATAAGGAAGGATACCTATGTATACTGATGGACAGGTGGATATGATATTGAGGTTCAATGGGTAGAATTGGAGCAGAAGTTTCATTTAATGGGTGCAAAATAATCCAGTAGTTGACTCGCCCCTTAACTCAAATCACCACCTTTCACCTAAAAGTTGTCAATTTAATTTTGGCCATATTCCAGCTAGGTCACCAGGCTATCTACCCCATGTAAAGCCCCTGTCTGTTTCTAAGGTGAGTTATGCGGAGCTCTTCTGAAATGAATCCTGATCCTGAACATAATGAACCTAGCTAGGTTTCATACCACACTGACACCATATGAAAGTGTTGAAAATGTGCTACAAATTTGACAACTTCATTAGGTATGCTTTATGAAGACAGCAGGAAAGCAGGTAGGTACCTACTTACCTGCCTAGATGTGTCACTGGCTACCAACAGTACCAACGAAGGTAGATAGGTACCTGTGAGGTAGGTCAATCATTCCTTCCTTTCCTTATTAACCCGCGCCCCGTTGGGCTCTGCCGAGCAACGCGCCCCGTTGGGTGGGGGTGGGGGCATTTTGGCCCCCCCTAAGATCTCGAGAACCACGCAACGTAGCGACAAGCAGCAAACGGTGTTGGATAGCCCTATCAGGGAACTACCTTGTGACCCAATTTTATTGACCTAGGTCAAACCGATGACGTCACAGGTCAGGTCAAAGGTCCAATTTTCACCGTTTACAGGCATTTCAAGAAATGCTTGTAAAATCGAGTAAAAAGCATTTCATTGAAAATAATCGATGGGGAAATGTTCTTCAAACACATATTTTGCTAGTTGAGGTCACTGTTTCCAGCCCTTCAGATGTGCCCCATGGACTCTGTACTGCGCGCCTCTCCGTAGGATGATGTAGTCCGGGCGTTCTCCTTTCAGTACCTCATATGGTCCCTCCCAGAGAGGTTGTAGCTTTTGCCTGCGTCGTTGTTTCTTCATCATTACGAAACTTCCTTCAGCGAATCCGTCTCCCCTCGGCTCTTCCGTTCGACCACGCACCCCCTTCTTGATGTTTTCCAGCGCCTCCTTCGTCTTCTTCTGGACGCCCGAGCGCAAGTCCTTGTCGTACTCAGCATACGTCTTCACGACGTCTGGTACAGGAGCACCTTGCACTTCGTGCACTACGGCTCCCGCTGGCGTGCTTCCGTACACCAGCTCATGCGGTGCATACCCCGTACTGGTGTGCACTGATGTGTTGAACGCCGATGCCGCCCATGGCAACATCTCGTCCCACTCCTTCGTCTCCGCGTACGACCGGAGCAGGTCGCACAGGGTCGCGTTGTAGCGCTCCGTCTGGCCATTCCCCTGCGGGTGATACGCAGTCGTGCGCAGCTTGTTTATCTGCAGCAGTTCGCACAGGGACCGCATCAGGTCGCACTCAAAGTTCTTCCCTTGGTCCGTCAGGATCTCTCAACTGTTTGGGGAAACGTCTGAACACCTTTGACACCTTCCTTGCGACCGTCCTTGCAGTTACATCCTTCAGAGCAAACAGCTCGACCCACTTGGTGAATAGGTCCGTCACTACGAGGACATACCTGTTGCCGCGATCCGTTCTCGGCAGAGGACCTAGTATGTCGGCACCCCACTGCGTCCCCGGTTGCCCCAAAACAGGAACGGTTCCGATTCCCTCTTGCTGCTTCGCCCGGTGGATCTTGCTCTTTGCACAGACCAGGCAGTTCCCGATCCAGCTTCTGACATCCTTCTTGACGTCAAACCAGTAGTAGTGCGCGGTTATCCTTGCCAAGGTGCGTCGCACCCCCATGTGTCCCGCTCCAGGATGATCATGGGCGAGCTTGAGTACCGTTCTCCGGAGTCGAGTCGGTACCACGATCTGCTTTTCTTCTCCGTTCCTGGAGGATCTCCAGATGACTCAATCTTCCACCGTCAGATTTCCTCTGTCCTTCTGGTAGAACTTCAACTCCGGATCGTCTGTGTTCCACCGACCTCCAGTCAGCAATCCGTCCCGAACGACCTTCAAACGCTGGTCGGTTTCCACGGCTTCTGCCACGTCCGTTTCCGTCACCGCGACCCGTCGCGCCGGCTTCCGCGACAGTGCGTCTGCATGTGGGATGTCCTTCCCAGGGCGATACTCTATCTCGAAGTCGTAGTCTCCCAGCAGAAGCAACTTCTCCTTCAGGTTCTCTTCAGCATTGCGCTTGTCTCTGATGTACGTCAGGGGCTGGTGATCCGTGACCACCTGAAACTTGGCGCCCTTCAAGAAGTAGGCGAACTTCTTGATGCCGAAGATCACGCCGTTTAGCTCTCGCTCCGTCGTGCTTTTCTTGGCTTCTGATGGCGTCCATCGCTTTGACGCGAACGCGACCGGCCTTCCCCCGTTCTCGAGAACTGCTCCGCATCCCAGTTCACTTGCGTCACATGTCAGGACGAACCTTTGGTTTGGGTCGGCTTCCGCCAAGGTCCGAGGTGACGACAGCTCTTCCTTCAGTCTGTTGAACGCCACCCTCTGAGCCTTCTCCCACTTGAAGGTTCTTTCTTTCCGCAGCAGGTCAGTGAGCGGTGCCGCGATCGCACTGAAGTTCGGGACAAACATGCGATAAAAACCACACAGGCCCAGGAACTGACGCAGCTCTGTCACGTTTTCAGGCTCTGGCCAGCTCTTGATGTCCCCCGTCTTGTCTTCCAGTGCACTCACTGCATCGTGGGCCACTCTGTGCCCCAAGCAGACGATGCTCTTCTGCGCGAACTCGCACTTGTCTGGGCGAAGCTTGAGCCCAGCGGCTTCCAACCGCTTCAACACTTCGTGGACCTGCTTCATGTGCAGTCCTTCGTCGTCTTCCTTTGTGAAGATGCAGATGTCGTCTACATACGCCGTTACGAAGTCTAGACCCTCCAAGATCTCATCCAGAATACGCTGGAACACCTGTCCGCTCGTGCAGAGGCCAAATGGAAAAACGTTCCACTCCCACAGTCTGCCTCCAACTGCAAACGCCGTCTTGTGCTTCGTCTCCGGATCTAGAGGCACGTTGTGGTAGGCAGGGTTGTGCTTGACTCATGAGTCGAGTCAGAAATTTGACTCAACTCTGACTCAAATGAGTCAGATTTGAGTCGAGTCGGATAAAATGTTGAGCTGTTGAGTTGAGTCAGAGTTGAGTCGGACAAAAATATTAAGGTGTTGAGTTGAGTCAGAGTTGAGTCAGTAAAATAACTTTTGACATTGAGTTGAGTCAAGAACATTTAGGAACATGAGTCAGCTGACTCAACTTTTCAGAAACAATATATTGTATAAGTTTTTCATCCTCCCCCGCTTAACAACTTAGGCCTGGCCCTGCTGCCGGATTTTTTCACCCCCCCCCCCCCGCTCAACAACTTTTTTATCTGAGTCAATTTTGAGTCAACACACTTGACCTAACAAAAAATTTGAGTCAAGTTTGAGTCAACTCATATTTTCATTGAGCCGTTTGGGTCATGAGTCGAGTCAAGGGAAAAAATCAGCTCCTTGTTTGAGTCAGAGTTGAGTCAGGGTATTCTGAAGTTGAATGATGAGTCGAGTCGGCAAATTTTTTTGAGTCGAGCACAACCCTGGTGGTAGGCACTCTTTACGTCCAGGTGACTAAAAATCTTGCCACCCCTCAGCTTCAACAGGACGTCACCCAAGGCTGGCATTGGGTATGCCTCCTTCGAGACCTGCTTGTTCAACTTCGAGTAGTCGCAGCAGATTCTCAGCTCGTTCCCTCCTTTCTTCACGACCACCACTGGGCTCGCGTACTCCGACGAGCTCTTGCAGATGGTTCCTCGTGCTTCCATTTCAGAAAGCTGGCGGTCTACCTCTTCCTGGTAGTGCAGGGGAATCTTGTATGGCTTTGATACGACTGGCGGACCACTCGTGCGCACCTTATACTGGAAGTTCTTCACCCGCCCGATATCCTCACCATCTCTAGCAAACAGCGACGGATACTGATCCAGGACGGCTTCTGGAACTCTCTCCACCGTGACCTGCATCTCACCACACTGAATAGATGCCTTCAGCTCCTTCAGCGTGTCAAGCCCAATCAGCACGTCATCTGTCAGGTCTTTAGCCACGACAAACATGGTGGCTTTCTCTGGTCCATCGTTCACCGCCATCTCCACCCACGCACAGCCTCTTGTGGCGAGCTCCGACCCGTCGGCTGTGGTGAGCGACGGAATCACCGCCTTTGACAATTCTAGCCCTAGTTGACTGACCATCTTGTCGTTCATCAGGTTAAACTTCGTTCCTGTGTCAACCACAGCTTGGATCTGCGGACCCTCTATCGTGACGGTCATCTGGACTTCACTCGTTTGAATCCTCTTGCATCCGCTGCCATCTCTATCCGGCGTCTTGCCCTTTCCTTCCGGACACTGGGCCTTCAGGTAACCTTCTTTGCCACACCCGTAGCACTTACGGTTCCAATGCTTGTTCTCTGCTCTCTTCTTTGGACACTTACTGGCAAAATGTCCAGTCTGACCGCATCCGAAGCACTTCAAACCTGACCGGTTGACCTTCATCACCCGTGCTTCTGGGTTTCTCGAGTCATCGCGGTACTTTTCGGACAGTCGTATCGTGGTCATCTTCCTCACCAGTGTGTCCAACGACTGACAATTCGCTTCGTGGAGCCTGACTTGCCATGACGCCGGTGCACCCTTCACAGCGTAGTTAATCGCCATGATTTTCCAAGCATCCGCTTTCCCTTCAGGTACAGCTTGTTGCACCTTCTCGTACACGTCGTTGACGAACTCTCTCGGATCTTGGTCGTGACTCAGCTGCATGCGGTCCAGATCCCTCAGGATGAATGCTTTTACATGCTGTGGCTCCAGACACTCGGTGATGCATTCTTCTATGTCATTCAGACTCGGTACAGACTCGTCTGTTTTGGGAAGTTTCTCTTCCACCCTTGTCGCTAGCCATTCAGACTTCGACTCCATCCCGACTGCATAAATGCACAAGTCGTACACTTCAGACTCAGACATCTGGTCCACGGCCACTCGCCGCCTCATCTGTCGAAAGAAACTTCTGAAATCCTTCTGGTTGAAGCTTGGGAGGCCCAAACTCCCACCCCAGCTCCGAGTTCTCGGTGCATAAGCCATGACAGCACCACCTCCTTGGTTTGTTTGCAACACACCACCGTTCTCACCCCCAGCCTCCTGCTGGTCGGTCATTGCTCCCTGTACCACACCGTACCAGTCAATCTGCAGCACACGTTTCCCCGGATCGTCCCGATCCACTGCTTCAGACAGGGCTCCAACCCCAGAAACACAGGTGGCAACCTTTCAATTCGTATCCCACCGCTGATGATAAGAGTTTGGAAACGTATTTCTGTATTAATCACTACATGCTGCACAACACCAGCGAACACCCCCCGCGCGCCGACGCGACCCCCGCTCAATCCCCGTCTGCCAAGGTAAGTCTACCCGACCGTATATGTGGCACACTGTGACGTCACTGGTATCCTTCGTGCTCCTAACAGCCAGTGTCGAAACCACGCTCAGTGTCGAAATTAAATGCCCCATGTCACGCCTCTGCACTATGCCGAGTTTGGGGCGTGGTTTGTCTAAAGCGCATTCCAGCTGACGTTCCTAATGCAGATCTGCCGAAACTAACTGACCAGATGCCGATTCGGATCGAAAAAAGCAAGAAAAAAGGTGTAGTGTCTCCGTGTTAACCCGCGCCCCAGTGGCGGTCTCAGCCAACTTCGCCCTAGTGAGGGGGGGCATATGTTACCACCCACCTCTAACTCAAAAACTAAGAGGGCTAGAAAGACGCGGTAAAAAGCAGTCGATAGCTCTCAATGCGTACGTTTGAAAGTATTTGGGTCATTTTTCACCTTAGAGCAATATTGGGGTCACCAGAGGTCATCAAAGGTCAAAATTTGCCAATTGTCATTATATTTTTCAGAAAACATGCCGCTATCTCAGGAACTATGGTAGCTAGAATAACGCAGGGAAAAGCAATCGATAGCTTTTGAACCCTTCTTTTGAAAAGGTCATTATCAATATTGACCTCAGGTCAACGGTTTGGCCTCCAGAGGGCAAAAAGTCCAAAAATAGCTGTTTTTACGAAAAGTGTTTTTCGACAATAACTTTCGACTGCAAAAAGCCACGACATTTCTATTGCCAGAATCGTGTTCCTCTCGCCGAGACACGTCGAATGAACTATAATTTGACTTTGAAAGGTCAAGTTGAAAATTTGACCTCAGGTCAAGGTCATGACCTTACCGGAAAAGGTCATGTTGCATATCAGTCGATGCGTCTCAACAAGGCAAACACAATGAGACCATCCCCAGCGTTCTATCTCTTTCCAATCGCGAGTTATTGGCAAAAAACTGTTTGTAGCCTTAAGTGACCTCGGATGACCTGTCTAGAGGCTATCAGCAAAAATGACACCTTGGTCATCACGAGTGGACTAAATCATTGTGATTCTGAAATATTTGGACTGTTCCGATGAGTACACACGGATCTAGAGGCATTTTCATTTTTCTCCATTGACTTGTAATGGAAAGGTTTCGCCACTGACCTGACCTTAGGTCACGGATATAAAAAATCCGAGATATACAAATTGTAGGGGCCCATAACAGCATGCAATCCACCAAGTTTGAAACCTTTCTGACAAACACTGCAGGCTGGACATGATTGCAAACTTTTTTTTAGGCTTGGTCAGTTAACTTGACCTGGTGACCTGACCTGACATGACCTGGGGTCAAAAATTTCACACATTGTCTAAAATTGATGTACCAAAAGCTACCCCAAGCGGCGCGGCGCTACGCGCCGCGGTTTTTTATTCACTTGCAAAAAACTCGACAGGGTGGTAACATATGCCCCCCCCACTGGGGCGAAGGTTAAGTCGACCGCTGGTGCCACTGTGTGACTGTGTCCCGTATACTGCCACCTGTTCTGTTTTGTTTTGATTTGTTGCAGGATGGCAGTGACCTGCAGGAAACTGTATAGACTGTTCATTGGATCCTCCACTGAAAACTGCCAGACCGTCCTGACCGCCCTGCACGATACAGACCTGGGATGTGACAGTGGCCAGTCCCGTACCATCAATCTCTGTGTCCCCAGTAAGTGACGGCGTCTCTGACCACCCACACCAGCCGACATGGCGCCACCGGCCCAGTGGCGGCGGATTCGATTTTGGCGTGGGGGGGCAAGATCCCAGTTGAGATGATGTCATAGGCGGATCCAGAAAGGCGTTGTCGACGCTGTAGGGGACATACCCCCCCCCCCCAGTGTCCAAAATCCAAAAACTCCTCGGATTTCGATTCCTTACGGACCTACTGCTGAACAGTATAAAGCAAAAAATATTCTGATAAAAGTTTTATTATTAGGAAACATAAGGTACGTTTTGTCTATTTCGGGCGATGCAAGGAGAGGGGGAGTAAATATTTGCTTTATATGCCCGCTCCCTGGATCTGCCAGTGGACGATGTAACGATTTTCGTATTGCTGTATTAGAAAAAAGCTCCAATGGGAAAAATTGTGCCATAGCCCATAACCCGATCGCAAATGAGATTTGAAGAACGGGGCCAAACCTTTTGAAGTAGGCGAGCGCTATTCTTCAATGAGGTAACTCGTTACCATTTCCTCTGTTCATTTTACGTTCGATTTCCGTTTAACCTTCCTTTAAAAAGTATTTCTGAGACAGATATCAACTGAAACTAGCTAACAGCGGGAGGAGACCGCTCAAACATTCAGAGACAGTCGGTCGCATCTAAACCTATTGCAGGACAGCAATCCGCCAGAAACCCTCCCCAAGGCAGTAGTTCGCCAACTAAGCTCACCGAGACGGGCTGTCTCGATGGGTTTATCCTACAGTAAGCCCACAGCAAGGCTTAAAGGGACTATCCCACCTTTAACATGGGGTTTGAGTTGAGATAGCCAAGTTTGCGGCGAGGTTCAGAAACCACTATCTATCTAGGTTGCAACCCCCGCGGCCTCTTGGTGTTGAAGAAATTCGTTCCCTTCATTTGAAAATGGGCCTTGTGCAAGGCCCTATCTTCAACATGGAGCGACCGTTAGTGTGACGTCACCTCGTTTAATCATTCTGATTTAAATGGGTTTGTTCGTTGAAAAATCGCTTAAAACTTGGTCTGAACTTTGTTGTGGTGCCTACAGAGTAAAAAGAATCAGCTTTATGACAGTAATGTGGCCTGGGGAAGGAGGTAATTTTGGGCTGTGACGTCACATATTTGAAAGTTTGTGTTTGGAATATGGGAAGCCTAAGATGTTTAATGAAAAATAAATGCCAGAACCGTGTTCCTGGTCATCCAATCTTTAAAGTCGGGCACAATTTAACTGGTTTTAACAACATTTTAGAAGGTGGGATAGTCCCTTTAACTAAGGCCCAAACGCTCGTCAAGCTGCAGGAACGGAGGGCTGAGGTGAGGGAGTCGAGCGGCAGACTAGGGTGAAGGAATTCGGTGGACTGCATGCAGAAGCTCTGGGGGGGGGGGGCGTTTCTTGATAAGGACTTTAGGGTGCGCTGACTGCGGTAAGGTCCAAATTATCACACCAAATTTTGCCACAACATCTACCGGTTCAGGCACTCGAGAATCAGCGGCCAGTGGTAGGTATCTGCAAAGACGAAGCATTTACCCAGCTTCAGCCTAGTGTGGGCGCCTCAGGTGGCTGTAATTACAGTTGCACATACCAAACGACCTCAGTGCAGCCAGTCTGTCGCCGAAACCATTCGGAACAGACTTCAACGAAAAGTGAGACAAGGTTAATGCTATCGTTAAGTGCCATTATAGACTTGGACCCCGTTGGCTTGACCCACTGGAAGGTGGTAGTTATCGGACGCTGCGGGGCATACTCATTTTTTCCGAAATGCCTTAGATTTTGCTTTCGTGTTCGATGCTATGTATTCTATAGCCAGCCTTTAGCCAGAGGGGGCCCCACTAACGCCCTACCCTCAAAAGTTTCCAACGTTAATTTTTACTTATTAAATAGTGAATACTGAAATAAAGCGGATACTGAACTGTGAACATCCAGTTTTTACACTGGCCCCACACAAGCCTCCGAATGCCCAAAGCAGATCTCTGATGGCTGGCCTTTGGGTGTCATACCGTGCATTGGTCAATGTGGTCAATGTGTACGACCTCGGCGTTTACCATTTTACTTGCACTGGAAACCGTTGCGCTCGAAAAAATCAGGGGAGTGGCTTATTACGAGCGCTCATCAGTCCTAACTACCCGCAAGCGAATGGCTAGCCCTTCCGTCTCCGCTCGCTTGCGATTTGGCATTCATATAGGTACAAAATAGCGGCAAACGACCACTGAGGGTGTGAGTTGCTTCTCTTGCACACTTAAAATATCTCTAAATCGAATCTGAAAAGACAAAAAATGCTATAAAGCGGAAATGGTTAGCATTTACACATATTCAAAAGGCACCGTTGGACAAACTGTAGGAGCGCATAGCTGCAATATCAGGCTATGGAAATTTCCTCATGTTTAGGGCACAAATTATGGAGGGGCAAGAATATACGTTTGTCCCTCGTCCAGAAGTTTCTTAGGGAACGATGCCTCCTCTGCCGCTCCGTACCTATCCGATAATCCGACGCCCCTGTAAACGTTCACTGAAGGCCTGGGTTGCCGCTGCGTCACGTTGACGCTTATAATGTCTCCAAAACTAGGTTGAAGAGAGGAAAACGTGAATTGAACGCGAACACTTGTCATTTAAGAAGGGCAACGTATGATAAAGTATATGGGCATCTGGTTACATCTTCAGATGATCGAACAGAATAATCAGGTATATGTTTCTTGTCTACGTTTTGTCACAAATTATGGGGGGGGCAAAAAGATACTTTTGCCCCCCCCCCACGAGTTCGCCAGGGGGGCAGCTGCCCCCCCTGCCCCCCCCGAATCCGCCGCCCCTGCACCGGCCTCTCTGATACGCACAGACACTGACGCACGTGACGTCACCAGTACTGACGTCACAATTGGTTACGTGTATCTCCGGAAGTGGCGTCACAGTATCAGTATCAGCCCTCATGACGTCATTAGTCGGTGATACACACATTGCCATTGTGTTTGTTTCTGTACCTGTAAGTGACGTCATAAGTCTGAGTTGCCCCATGTGACATCTCTAGCAATCAGTATGTAATCTGACGTGCTCTATTTTTCAGAGTCTGCATACGACAAGCTTACCAAGCCTCCCAAAGGCAGCAAAATCTGCTTGCAGTACTATAACTAGACGACTAGCTTCCCGGTGCCTCGTCCGCTCTGGTGCCGGCGGCAGTGTCGGAACTCGACAACAGATGGCAGCACTGTGTCCCGTCGGCAGCGCTGTACGGAGCACATTGCACACCTGGACCTTCATATCCAGAGTTGTTCGGAGCCGCCCTGTCCCATGGGGCCAGGTCCGTGGGTACTTTACCGCCGTGCCAGGCTGGTTTGGGCTGAGTAGCCGCCTGAAGGTTGGTCATTTGATTTAGGCACAGATTGCACGTTTGTTGACACTGCTTTGATAGACACTAGTCATATTCAGTATCCAAGATTTATAACGCTCCGGGCCAGTGTCCAGCCGTCGGTGAACCGTTGTCACCGTGCCGGAGGTACCGCCGTGGTGACGGCACGTGTGACTTTTGACATGATGTCACGCTGGCTCACACCGCTGTGCTGTTGTGTTGTAGTTTCAGTTTAGACCAGAGAGTGGTTGTAGCTAGCTGTGAGGGTGTCCGGTCCAGGCGATATCGGACCTCGCCCGTCACTGTGTCGGACCGTCGGTGGTCCGGTCGGCTGTGGTTCGTTTGGACCGGATATGTCCGGTTCGGTGTCGCTCATGGGATATCACGGGCTGATGGCGATTGAAATACACAGTGGTTCAGACGTTCAATACACCAATGTTACCGGATTTCCAAGCGCCACTATGTAGTGCTGTCATTTCGTGACGGTAACCCGTCAAAGGGATTGTAAGGCTTCTGATCATTATGCAATGCTTTGAGCATAGCATTCCATAATTTCATACGAAGTTGTGATAAAAAGAAGTCACCTACTTGAAGTGACGTGGAGCTCTAATGTCGGATCCTTCATAAAAAGTGCGTGCAACTTCAGATTGCCTTATATAAGTGTTCCGTGAAAATTAAGCCAAACCCAGAGAGCTATCAGTAAAGAGAAAAATCGCGTCATTTCCAGGAAATGCATCCCGCAGGGGACGGGGCGAATCATATTTTTACCCTCACCACCAGCCCAGCACTTCAGTTGACTGAGCCGTAAGGCTATACTGATTATCACACATCAAGTGTTTCCATGGTGATCAATGTGTCACCCAGCCGGTGCGCTGCGGCACAGCCTACCACTCCAGGCAGCTGATTGCCCGCTGAGAAACGGTGCATCGTTCTGCCGTCAACTGTAGACTGTATGTACAGTGTGTATTAGTTATATTACAGCTGTATGGACACAGCACGGGTACGGATCCCTGTCACCATACCATCGACTGGTGGATACAGGACACGGTCTAGTATCAAGCGGTGCGATATCGCCGGTGGTCGTTATTTCTTTTAGAAGGCTGGATACCGCCAGTGGACACTATTATTTTACTGAAGGCTGGATATCGCCAGTCGCCATTATCACTTTTAGAAGGCTGGATGTCGCCAGTGGCCCTATCACATACCTAGAGGGGTCCAATAGGGCCTTTCGGTTGTTTTCTCAATTAGGTACTCCCCTCTAAAAAGTGGCGAATATTGACGTAACGTTTATTACTCAGTTCTAATCAATACCCTTAACTGAAAACGTTCGTGGTCCGATCATTGACCTTTGAAATTATCCATTGTTTTAAGACAATATTCGACGAGATTGGTGATTCGCCGCATAAGCGCATATATTCTGTACGTGCACTTCACTTTTGCAAGTAGAAGTGAACCTTTCCGGTCAGGTCATGACCTTGACCTGAGGTCAAATTTTCAAAATGATCTGTCAAGGTCAACAAATTATTCATTCGGCGCTTCTCGACGAGAGGAACACGATGCTGCCAAAAGTAATGTCGTAGCTCTCTTGAGTCAAAAGGTAGGTACGGACGAAAAACCATTTTCGGGAAAACTGCATTTTTACAGTTTTTGCCTTCTGGAGGCTAACCTGTTGACCTGAGGTCAAATCTGAGAAAGGGCTGTAAAGCGCATTCGGCTGTAAGAAAAGGACTGTAAGAAAGGTGTGTAAAAGGGCTATGGAATGCGTTTTTTCCGCGGCGCTGTAGCTCTACATATAGGCTCCGGAGTTCGCCGTTGGAAGTTTCCAAAATTGTTGAAATGGACTACCTTTGAACTTTGATAAACTCTGGCGACCTGACCTTTGACCTGACCCAAAAAATAATCAAATTGTAACCGTCATTATTTTTGACGTTCTTTCGAATGCCGCTTATACCGCGTGTCGCTACGTGGCCCAGGAGCCGAGTTAGACGGAGGGGGGGGGGGGGTGTTCAGACACCCCGCGTCTGAACACCACCGCCCGGCGCGGAAGTCGCGGAGCACCGGCCCGGCGCGAGTTAAGACAATATTCGACAAGAATGGTGATTCGCCGCATAAGCGCATATAATCTGTACGTGCACCACTTTTGCAAGAAGAAGTGAGCCAAAAAAAGGAATGAAGTTTGCTCTCTGGCTTATTGTATAGCGTCAAGGTCATACAATTTTGATGAACTTTAG
Source organism: Amphibalanus amphitrite (assembly GCF_019059575.1). Taxonomy (NCBI): domain Eukaryota; kingdom Metazoa; phylum Arthropoda; class Thecostraca; order Balanomorpha; family Balanidae; genus Amphibalanus; species Amphibalanus amphitrite. The sequence continues at coordinate 330,268 of NW_024881986.1, forward strand.
GTCTTGGTGAGCACCTTTTTGAAGTTGAAACTCTTGGGTACCTATGTATATGTTACGGGTCATATGCTAACTTGGGCAGTATGCAAACTACCCGGGCAGTATGCATACTACCCAACAGCACGGGCGGTATGCATACCGCCCGGGTAGCATGCATACCTACTACCCGACCCCTTGGGCAGTATACATACCGTCCAAAAGCTTGGGCAGTTTGCATACTGCCAGTGCCCACTTTCCGACTTTAAGTTGTGTTATACATATATGTCCACATTACGAAAATAAATGGCTCTCTGGGTAACAATAGATCAACCGAAAATAATTTTTACCGTCAAACGTGATTGCTCGATTGTAGGATGGAATGAGGATTGGAATCAAAATCTTGAAAATACTTTTCCAAATTCCATTGTTGAATTACTAGTGGCAAGCAAGTCATTGTCATTGTGAAGCGTGAACTGAGTGAAATGAAACGACAACATAGTGTCAGCATTTGGCTTAGGCTTGGCACCTTGACCGTAGAGGGTGTTATTACAATTTCAATACCTACTGCTGCATGCAATTATTTATAGGTAAGACATTATAAGTTCTTATGAAAACTCATCAAATTAAATTTTGAAAAGCCATCTCACTTTCCGAACGCAATGGCACTCGCAGTTTCTTCGCCAATTCAGCAAACGAAGGCATCTGAGCAGTAGCGGCGGAACACCTTCAATTAAGGGGGGGGGGGGGGCACTGACGACTTTTGATCCCATTCTTTCCATGCAACGCCCATAGGGCTAATGTTAAAATGCCAAAATCAGGGGGGGGGGGCACGGTGCCCCGGTGCTCTCCCCGTTCCGCCGCCTATGCATCTGAGGCGCCCATTGTCATTCAATTGTTCCCGATTGTAAAACATTCCGGATGGTGACCCCTCTCACTGAGAAAGGTAGCGCGTATGGCATCGGGGGGGGGGGGGGGGGCAGCGCCAATCGCTGAAAGTTTCAAAGCAATCTGTCACTATGTAGGTGTAGCTATATGGCAGACATTGGAACTTTTTATAAGGTGAGGTCACTTCAAGTAACTTGGTGACCTGACCTTGAATGACCTTTGTCTGAAATTTTTACAACATGTGTAGAATTGATGTATGATAAGGTGTGCCAAAAACGGCGTTCGCGAAAAACCATTAGGGGGGGGGGGGTGTTCAACCCCCCCCCCCCCCCCTTCCAGCAGGACGCGGGTTAAACATGGACCTTCATCTAGTTTGTACTTTGTTGTCAAGGGCACTCAATTCGACCACCTGGTTTGCATGCGCCGCCAGCAGAAACTGCAACTTGCATATCCGGGGAGGGCAGTGACTGCACACCGCTCGGCTCGTGTTGTCACGTTACCATGGTAACTCTGCTGACGTCATCAAATTGTTGCACCGCTCCGCGTCAATGGGTTAGTTCGGCCTCATGACAAAGGGACACAGGGGAGGCACTGCGCAGTTCAAACCCTGTGACCCCAGACAGAGACTGGAGGTCTAGGACGAAAGGTGTGCTGCTGAAAGACGTAAGGTAAGCGATTTCAGTTTCACCCGCGCCCCGCTGGGACTCGGAGAGGAACGACCTACTGACTCCATGTGACCCAGCGAGACACAATTATCAGCATTTTACTAAGCATTAGGTATTAGTTTTATAATTGTTAGGCATTCGCTAACCGCTATTATCAACTCAGTTTTGATCATTGTATTCATGTATTTGGGGAAAGTCGGCTGCGGTCAGGTTACGTCAACCAACAGGCGTCCGCCGGCTAGCCATAGGTAGGTATGTATGTATGTGCTTACTGGGGAATTCCACGATAGATCGTACCAGGCCCGTCACCCTCATCTTTCAGATTTTAACCCGCGCCCCAGTGGCGGTCTCAGCCAACTTCGCCCTAGTGCTAGTGGGGGGGGGGGGGGGGGCATATGTTACCACCTACCTCTAACTCAAAAACTAAGAGGGCTAGAAAGACGCGGCAAAAAGCAGTCGATAGCTCTCAATGCGTACGTTTGAAAGTATTTCGATCATTTTTCATCTTAGACCAATATTGGGGTCACTGGAGGTCATCAAAGGTCAAAATTTGCCAAATGTCATTATATTTCTGAGAAAACACGCATTATCTCAGGAACTATGATAGTTAGAAAAACGGATGGAAAAGCAATCGATAGCTTATTACCTTTTCTTTTGATAAGCTCACCATCAAAATTGACCTCAGGTCAATGGTTTAGCCTCCAGAGGGCAAAAACTCCAAAAAAGCTGTTTTTACGAAATGTGTTTTTCGACAATAACTTTTGAATAAAACAGGCCACAACATTTCTATTGCCAGAATCGTGTTCCTCTCGCCGAAACGCGTCGAATGAAATATAATTTGACCTTGAAAGGTCAACTTTAAAATTTGACCTCCGGTCAAGGTCATGACCTGACCGGAAAAGGTCATGTTGCATATCAATCGATGCGTCTTAACAAGACAAACACAATGAGGCCATCCTCAGCGTCCTATCTCTTTCCAATCGAGAGTTATTGACAAAAATCTGTTTGTAGCCTCAAATGACCACGGATGACCTTTCTAGAGGCTATCAGCAAAAAAGACACCATGGTCGTCACGGGTGGTCCAAATCATTGTGATTCTGAAATAGTTGGGCTGTTCCTATGCGTACACACGGATCTAGAGGCATTTTCATTTTTCTCCATTGACTTATAATGGTAAGGTCACGCCACTGACCTGACCTTAGGTCACGGATATAAAAAAAATCCTAGATATACAAATTGTAGGCGCCCATAAAATCACGCAATCCACCAAGCATAAAACTTTTCTGACAAACACTGCAGGCTGGACATGATAGCAAACTTTTTTAGGCTTGGTCAGTTAACTTGACCTGGTGACCTGACCTGACATGACCTGGGGTCAAAAATTTCACACATTGTCCAAAATTGATATACAAATAGCTACTCCAGGCGGCGCGGCGCTACGCGCGGCGTTTTTTTTTTATTCACACGCAAAAAAACGCGACAGGGTGGTAACATATGCCCCCCCCCCCCACTGGGGCGAAGGATAATAAAATCGGTCCTAAGGGTAATCATAGGCCCCAAAGACGCCTGGTAAAATATCAGATTTCTCAGATCAAAACGTTTTGAGTTATATTGCATTACATTTTTTAAACTTCGGTTTGTAACGCTGAGTTTGATGGCCTATACCTCAAGAACGGGTTAAGCAACCAACAAACGGTAAACAACACTAAGCTTGCGATGAATCAAAAATTAATATTACTTTTAAAAATTCCCAAGAAAAATTTTCATTGTTGAACAAAAACCTTAATCTTTTTTTTCATTTGCCTCTTATGACTATTGGGACAATTTTTTTACATTTTTATTTCTTCAAAATAAACTTAATGTCATTGCAAATCGACATGCAAAAATTAGAAAGGTGTTCTTTTTTTAGGTTCCTCATTTTCCCGCAAACAAAATGGGTTTCGGAAGGGTTGACACGACCCCAGCACGCCGTTTCGCTTCTATTAGAGCTAGAGCCTCGCGGAAAAAAAACGAGCGTGTGTGTCGTTACAAGTCGCAGCGATTGGTTTCCAATTTTTAGGTCTCAGGTTAACCGGTAGCGTCTGAGGTCAGGTCAAGTGACTGAAGTTACAGGTTCGGTTTTTAGTAAATGCTTATTTCGTGTGAGGCCATGGGCCTCGCACAAAATGGCTTTATCGGGCGGCCCGCTGCGCGGGATTGTGCTATGACGTCACGCGCCCGACCTCGCGGGTCGGAGCGCGGCAGACTGCCTATTCGGTGACCGGTCACGGTGGTGGACGGAGCGCGCGCATCCGGACGGAGCGCGCGCATCGGAGCAGGACGACCTCGCGTCCGACGAGCCAAGGTGAGAGCCAGAGTGGTGTTTTAATGGCTTGAAGCAATTACCGGCTCATCATAGCGCAGGGAAATAATTTTGTGCGCGACACGCGGTTTTTTATAATAGATATTCCTGTTCGGTCAATTTTTCGTCCCTCCTAGGTCACCCAAGCTTTCATTCAACCAAATTGTGTGCATGCCGTGGCCATGGCTAGCCCATACATACAGCAGGCATTCATCGTAGCTGTTTTCCCATGACTACGGATATATGGCTGTCGGAATAGCGGGGTACGGATTAATATCATGAGTTTTTTTTTTTCCACCGCCTCGAATGGTATTACATAGCGTAACTGTAAACGAAAAGTTTCGATTTCCTAATATCAGGTTTATTTTGCCATAGTTTTTGCAGTTTCATGAAATGCTGCTGTGTGCTGGTATCAGCTCAAGCCACAGAGCTGCTAATCCAAATCACACTCCATGGTTTAAGTGATATATTGTTTTCACAAACGGTGCGTGGTCCATGGACCATGCGCACTTCCCGCCAGACGCCCTTGCTGTTTGCCCTCGGGCGCATCGGCTGATAGCCACCGCCCAGACATCGCCGGAGGGCCCAGCCGGCCCAGGCCCAGCGGCGGGCCGGCGGCTGGTGTGGGGCGGGTGGCGCAGAGGCCAGGCGGTTAGGGCACAGCGTGCCCATATCCAATGAATGTTTAAGCAATTGCGATGCTATTAGCAATAATTTTAAAGTCATAGGTAATCTTGATAATTGTTAATATGTGATAATGATACCCATATATACCTACCAGACATATTCATTATATGAATTGAAGTACGATACCTAATATCGTTGGCAATTCTCTGCCGATAGTAGCTTCGCTTTTACGGTAATGTCTTTGAGATTTTAACATGACCGTTGTTCAATAACTGTGCCGTCTGGACTTAGTTATATCCAGGCAGGTGCGTCACTTCTACTATAATGCCTGTGGGATTTTAACCAGACTGTTGTTCGCTTGATAGTGTCGTCTGGCTTTGGTCTGTACTGACCGGTATTTCACTTCTACGGTAATGGTCGGGGATTTTGCCCAGACTGTTGTTCACGATAATAGTGTCGTCTGGCATTGGTATATCCCAACTGGCCCTTCACCTCTCCGATGATGGTATTACAGTTTACCCAGACTGTTGTTCACTATACTAGTGTTGTCTGGCATTGGTCTGTACTGACCGGTGTTTCACTTCTACGGTAATGGCCGGGGATTTTGCCCAGACTGGTGTTCACGATAATAGTGTCGTCTGGCATTGGTATATCCCACTGGCCCTTCACCTCTCCGATGATGGTATTACATTTTACCCAGACTGTTGTTCACTATACTAGTGTCGTCTGGCATTTGTACGTACCGAGTGTGCTCCCTTATACGGGGGGTTGGCTGGTGCTTTGCTTTTACCCGGACTGTTGTACACTAAGATAGTGTCGTCTGTGGTTGTGCGCCCAGTCGGTATTCAACGTCGCGACGAGGTCCCAGTTGCTCACTCCGGTTTTAATATCGGTGGCACCTCACCCAGGCTGGCGGTGCCCACATTGGTGATACCGCTTATTTCAATGATCCGATCTTTGCGGCCAGTATTAACGTAAACATTTTTCCTTACAACAATGCTATTTTCAGGAGCATGCTACTGGTGCTCGGCGACAGTTATGCGCACTGGGCGCGATATCGGTGCGACCTGGACTCTGACGTCCAGGCCATTGGCTGGAGAGGTGCGCGGCTTAGCAACGAGGACTTTCGACGCTGGGCGATCAGAACAGTGCACCTGAGGCAGCCTTCGGATGTCCTGGTCATTGTCGGAGGCAATGATGTGGCCAGCCCGCAGTTCAGCCCTAGGCTTCTCAGCCTGCATTTCGAGGAGCTGGTCCTCGGCATAGCTGCCGCCGGTGCTGAGACGGTGCATATCCTGCCCATACCTCCGCGGGTGGCAGCGCGTGCCGGCAGTGTGTCCGCGTCGATTTATCGACGGCGGCGGCGGATTCTTAACCAGGTCCTACGACGGCTGTTTCGCAGGCCAGTGGCGGCGCCCCAATTCAAGATGTGTACCCTCCCGATGGCTGACTCCTTCTTAGGCAGGGATGGTGTCCACCCCTCACCAGCAGGCTGGAGGCAGCTCCAGCAGCTGTTTAACAGCATCGCTGCTGCCTAAACTGCGCGGCCCATGGGGCGTTCAGGTTTTTATTTTGTTCCCGCCGAGTAGGCGAGGTGTTTATCGGTACAATGTGATATGTGTGTAGGTGTGTTGTGGGTGGATGGTTGTGCTAATACAGGCCCCATGGAGCCCCAACCGCTAAACGTGTGTTTTCGTTTCTTTTCATGCGGATCGGGAGATGCCGAGGACGGCAGCACGTACCAGGGCGGCGTCCTCCGCAGCGAGGGAGGCGGCTGGCGCCAGCCTGGTTCGTCGTCGGACGCGCAGTGCGGCAGGCGGGGGAAGTTCGCTGCACACGGCGCTCTCGGCCGGTCGCCGCGCAGCGACCAGCACGCCAGCGCGGCGCCGCCCGTCTGCCGCCGCTCGGCGGCCGGCGACCCTCCTAGACGCGAACCAGCCGCCGAGCCCGGCTGCTCGGGTACCTCCACCGCACCGCCAACCCTCACCATCGACGCCGGGCAGCTGCGTGAGATCGTCAGACAAGTGGTGCAAGAGTCGCTGCCAGGAGCTGCCCCTGCTGTAGCCAACTCTGTTTCGCTGGACGACACGTCGGGGGCACTGGACCCCGGCGCGCCCATCGATACAGGAGTGGATATGGGGACAGGTACAGTGGGCTTCAATGGTGATAGTGTCTCACTTGTTGCGGCGGTGGCGGCCCCTATCAGGCAAAAAATAATAGATCATAAGTTCGTAGAGCTAGGCAGCATGCAAGACTCTCAGGAAAACTCCCAAGGTGAGCTGGGAAACAAGTTTCAGCTCATCAACGGGATCCTCCGTGCCGAGCCTCGCGCCCGGCGCACTATCAGCTCGTTTGGAGCGTGGTGTGCGGCTTTTATAAGGTTTGCAGCCGTATACCTTGACGCGCATCCCGCCGATGCCCTGGGGCTCATGAAACACATGCAACAGGTGAGCCAGCTGGCGACACCAGGGCTGGGGTTTGCATGGCGGGAATTTGACCAAAGCTTCCGCCAAGCTCGCGAGGTCGACCCGGCGGGGCATCGATGGGGGGAGACAGCTACAGCCTCGCAGATGTGGCTTCAGGCCATAGCCCGCGGCATGGGTGGAGCGGCCAGAGGCCAGCCGCCACACAACAGGGCGTCTGCTTCAGACAATTTTCGCTACTGCTTTGCCTTTAACGGCATCAGGGGCTGTCGCAACCGGAACTGCCGGTTCCGGCATGTGTGCCGAACGTGTCAGGGACAGCATTCCGTCCTCAGGTGCTCAAAACGCCCTGGACAAGCACACGCACGTGCGGAGCCCGGCGCCACGAAGTAAGCTGAATGCTTCGGTCACGAAACGCAGTTTCAGCCCAGCAGTACCACCAGACATTCTTGAGCAGCTTCTGTCGGGCTACGATGCTGAACTAAAATCTTACCTTGTTACCGGCTTTAAAAATGGTTTTTCGATTGGCAGTGAAGAGCTTGTCCCCGGTGTGGTAGCTCGCAATCTGCCCTCGTGCAGCGCTGCCCCAACCGTGGTCGATAGGTACATCGCAGCGGAGCTATCAGCCGGTAGGGTGGCCGGACCGTTCTCAGCGCTGGGGAGCGGCGTGGTCAGGGTTTCACCCATCGGACTTGTGCCCAAAAGGTCTCCAGGTGAATATCGAGTAATCCACCACCTGTCCTTCCCCGCCGGGGACTCTGTGAATGATCACATCTCGGCAGCCTATAAGTGTGTTCAATATGGCTCCCTTGACGATGCCCTGGATATTCTCGCAACTTGTGACTCTCCTTTTTTGGCAAAAACCGACATTGTCAACGCATTTAGACTAGTTCCGATTGCGGACTCCGATACTGCATTTCTCGGGTTTCAATGGCGTGGTCGTATCTACAAAGACTGCGCACTTCCCATGGGATGCGCGAGTAGCTCTCAGATTTTTCAATGCATTAGCGATAGCCTGGTATGGATAGCGCAGAACAGATTTGGGGCTGGTCACATTATTTCGGTCCTTGATGATTTTTTGTTCATCGGTAACTCGCACGCAGCATGTGCTGCTTCTCTGGATGGATTCATTGCTATGTGCCAGCAGCTGCATATACCTCTGCACCCGCACAAGACAGTGCGACCCTGCCGGTCCTTGACCTTCCTCGGTGTCGAGGTCGACGTGGCCTCCAACGAACTGCGTCTTCCGCAGGACAAGCTACTGAGGGCTCGTGCTGCTGTCTCCGATCTGCTGCAACGCAGGAAGGCTACACTGCGCGAGGTGCAGTCCTGTGTCGGCCTGCTGCAGTTTGCCTGCCTGGTAGTGCCGCTGGGGCGGCCTTTCTTGCGTCGCATGTTTGATCTCTGCCGCGGGGCTCGCCGGCCATTCCACAGGGTCACGATCACCAAAGCTGCCCGTCTTGATTTGCGGGCATGGCTGACGTTTCTGTCTGAGTTCAATGGGCGCTCCCTGCTGGACCGACGTCGCTGGCTCAGTGATCCTGCGCTTCTGCTGGAGACAGACGCGGCAGGGACAATTGGGCTGGGAGCCATCTGTGGCAATCGCTGGCTCGTGGGCCGCTGGCCTGATTGGCTACAGGACGCCGACATTGGCGTCAAAGAATTAGTGGCAGTAGTGGTCCCGGTCCATGTTTGGTCAGATTCTCTAAAGCACAAATGCATTTTGGTTCGGTCTGATAATAGTAGCGTGGTTACAGCACTGAATACCCAGTCGTCACGTTCAGTTCAGAGTATGGTGTGGCTCCGTCACCTGTTTGTCACTGCCGTCACGCATGATATCCTGATTCGTGCTGAACATGTTGCCGGACGGCGGAACGATGCGCCTGACGCGCTGTCCCGTGGGTGCACACAGGTGTTCCGGAGATTGCGACCGCATGCCGACGACAGTGCCACGACATGGGACTGGCAGGACTTCGCAATGCTGCGACAGTAACTACACTGGCAAATGCAGCCCTCGCTACGACCACGCTCCGGGCATATGAGGGTACGTGGTGCGCAGTTGGGCAATTCCTCCGACGGCCGTATCCTGCTCGGCTGCTGCCCATCACTGTTTCGGAGGTGGCCGACTTTCTGGCTGACAGGTTCCACGGCGGCTGCGGCTCTGCAGCGCTCGCTGCTCACTGCTCAGCAATTGCTTATGCCCATCGCATTAGGGGTCTGGCCGACCCGACGTCAGACTTCCGCGTGCGCAAGATGCTGGCGGGCGCTCGGCGCTTGCGCCCCAGCTGCGATCTCCGCGCGGCGCTAGCGCTCACGGAGCTCCGGGGCCTGTGCGAAGCACTCAACACGCTCCCTGTTCATCCCATAGAAAGAGCAGCGCTACGAGCAGCATTTCCCCTCGCGTTTTTTGCCATGCTTAGGCCAGGCGAGGTGTCCGTTGGTGGAAATCCATCGCACACCATTAAGCGCAGGAACGTGCAAATCCAGGGCGATCGTATGACCGTCACCATTCCAACGTCGAAAACTTCGTACGTACCATTCGACGTTCTGCAGGCACGCCCAGACGTCGTGGCATGCCCAGTCAGAGCGATGTTTGAATATCTGCAGCTGCGCCCGGCTGGAGCCTCCAGCGATTGTTTATTTTTGTCCAGCTGCCAGCGTCCGCTGACATCACGACGCATGTCCGTTTTGCTCAAACGTGCCGGCCACCTCGCTGGTATCCCCAACAACAAGCTGGGGGGGCACTGTTTTCGGATAGGAGGTGCGTCTCATGCCGCGCAACAGGGCATGTCTGAGATGCAGCTCCGGGAAGCAGGCAGGTGGCGGTCCTCTGCCATTAATAACTACCTTCGACGGCCGACTTCCTTACTCGCCATTAGCATGGGTGACCGCCAGTAGATTGGCTAGCAGGGCTACTATGATGGCGAGCTATTTCGAGTTTCGTTTTTTTTTTTCGGCTGTGCGGCGCGGCAACACCGCCGACGGGCAGAGCTCTCGACACGGCTGCTGACAGTATTCCAGCAGCCGCGGAGCTTCTTCTCCCGACTCGGGGTGCTTTCCGACACGTCGCAATGCCAGTCTGTAACAGGTGTGATTTCCCTTTTTCCGCATATAGCAGCGTGCTTTGTGTTCATATATTTGTCAGCGTTTTCGACGCAGGTGCTGCGATTTATTTTGTGCTCCTTCGGTGTTTCGGTGTGGGGGGTTGGGCGTTGCACCTCACCAACGTCGGATCACGTATCTGTAAAAATGTGACGTGTGTACCAGAAAATACAGTCCCGTTTCCACATACCAGCTTTTGTTGTTATGGAAGCAGCGAGTCGCAGGATAAATGCTTATTTCGTGTGAGGCCATGGGCCTCGCACAAAATGGCTTTATCGGGCGGCCCGCTGCGCGGGATTGTGCTATGACGTCACGCGCCCGACCTCGCGGGTCGGAGCGCGGCAGACTGCCTATTCGGTGACCGGTCACGGTGGTGGACGGAGCGCGCGCATCCCCACCGCCACCCCTGCTGCCTCCTACGTATTATCTGTGCGTGAGAAAATCGGTGAAAATGGTACTGTACATGGTATGACTCGTGACTCGTGAATGCTGTTTAAAAACCCGGTTTAGGAATGTTGTGTACCTATTTTGTTTTCATTGATAGCTGTTCACTACACCTTGTCTGGAAGGTTGACATAAGTTCTTATGGACTGTATTTTGGGCGTTGCACCTCACCAACGTCGGATCACGTATCTGTAAAAATGTGACGTGTGTACCAGAAAATACAGTCCCGTTTCCACATACCAGCTTTTGTTGTTATGGAAGCAGCGAGTCGCAGGATAAATAACTTCGCAAGAAATGTCCGCAGAGTCGCGATTTGGGCATCATTGTGTTCGCCTAGCTCAGGTGCGTCGAATGGTATACTTTTTGTTAGGGTGAGGTCAACTTAAGTAGTTGACCTCGGGTCAAGGTCAGGTCAGAGCCCCTCAGGTCACGAAGCTGGGCAAAGGGTATCACAAGGCGTCTGTGGCACTGATTGCCCGTAGTCCGTCAAATCGCCCCACCCAGCCTCCCCCCATCCATTGCCTTCTGGCCTGCCCTTCTTCCACTCCCCCTCTCCCCGTCCCACAGGCGATCTAGTGGCACTCAAACTGGACCGACCTCCGTGAACCCTAGCACCACCCTGCCATGCTGCAGTACTTTCAACACAGACTGTATATGGTAGAGTCTGTGTTGAACATACACAGTCATCTCACAGTCACAGTCTTAAATCTCAATAGCCGTTTTCACGACGGCCATCTGGAAGGTACACCATACACGTTTGGTGCACATTCGGTGTAGGTTAGGTGCAGATTTGGTTAAATTAGGTTCCGTGTGTTTCCTAGAAGCTATGGGTTATCGTTGCACTAATTGCTGATATGCCTGCTTTGTCAAATTATCAGACAGTATCATTGACATTTAACCCTAGAACGCCTAGGGGGGGGGGGGGGTTGTATCAACCCCCCCCTGAGGTTTTTTCGAAGTGCACGCTAAACGGCTTGTCGTAGCGGGCTGAAATTTTCAATACCCTCTGGGGCAATCTTTGCGCATCTTTTGCCGAAAAAAATTGATCGGGTCATGTCAGGTCACGGAGTTATGACGTCATAAGAGGTACAGCCTCCGGCCGACAGTTACCAAACGTGTGCGCCGAATCCCTAGGTTTTCTGCCGGTGATACCCACATTGTTTGATGGATCATGATGAAACTTCCCATGCATGTTGGGGCAAGCATTGGCTATCGTGTGGTGCAAGAAAATTGACCGGGTCAGGTCAGGTCACGGAGCTATGACGTCACAAGAGGAACAGCGTCCGGTACTATTTTTGAAAAGCGCCCGAACCACTATTTTGCTAATTCTTGTCACCTCAATGGGAATATGCAGCAATATTAGCTTCTATAGGGAGCAAATGGACCTCCCAAATCCAAAAATACAATCAGATTTAAAAAATTTAAATTTTGATTTTTCGAATTTCTGCCGCCGACTGTGACCTTGCCGACTTCCGGCGCTCCCAACGCGCCATTTTTAGAGCTAGGGAAACGAAATACATACCAAACGATAGAGAATTGATCAAGAAACACGATAGTGAAGGTTTCAAGTCGATATCTCCCACCGTTTTGCCGCAATCGCCGCGGAAAGTTGAAAAAGGTCTATTTTTCCGAAAATTTGACCTTTGACCGGTCAAAAGTAGGTCAAATGTTGACCTAGGACCAAAAATATACCACCAATCGCGAGATCTCGTTGAGAGCAATCCGTTGGTTTTTTCCGCTAAGCTCTACGACCTTCCGTTTCGAAACGCCAGGGGGGGGGGGTCGTAACACCCCCCCCCCCCCCTGGTCGTTCGTGTTATGAGAAATGGCCTGGTCGTGCGAGGGTTAAAACACTGAAATAAAAAATATAAAATAAAGATTTTGCCTTTTAACCCTCGTCGGCACAGGGGGGGGGGGGGGGTTGATGCGACCTTAACCCTATTCCTGGCGGGGGGGGGGGCTGAGGAGCCCCCCCCCTGAGGTTTTTTGGTTATTTCTCCCAAACGCGTTGAGCTAGGAAGCTCAAATTTTCTGACTTTTCCTAAAAGGCTTCTACGCAACATGTCTGAAAATTTTGAGTTGATCTGACCTCAGGTCAGGTCACCAGAGGCGGTTTGGTGACCCTACCTCAGAAAAGTTTGCAATCACGCCAGAGCTAGAGTTTTTGACCGATCAATTTCTTCTCTTCAGGCTTTAGTTAGGGTACCAGTATGTGCAATTTGTATATCTCGGAATTTTGATATCGGTGACCTAAGGTCAGGTCAGTTTCGCGACCTCCCCATTATAAGTCAATGGGGGAAAAATCAACTCCCTGTTTTTACCACTAAAACGGGTCGGAATGGCCCCATATACCATACATGACTTCATATACGATCAACCTTCACTACCTTGAGGTCTGTTTTGCTGTTGGGCAGCTGTGAGGTCATGTGACGTCATCAAAGGTCACCAAAGGTTTTTGGCCAATAACTCCGTACAGGAACAAGATACAGACGCGTGGATGGTCTCATTGTGTTCAGCTCGTCAAGACGCATCGAATGATATACATGATGACCTCGAGGTCACGTGACCTGAGGTCAACCTTTGACCTTGACCTTTCGAGGTCAACATATATATCATTCGATGCGGATTGACGAGAGGATCACGATGATGCCCTTAGTTTGTTCCTATCTTGACTAATTCGAAAGTTATTCGAGAAAAACTCTCTCCATATCTAGCGCTGCCATTTTGACTTTTTCGACCCCTGTGACGTCATCTTTGACCTGACCTGAAAATGACCTTTGTAAAAATTGTAGATCTTGACCGTGCGTATCCGATGCCGTTTACCGCTTGTCGCTATCTTGCTTCGTTCTCGAGATCTCAGGGGGGGGGGGGCCGAATCGGCCCCCCCCCCCCCGCCAGTTTCTTGTCCCGGCGGAGCCCGCCAGGAATAGGGTTAAGGTTTTTCGCGACAAACTCGCGTAAAAAGCGGCCGATCTCGACGAAACTTTCAGTACCCTCGCATTGATCAATTTTACACCTACCCTGAAAATTTCATGATCCTGACCCCAATGACCTTTGACAATGACTTTTGACCTGTGACCTCTTTTCCGTGACCATGTTTGGCCGAAATCGCGATTCGGCGTATGTCGGCTCGCATTACCCGCGCGTTTGCAAGCTTTTCGTGGTTTCAAACGTTCAAACATGTGATTTGATGTAGCTCCCATGCATTAAGGTGGGTGTCAAGGTCACCTGAAGGTCAGGTCAGGTCATTGACCTTTGGTGACCTCGGTTCACTTTTTCGAGTTTTACATGTTTCTAGGCTAGTTTTTGGAGCTGAATTCGAATTTAGCAACCATTTGAACAATTACGAAGTAGTTTTGGTGCTATCGTAACATGTTACGAAGCTGTCAGAGGCGGACGACAGGTACTACGAATACCCGTCACGACCCCTACCGGTTGACCTGACCTGACCTGACCCGACCTGGTCTAAACGCTTAACGACATCATCTTTGATCAAAACTAACACAATATTCGTGATCAGCACCCCGGAAAACCCCCGAGCAGCCACGCTTTACGACTTTCTAACAGGTCCCGATATTTCCGATTTTTGGGTCAAACCGATGACTTAGGACCTTAAAATTGGGCATCATTGGCTTCCTCTCGTGACGGGCAACACGCTCGTTTTTCTGCGAACCTCTAGCTCCATCAGGGGCCAAACGCGAGGGGGGTCGTACCAACCCCCCCCCCCTTGTGCCGTCGAAGGGCTCGAAATGGCCTGTGCCGGCGAGAGTTAAAAGAGATTAGGTGCAGATTTGGTCAAAGTAGGTGCATTCGCAGGATAGCCCGTCATGAAAACGGCTATTGTCTCTTCTGATCATTGGGAACCTAAGAAACAAAACATTTTGTGTTTCAGATGGACATAGAACGTCTGTGCGGAGAACTGACTGCTCTCCGTGAAGAGGTGGCTGGTTTGAAGGGAGAAGTGACCACACTGAAGGGAGAAGTGACCACACTGGAGGGAGACAACGCCGTACTGAAGGGAGAAGTGACCACACTGAAGGGGGAGGTGACCACACTTAAGGGAGACAACGCCACACTGAAGGGAGACAACACCACACTGCGTCAGGAGGTGGTCCATCTACGTGAAGAAGTGGTCCGCCTGCGACAGGCAGTTATCGAAGAGCGCACCACTCGCCAGGTCGTCGTGGAGGATCTGCGGCAGGAGGTCCGCCGGCGAGCGGCGCTATCCGGCCGTCCCCAGGGGTGAGACTGGGAGGCAGCAGGGGTGGCACTGGGGGGGGGGGGGGCACTTGGTGTAGACAGTTTGCCGGTAATTTAGTCAACCCGGTTGTGTAGACAGTTTGTAAGAGTCGACCTGGTTGTGTGGGCATTTTGTCTGTAAGAACCAACCTGGTTGTGTATACAGTTTGTCTGTAAGACACTGGATGGGCTTACGTGGGCGCATGGGTGGAGAATGTTTGAAAAAGTTACCCCGGCCGGCGACCGATAGTCGGAAAGACGACTAAGCTCACGTTGTCAACGATCATCATAAACAAACCCCTATTCTGACCCATGGAAATGGAAAAAATGGACGTTGTGTTTGTTCAAGAGTGAGCGTTGTATCCGACATTGTATTATTCATAATATTGCTGGCGATGATTGAAAAGGCGATTTTCTTTTAAGTGATTTTTTACTTAAACTTATGCAATTTCACAACATATTGAGGGTTCCGAGCAAGACAACCCTAAGTGTTGTTTTTTTAATTTTACAGGAGAAGCAAAAAACTGAATTCTAATTCTGTTTGTTGAGCCAGTGCAACGATACATCGCGTGCTGTGCAAGTAGGGAGCTCGCAATGTTATTACACCAAAAAATGTTATAAAATACTCACTGAGAGGGAATGCCAGGCACTTAAGTTCTTCTTGCTCACCAGAATGTCGACTCCGGCTACACAGTTCACATGCAAGAACAACCTAACCGTCGAAGCAAAACACTAGCTTTGCGTCACTAAAGCTGTATTTATGGCTGTAAGTGTGGCCAAACACTGCTACGTGATGCACTGCACCATGAACTGCAACATTGAACTGCAACTGTAACATTGAACATCGAACTGCAACAAATGCTGCACTGCTACGCTCCCTGCGGTGTCCTTCCTCTCACTCTCTCACTCTCACTCCCAGGGGCGTCGCCGACGGGGGGGGTCGGGGGGGGGGGGGGGTCGCGACCCCCCCACTCGTTAGAACCGGGGGGTCGACCCCCCCACTTTTGGCGATGCTGAGTATGCTTTTTTTAGCTATCATGTCAGGGAAGTTGGCGTCAGCAACATCAACAAATACAACGTCAGATTCAGAATCGCTTCAAGAGCTCCCTAGTCCCTATTGCTTATAGGTCAATAAGCTGTGGGCTAGAACATCAGCATGACAATATGATTCTAGTCCCTTTTTATCCCTCAAATGAGCGAGCGCGTCAAAACTGACCCAAGCGTTCGTCTGATTGTCAAAATAATGGTTGCAGTCGATTCGTCGGATGACGTATCAGTAACTATGAGGTACCTGGCTAGCCTCACCCCTGCTACCCTCGGACCTGCCTGCATAGGGGAAATGGGTTCAATGATGGATCCCTCTGGAGCTTTCCTAATAAGACGCGCAAAAAGGAGATATTGCAACGAAACTTCCAGTGACCTCGAGTTAATGAATTTTACACCTATTATGAAAAATTGCCCTGATTCGAATATGGATGACCTTGGTTAACTTTTTTGAGTTTTATTTGCTTCCACTTACAAGTGTGGTTTTTGGGGCTGATTTCGAGTTTAGCGCCCGTTTGAACCGTTTGAAGTAGTTTTGATAAATGGTGGTTATGTAACATGTTACGAAGCTATCGTTGGTGGTTGTCAGTCACCCACTCTAGATGGCCGGCAGGAAACCTGCTCGTCGACCTGACCTGACCCGACCCGATCTACCCAAAATGCATGAAGTCATCATTTTTGTTCAAGACTAACATCAAACTCGTACTAGGGACCCCGATAACAGCTAAGGCTCACTAAGTTCTAGCAGGCGGCCAGATTTTTCCTACTTTTGGGCGTTGACCTAAGATGACCCGGCCAAGACCTTGAAATTGGGCATCATCGGCTTTCTCTCATCACGGGCAGCATCCTCGCTCTTCCGCGAAGCTCTACCTCGATCAGGGGCCGAAAGTATGCCTTAGCGTTACGTTGGTAAGCGTTTTACCTTAGCGACCCGTAAAATACGAATAAGAGCTAGCCTATACAGCAACACAGAAAGCGTATTCGATAGCTTTTTTTTAACTCTTTCGCCAACTTCGCCTCAGATATGACTTCGGGTCTATGGCTTGTGTACCATAGAGTCCAAACAGCTAAACGGACGGATTTTGCCGAAACATTTGTTATGTAACAACCTATGATTCAGTGAATGTGTATGATATTCAATATTCATGTAATCACCATCGTTTTTGTTTCGTCGAAACACGTCGCATGGCTTACAATTTGAACTTGAATAGAAAACTTGACATCAGGTAAAGGTCATGACCTGACTAGAAAAGAACCTGCTGCATATGGATCGATCTGTGTTACTGAGCTGAACACACTCCAGGTGCTGTCATCGGCCATCGCTCTACAACGTCGCCATTAAAAATTGTTGTCAAAAATGTGTTATAGACCTTTGATGACCTAATCACTGACCATTCCAGTCACCACTGGTCATTAGCTGCACCTTGTCTCTAAAATGAACAAGGTGCCATGGCTACAAAAGTATCTAGCGTTTTTAGCATGTTCTTTCAAAGCAGAAGGCATCGTGCTTTTTCCCATATCTTATCATCATTGGTGAGGTCACATACCTATTTGACCTGACTTCACTTCTCAGATGTAAAATCCCAGATCCATGAACTGTTGGCACTTATAATCCCATTCATTACACCAAATTTCAGACTTATAGGAGTCAGGAGATAATCTATAGGAATGACAAGATTGCAGTTTTAAGAGGCATTAAAACTGAACTTGACATGACATTGTGACCTGACCTCAGGTGACCTGTGCTTGATTTTTATGCACGATGCAAAATTGATGTATTATAAGATATACCGCTGCTTTCGCGGCGCTGCGCGCCGAGGTTTTTCTCCGGGCACACGAAAAAACCGGGAGTGTGGCTAAAAACACCCCTACCCATCAAGACGAAGACCGGAAACCCGACCCCCCCACTCAAAAATCCGTGGCGACGCCCCTGCTCACTCCTCTTCCTCCGGATCGTCGAAATCGCTCTCCGGGAGAATGTCCTCCTGCCGCGCCGAGTGCGGCAAGCTCCTGTACTCCGTTTGGAACGGCTCCGGGATGTTCCCGTCGTCACAGAGCTTGATCAGATCGCGGTATTTTCCGCACTGATGGGCAGCCGCTTGCTGTAGAGCTGCTTTGGCTCGATGGCAGGCGACGTGTCGCCAGGGTGTCGTCCTCGACCTCGTCCAGCCTGGATCCGGATGCTCTTCTCTTGGTTGTTGTAGTCTATCTCTACGTTGACCTCTGGTTCGCCACGAGTGATAGTCACCTTGCTCATGTTCTTCCAGGGCCCGCTTTCGGTGAGGCATCGGCGCTGGATCGACTGCCAATCCTTCCAGTAGGTGATTTGATGCTCCTTGATGTCGTATGGGGAAGGGTCGTGCCGGGCGGTCCGAATGACTGCGCCACTCACTCGGGGCGTAGACCAGGTGATGACGAATCGATGACGAAATATACGTATGTAGGACAGGTAGGTGTCTGAGAAACCCCCATATTCGACAGTCGTGGATGGATTTTTTTCCGGCCATGGATTAATCTACAGGACACTTTTACCAGTGTCTTTGCACGTGGCTGACCAGAGCCCCTTCACCACCCATAAACGACACCCTGGATGCGCCCCTGAGTCCTGGCGAAGACGGCTAGGATGTTCTTGCCTGAACCCTAAGTGTCAAAAATGTCACTTAGGTTGTTCTTGCACTCTATATCTCAGCACAGGACGCACTCAGCGGTACGGCTGTGCTTGCATCCGACGTGGCTCGTCGAGCTGATTCGACTGGTATATTTAACTCAATTTCGAAAAAAAATGACACTTAGGGTTGTCTTGCTCGGAACCCTCGAATTATTCAGACCATACCTATCATGAGTCATTATGAGTTAATGTTGCGTTTTCAGCTTTTTATTGTGTCTCAAAATAGCTACAAAAAGATGACAGCTCACCTCGTAGGAGCTTTACAGAGAAAATTGAACGTTCGAACCAAAGCGCTAAAATGGATCACTGACATCCAGGGACACAGTCTTTTTCAATGTTGGGTGGCTCAACCTCTTATATAAGACAAACAGGGAGTTATCCAGGGATATCGACCGGTCCCGGTCTCGTAGCTCAATCGCTTGAGCGTTGGGCTCCGCGTGGCGAGAGCACGCGTTCCGGTTACAACAGTACGAGCTCGAAGCGTGACGGACGCTCGGTGTATGAGCATCCTGACGGCTACGCCCTGACGGTATGGTTGCGGTTTGTGGCAGGCCAGTCGAAGGCAGTGAGGTCAAGCAGCGGTTCTAAAAAAGTGCGCCGAAGGCGCGCCAAATTTTCGAAACTGAACACGATTTGAGAGCAATCTTGGCATTTGCAACCACACGCGGGTCCATAGGGCTCAACGTCACCGCATGGTAAGTTGAGTACCTAAATAGTGTAAATACCTTAACCTGGTTTGCAGTATTACGCCCATGGCAGTTAACATTCGAAAAACGACAGTTTTCTTTTCTCGTATGGCGACAGCTTCAGAGGCGGATCCAGCTCAGAGTTTTTTTTTTTGGGGGGGGGGGCAAACCATAACAATTTATCGATTCTTTCCATGCATCGTCCATAGGCGTAATGTTAACCCGCGCACCGACGGGGGTCTGCGCCAACTTAGTACCGACGGGGGGGGGGGGGCGGATGACCGCCCCCCCCCTGAGATCTCGAGAACGAAGCAAGATAGCGACAAGCGGTAAACGGCATCGGATACGCACGGTCAAGATCTACAATTTTTACTAAGGTCATTTTCAGGTCAGGTCAAAGATGACGTCACAGGGGTCGAAAACGTCAAAATGGCGGCGCTAAATATGGAGAGAGTTTTTCTCGAATAACTTTCGAATTAGTCAAGATAGGAACAAACTAAGGGCATCATCGTGATCCTCTCGTCAATCCGCATCGAATGATATATATGTTGACCTCGAAAGGTCAAGGTCAAAGGTTGACCTCAGGTCACGTGACCTCGAGGTCATCATGTATATCATTCGATGCGTCTTGACGAGCTGAACACAATGAGACCATCCACGCGTCTGTATCTTGTTCCTGTACGGAGTTATTGGCCAAAAACCTTTGGTGACCTTTGATGACGTCACATGACCTCACAGCTGCCCAACAGCAAAACAGACCTCAAGGTAGTGAAGGTTGATCGTATATGAAGTCATGTATGGTATATGGGGCCATTCCGACCCGTTTTAGTGGTAAAAACAGGGAGTTGATTTTTCCCCCATTGACTTATAATGGGGAGGTCGCGAAATTGACCTGACCTTAGGTCACCGATATCAAAATTCCGAGATAAACAAATTGTAGCTACTAATGACCTAATAACATCCTGCGACTTTCAAAGGCCTCCGACATCTACTGTAGCTCTGGCACGGTGACAAAGTTGCAAAAAAGTGACTTGAGGTTGGGTCATTCAAAGTGACCTGGTGACCTGACCTTGAAAGTTAGGAGGTTCAAACTTGCACACCATGTGTAAAATTGATAAGGGAATAGTCATATTAAATTTCGCGGCGCTACGCGCCGCGGTTTTCCCGCTATTCGCGAAAAACCTCAGGGGGGGGCGGATATCCGCCCCCCCCGTCGGTGCGCGGGTTAAAATTATGCCGTTTGGGGGGGGGGGGGCAAATGCCCATTTTGCCCCCCCCCCCTGGATCCGCCACTGGACAGCTTTTAGGACTTACAAGAGTGTAAAAGTTACCCCGGCCGCGCCGGGGTAGGCTGAAAGTTACCCCGGCCACGGCCGGGGTGGCCGGGGCATGTTCTCCACCCATGCGTGGGCGCCCATGATACGGTGCTGTCTCGGTAAAATGAAGACATCTCGAAATTATCGCCTTATGACTGACCTTAGATGACGTCTTACTACGTCACTCTGACGTCATTTCACCACAGTGACGGCGAAGAGGTGGCCTCACTGAAGGCCGACACCTGTGACAAGTGTGACGCCACCACCAGTTGTGACGTCACCCCAACTACGGAGGAGATGGGGCCGGCGGCGTCCGGTAAGCTGAGGCCTCCCGCGCCTCGCGAGGCCAACATCTACCACCTTGACTCGAAGCTGTTGAAGATGGTGCTGAGCAAGGTGGACTGCAGGGACATGTTCCGCGCCAGGCGGGGTGAGTGTCCTGGCGACTGGCGAGGTCGTGTGTCACAATAACTATTATCCGAGTCGATGTGATGTGTTTCCTTAGCCAACTGAGAGTTCAGCAAGTTGGGAAAGTCTGGGTGGATATATAAACTCCAATGAATGGCTTGTAGCTATGTGAATTCCGGTTGCCATTATATGGAATATCGATGTTATATTTTATAGAATTTCTAACGCTGCCTGTATTTGAACTCTGACTTTGATGTTTGTCGCTCGCTGGCATGCCGCCCGATCCCCCATGTTCCTTCGGTGCCGACAGTCTGCCGTCGGTGGCGGTCCGCTGTCGACGATATCATCGGCGACTGTCGGCGGGAGCTAACCGATCAGAAAACCCGCGGTGGAGAGGTGTCTACGCCGGCCACGGGCCTAGAGCTAGTAGTGAAGGTGCAGGACCAGCCGAAGATGACCGAATTGCGGGCGCCGACCGCTGAGACGGACACCGACCTCCGACTGGTCGGTGAGTCCTGTGTGAAACGCGCTACACGAACTGGTACGCTTTGTCCCGCTGTAACTGTCATCCCTTGTGTATATAAGTGATCACTGACTTCACTTACTGGTGACTTCACTGACTTCACTGACTTCACTGACTTCACTGATCACTTCACTGACTGGTGTTGCTTTACTCCAGCAGCCACCTGCCACGCCCTGGAGAAGGCCAACCTGCGCGGCTTCAAACTGCGGGTCTCTGCCCTGCGCCGGCTGGCGCGTGCCAACGGCTCCAGTCTGCGTGAGCTGACGCTGCCGGCCGGTATCAACGACTGGCAGCTGGAGGCGCTGCTGGAGCCGCTGAAGGCTCTGGAGCGGCTCGATGTGAGCCCGCCTGTGGAAAGCTCCGGCAAGTGGCTGCGGCTGCTGCCCAAGTCGCTGAAGAGACTGGACATCACTGGTGAGAAGGGTCGTAGGGTGCTGGTGTTGGTGGAACACGTATGTACATAAGTTTCTAGCACCGTTGCGTTTACACGTATTTGCGGCACTAGATCTCGAGAATGGCGTAGTCGAAAAAGGAAAAGCATTAACTTTCCTGAAATTGCTGCATATTTTGTGTTGTGAGAAAAACTGTTAAGAAGGGAAGGGCGAATTTGCTCGACGATACTTCTTTGTTTATAAGGACATAAACGGGCCGAGGTCTGATAGGTAATTAAGTCTGAGGCATCAGTAATACAATGTCACTCAAGGTCACTCAAGGTCTGGTTACAAGGCCACGCCAAGTGACCTCACTTTATAAAAAGTGTCAATGTTTGCCGTAGCTACATCGATTGACCGATCGGTTTGAAACATGAAGCTGGGGGGATCCAGAGCGTCGTAAGCCTCGTCGTAGCTGCAACGTGTCGCAAGTTGTGTAGTAAGTCGTTTTTGAAGGGATCAATCGATGAGTAGCGTTACTTAACCCTATTCCTGGCGGGGGGGCCTCAGGAGCCCCCCCCCCTGAGGTTTTTTGGTTATTTCTCCCAAACGCGTTGAGCTAGGAAGCTCAAATTTTGTGACTTTTTCTAAAAGGCTTCTACGCAACAGGTCTGAAAATTTTGAGTTGATCTGACCTCAGGTCAGGTCACCAGAGGCGGTTTGGTGACCCTACCTCAGAAAAGTTTGCAATCACGCCAGAGCTAGAGTTTTTGACCGATCAATTTCTTCTCTTCAGGCTTTAGTTAGGGTACCAGTATGTGCAATTTGTATATCTCGGAATTTTGATATCGGTGACCTAAGGTCAGGTCAGTTTCGCGACCTCCCCATTATAAGTCAATGGGGGAAAAATCAACTCCCTGTTTTTACCACTAAAACGGGTCGGAATGGCCCCATATACCATACATGACTTCATATACGATCCACCTTCACTACCTTGAGGTCTGTTTTGCTGTTGGGCAGCTGTGAGGTCATGTGACGTCATCAAAGGTCACCAAAGGTTTTTGGCCAATAACTCCGTATAGGAACAAGATACAGACGCGTGGATGGTCTCATTGTGTTCAGCTCGTCAAGACGCATCGAATGATATACATGATGACCTCGAGGTCACGTGACCTGAGGTCAACCTTTGACCTTGACCTTTCGAGGTCAACATATATATCATTCGATGCGGATTGACGAGAGGATCACGATGATGCCCTTAGTTTGTTCCTATCTTGACTAATTCGAAAGTTATTCGAGAAAAACTCTCTCCATATCTAGCGCCGCCATTTTGACTTTTTCGACCCCTGTGACGTCATCTTTGACCTGACCTGAAAATGACCTTTGTAAAAATTGTAGATCTTGGCTGTGCGTATCCGATGCCGTTTACCGCTTGTCGCTATCTTGCTTCGTTCTCGAGATCTCAGGGGGAGGGGGCCGAATCGGCCCCCCCCCCGCCAGTTTCTTGTCCCGGCGGAGCCCGCCAGGAATAGGGTTAAGTAGTAAAGTCTATCGCAAATAGCCTGATTTGCGACACAACTTGCGATTTTGAAATAGCAGTCGTAGGTTGTGTCGCAAGTTGACCTTGCCTTGAGGAAGAGGTCACAGGTCACAGGTCATTCGGGTCATGGTCACGAAATTTACACGGTAGGTGTAAAATTGTTTAAACTGTAGATCCTGAAAATTTGGTTGCAATCCGTTGACGCTAACGCGAGTTATAGAGCTTGAACTGACGGGTCGTCTATTAGGCCTCAATCCGTGCCAGCGAGAGTGTTGAAAATGGTGCATAATATCCCAGTAAACATGCCGACGTCGGCCCGACGTCGGGCCGAGACTCGGCCCGACGTCGGCCCAACGTCGGTTCAACCTCGGCCCGACATCGGCTGGACGTCGGATATGCCCGCATGTTCCGACGTCCAGCCGAAGTCCAGCCGACGTCGAGCCGACGTCGGGCCGAGGTCGTTTGCCGAGGTTGACGAGATCGTTTGTCGTTGGACCGACGGGTCCGACGTCGGCATGTTTATTGGGACAACGCGCCAAAAATGTCAACCGGCGGCGGGATTCGAGCCCACCAGTCGCCGACGTCGGCATGTTTACTGGGACAACACGCCAAAAGCACCACCCGGTGATGGGATTCGAACCCAGTGTCATTTGAACGCGAGGTTAGTGCGCTAGCCACTACACCACGCAGCCAGTTAGCAAATTTAGTTTGTTTTGTTGGGTTATGCCCTTTCGGTCTGACAAGACCATTTCAGAGCCGGAAGGATGATTGGTCTTCTTGGCGAGCACCCTGGGTACAGTTCATATAGAGTCCCTGGTCCCATTGCTGTTACGTGACACTTATTGGAAAGGGCGACCCCACAATGGATTCATACAGCCACTCTTACACACCTGCACCAACGTTTCCCAAAGTGTCCCTTTGATTAGTGGCACTTTGGCAAAGTGACACTTGCCGACTGGCCTTTCTATATGAACTGGGCCCGGCCCTGGCGAGTTGCCGTGGCTGAGCCTGACCAAAGGATAGGCCGAGCAGCCCCCAAGCACTCACCGCACCCGGCTACGGGCGAGCTCGGCTTACGGGCAATCCCAAATGGGATAAAGTTTCCCGTCCAGTCCGGATCAGGGGGTTGCGGCGTGGAGGAAGATTTGAGTTTTCTGAGGATCAATTTTGAATACAGAAGCTCTTTATGAAACATGAAACATGTATTTTATATTATTTTAACGGTCAAAACAGCGGCCGATGTCGGTCCGACGTCGCCCCGACGTCGGCCCGACGTCGGCTGGACCTCAGCAATTGATCTCGGTCCGACGTCGGCTGGACCTCGGCTGGACGTCGGAACATGCGGGCATATCCGACATCCAGCCGACGTCGTGCCGAGGTTGGACCGACGTCGGGCCGACGTCGACATGCCGATGCCGAGTTGCCGACGTCACTCCGACGTCGGCCGACGTCGGGCCGACGTCGGCATGTTTACTGGGATGTTATATTCACATTTATTGGGGTATTCGGGGATATGAAGTAGCCTAACACCATTCCAGCAACTACTGGCGAATCCAGAAAGGCGGTCTTGGACGTTGCAAGGGGCATCCCCCAAAATATTCTCCCAATTCCAAAAACGACGTGTCCCAGCTGACCCCGATGACCTCCAATGAGCTCTGTGATGACCCCAAGTTGATCTTTTTGACCTGACCTGTCCCAGATGACCTCCGTGACACCCTATTGAGCTCTCTGATGACTCCAAGCTGACCTCTGTGACCTGACGTGTCCCAGATGACCCCCATGACCTCAAATAGAGCTATGTGATGACCCCAACATGACCTTTGTGACCTGACGTGTCCCAGATGACCTCCGTGACCTCCAATTAAGCTCTCTGAGGACTCCAAGCTGACCTCTGTGACCTGACGTGTCCCAGATGACCTCCATTTGAGCTCTGTGATGACCCCAACTTGACCTCTGTGACCTGGCGTGTCCCATATGACCTCTGTAACCTCTAAGTGACCTCTATGATGACCCCAAGCTAACCTCTGTGACCTGACGTGTCCCAGATGACCCTCATGACCTCCAATAGAGCTCTGTGATGACCCCAAGTTGACCTCTGTTACCTGACGTGTCCCAGATGACCTCCGTGACCTCCAATTGAGCTCTCTAATGACTCCAAGCTGACCTCTGTGACCTGACGTGTCCCAGATGCTCTCCAATTGAGCTCTCTGATGACCTTTAGTTGACCTCTGTGACCTGACGTGTCCCATATGACCTCTGTGACCTCTAAGTGACCTCTCTGATGGCACCAAGCTGACCTCTGTGACCTGACGTGTCCCAGATGGCCCCAATGAATCAGAATCAGAATCAGAATCAGAATCAGTTTATTCGAAAAAGGTCCGCGTAAAACGGGGCTTTTCACTTTCTCACGTCAATCAGTAAATCAAAGCATTCTTCTAAAGCATCGATTCTAGATGCCCTATAGCCACGAATCTCCTGTGATGACCTTCAATGGAGCTCTGTGATGACCCCAAGTTGACCTCTGTGACTTGATGTGTCCCAGATGACCTCCGTGACCTCCAATTGAGCTCTGTGATGACCCTAGGTTGACCTCTGTGACCTGACGTGCCCCCAAGTTGCCCTCTGTGACCTGACGTGTCTCAGATTACTTCCGTGGTCTCCAATTGAGCTCTGTGATGACCCCAAGTTGACCTCTGTGACCTGACGTGTCCCAGATGACCTCTGTAACATCCAATTGTGACCTCCATCTACAAATTTCTTACCTCTCTGTGACCTCAAACTCTCGGAACTCAGTTCTTCTAAAGCATCGATTCTAGATGCCCTATAGCCACGAATCTCCTGTGATCGATCCCAAATTTTATGGCAAATCACGTGAGCGTTAGCAACCACAAGTCACCCAGTTAACCCGGCAGTTGCTGGGGTATTTCGCCACCCACCGTTTGCTGGGGGGGGGGGGGCGTTAAACGCCCCCAGCCGATAACTCGAGAACCAATAGGCGCAGCGAAACGCACGAGGCGGCAAACGTTTGATTTTCGGGGATATGTGCCTACCCGGTTGACCTGACCTTGACCCTGACCTATGCTTGACTGACCCCTATATGGAGCTGACACTCTTGTAGGCCTTATAAGATGGATTGTGCACCGTTTTGACAGAGTTTATGGCGAGAGGCGCCCATTGCGAAGTCCTGAAGTCCATGCTACTGAAAGCCCGATTTCAGGTGTTTGACCTGACCTTGACCCGACCTGTGATCTCAAAATTCAACTTTAAAGTACTCATCTGAAGCGTCTCGTCGCGTAATTTGGGGCGTAGAACACGATGGTGACATTCATTTTATCATATGTGTACGTGTTTGACTCAAAAAGTTCAATTTACTGCCTGGACGTCGGACCCGGCGGCCGCAGTGCACCTGCACACGTGCGGAGAGGGGCGCTGGAGGCTACTCTGGAGCTTCTGCCATTCCGCGGCGCGACTGCTGGCAAAACGGCGGCGATTGAGGCGGTTGGGAACAGCTGCAGCAATGGTGATGGCGGTGATGGCGACATGGCGGTTTGGGACTTCATCTCAGCGCGGCCGCCGCCCAGGCGCCGCTGCGCCCGGCTGCTCAGCCACCTACCGGATGGCGGGGTGGCCCTTACGGCCCTCACGCCCGTTCGGTCTGCGGCCACGTTGTGGGGTGGCGGTCGCGGGGTTAGCGGCGTTGGACTTCGTCCTTTATCCAGACTGCACCGTACCATCTGAACGGATGGATCTGCCAAGAAAGATGACATCCAAGGCGGCTATGAGGCGATCACAAAGCTTCACCAAGAGCTTCTCCTTCATGGGGCCGGCCGGCCGTTAAGTCGCAACACCGGCTGCCGAGTGCCAACAGCTGCGTGCGCTGGCGCCGACGCGTTGTGGGCCGCGCTGCTGACGCCCAAGCTGCGATATCAACCATCTATGAATAAGTTGGGTACCTTATGGGGCAAATCTTGCGCATCTTTTGATAAAAAAATTTGACCGGGTCATGTCAGGTCACGGAGTTATGACGTCACAAAGGGAACAGCCTCCGGCCGGATTTTCACAAACTGAGTGCCAACGCCCGAGGTTTCCTGCCGGTGGTACGGACATCGGTTGATGGATCGTAATGAAACTTCCCATGCATGTTGGGGCAAGTATTGGCTATCATATGGTATAAGAAACTTGACCGGGTCAGGTCAGGTCACGGAGCTATGATGTCACAAGAGGAACAGCGTCCGGTACTATTTTTGAAAAGCGCCCGAACCACTATTTTGCTAATTCTTGTCACCTCAATGGGAATATGCAGCAATATTAGCTTCTATAGGGAGCAAATGGACCTCCCAAATCCAAAAATACAATCAGATTTCAAAAATTTAAATTTTGATTTTTCGAATTTCTGCCGCCGACTGTGACCTTGCCGACTTCCGGCGCTCCCAACGCGCCATTTTTAGAGCTAGGGAAACGAAATACATACCAAACGATAGAGAATTGATCAAGGAACACGATAGTGAAGGTTTCAAGTCGATATCTCCCACCGTTTTGCCGCAATCGCCGCGGAAAGTTGAAAAAGTTTGATTTTTTTCGGAAAATTTTACCTTTGACCGGTCAAAAGTAGGTCAAATGTTGACCTAGGACCAAAAAATATACCACCAATCGCGAGATCTCGGCGAGAGCAATCCGTTGGTCTTTTCCGCTAAGCTCTACGACGCTCCGTTTTCAAACGCCAAGGGGGGTCGCACCAACCCCCCCCCCTGCATGGGCGAAGGTGGCAGATCGCCGTTTACGGGCGAGGGTTAAAGGGACCCTCCCACCTTAACATTAGTTTTGAGTTGAGATAGCCAAGTTTGCGGCCAGGCTCAGAAACCACCATTTATCCTGGTCGCAACCCCCGCAGCTTTATGGTGTTCAAGAAATTTCTTCCCTTTACTTGCAGGGTGGGACCAGCGTGGTCCCTTTCTCTTAACCATTACGGGAATCTGATGACGTCATCAGGCTTTCGAACGTCCGTTAAATGTTTGACTAAAACGTTTTGTAGCACGCGGTGGTATATGCTGCTTTGCGCGCAACAAATGCCGCACTTTCAAATAAAGTCGCTAGGAACAGCGGAGATCCCAAAAAGTAAACAAAAGTAAAAGTCTAATATCTTGAAAACCGGTGAATATTTTTCGATGAAATTTGGTAGATATTCGTTTTTGCTCTTTCTGAACCCAGCGACATCACTTTCATGCCAATTCATTAACTTTTTTGAAGGTGGGAGGGTCCCTTTAAATCGCGCAATGCAATTGAACCATGGTAAAGACAATGATAAATGAACTGAGAGCTGACATGCCCCATGCTTTGTGTGTGTATGTGTGTGTGTGTTTTTTTTTGTTTTTTTTTTTGGCGAGTCGATAAAAGTGGTTTTGGACACTGGATGAGTTTTTTAGGGGTGTGGTGAGGGGGGATGTAATTCCACAGACTTTCTGTCAGATTCACTAATGCAGTAGGTCTGTGCGGTGTTTAGTTATCGGAGCATTCTTTGAAAGTCGTGAATAGGGCCACCGAGTACCTAAAGCCGTGATATTCCCCCACAAAAACTTCTTTTAAATAACCGGGGATAGGTACATGAGCAGAGTAAATGCTATTACGAACGCCTATCACAATGCTGAGCGAATAGGAAAATCCATAGATGGAGAATTGTGCCGCGTTACGGGTGCTCGGGCGCAGCCAATCCACCGTTACCCCAGCGGTGACCTTGACCCGCATCGTCTGTCTCGGCTCCAAAGCCAAACCGGCGTGGAATTGGGAGCGTTCGAGCACTCATGGTCCAGCGCAATTCTCCACCTAAATCCATTCCTGATACACATTTGCTTGCTCATAGTCATGTAACCCCGGTAAATTCACCCAACTTTCATATTGGTCGCTCCATAGACAGATGGCCACAGAGATCAACTTAAAAGGCCATTGTTGCATTCATTTAGTGGAGATCATTAAAGAGCCGTGACAGGCCACAAGTCGCGTGACATCATACGTGTAACGACCAATGACGTCGGCCTGCAAAACCCAATGGAAGTGGCTAGCAGCGTGCAATAAAACAGGGCGCTGCTTTCTAAATGTCTGTCGTGCGCCATAAATGAATATATTCTTTGTAGCCTGGCAACTCAGTATCTTTTTTTAACTATTGTACTAGTATTTAATAATTTCATAATTTTATAATTGTGCTTACGCTTTATGTTGATATTAGTGATAAATCCTTAGATAAAGTAAATCGATGTGATATTTAATAGAAAAATAGCAAACTAACGCACCATTCATTCGAAAGCTGGGGAACCTACTAAAAAGAACTACTAAAATTCCTGAGGAACCAAAGGATCAAATGGGGATTAAATAGACGCCTGCTATTCCGTCGTGAAAACGGCCTGTGAGAACCTTGCCCGCGTCATCTTCGATCCAGACTGGGTCGACAATGCCCGTGCTGCTCACAGCGCACCATGCAGTGCATCGGGGCGGGTGCAGCTGATGTTCTGCGACCTCGTCTGAGGGCTTCTCGCTCCAGATCCGGTTTTCCAGATCAGATCCAGATCCAGATCCAGATCAGCGCCTTTGTGTCAGAACAACTGAATTGGTTTCGAAGTAGAACTGCACTATCTTAGCCTTTTCCTTCGTACAGTAATACGGCATGATGAATGAAAGCACTGATGCTGTCAACTACATAGGGCCTGTTCCATTGGCTCCTCTAACCTCCTCAAAGCTCCTCAAAGCTCATGAAATCGTTCCAGTGGCTCCTCCAACCTCCTCAAAGCTCCTCTGAAGCTCGCCTCAAACCTCCTCTAACCTGCTCCGAAATGAAAGGTGGTTTTTCGGATGAGGCTATGGACGACACAAATGGCGCGGCAAATACAAAACAGATGCACCGTGCTTCCTAGTTATCGGATGAAACTAGGCAAGTTAGCCGATATTCGAACGCATTTTATTAACCGTCGTGCAAATATCGTACCAGAGAAGTGAAATGGGTGAAGGTTGAAGGTTGAAATGCGTGAAATGCGTTTATGAGTGAAATGCGCCAGGATTGCAAACATTTTCTTTCCACAAACAGCTGATACCTCCTCTGAACTGCGTTCCAGTGGTCACCGAAATCGGGACGAAATACGGCCTCCTCCAACCTCCTCAAAGCTTATCTC
The DNA here is from genome assembly GCF_019059575.1 of Amphibalanus amphitrite. Classification (NCBI taxonomy): domain Eukaryota; kingdom Metazoa; phylum Arthropoda; class Thecostraca; order Balanomorpha; family Balanidae; genus Amphibalanus; species Amphibalanus amphitrite. The sequence continues at coordinate 360,683 of NW_024881986.1, forward strand.
ATCTTTTTTTCTGAGGAGCCAAAGGAACAGACCCATAGGGTCTGTTCCTTTGGCTCCTCAGAAAAAAAAGATGAGAGGAGCTTTGAGGAGGTTGGAGGAGGCCGTATTTCGTCCCGATTTCGGTGACCACTGGAACGCAGTTCAGAGGAGGTATCAGCTGTTTGTGGAAAAAAATGTTTGCAATCCTGGCGCATTTCACTCATAAACGCATTTCACGCATTTCAACCTTCAACCTTCACGCATTTCACTTCTCCGCTACGATATTTGCACGACGGTTAATAAAATTCGTTCGAATATCGGCTAACTTGCCTAGTTTCATCCGATAACTAGGCAGCATGATGCACCTGTTTTGTATTTGCCGCGCCATTTGTGTCGTCCATAGCCTCATCCGAAAAACCACCTTTCATTTCGGAGCAGGTTAGAGGAGGTTTTAGGCGAGCTTCAGAGGAGCTTTGAGGAGGTTGGAGGAGCCACTGGAACGATTTCATGAGCTTTGAGGAGCTTTGAGGAGGTTAGAGGAGCCAATGGAACAGGCCCATATTTCCAAAAAACTATTCTTTCGTCTCGTGTATTGAACACGTGAATTTAACCCTCGCACGACCAGGCCATTTCTCATAACACGAACGACCAGGGGGGGGGGGGGTTGTTACGACCCCCCCCTGGCGTTTCGAAACGGAAAGTCGTAGAGCTTAGCGGAAAAAAACCAACGGATTGCTCTCAACGAGATCTCGCGATTGGTGGTATATTTTGTGGTCCTAAGTCAACATTTGACCTACTTTTGACCGGTCAAAGGTCAAATTTTCGGGAAAATAGACTTTTTCAACTTTCGGCGGCGATTGCGGCAAAACGGTGGGAGATATCGACTTAAAACCTTCACTATCGTGTTCCTTGATCAATTCTCTATCGTTTGGTATGTATTTCGTTTCCCTAGCTCTAAAAATGGCGCGTTGGGAGCGCCGGAAGTCGGCAAGGTCACAGTCGGCGGCAGAAATTCGAAAAATCAAAATTTAAATTTTTGAAATCTGATTGTATTTTTGGATTTGGGAGGTCCATTTGCTCCCTATAGAAGCTAATATTGCTGCATATTCCCATTGAGGTGACAAGAATTAGCAAAATAGTGGTTCGGGCGCTTTTCAAAAATAGTACCGGACGCTGTTCCTCTTGTGACGTCATAGCTCCGCAACCTGACCTGACCCGGTCAAATTTCTTATACCATATGATAGCCAATACTTGCCCCAACATGCATGGGAAGTTTCATCACGATCCATCAACCGATGTCCGTACCACCGGCAGGAAACCTCGGGCGTTGGCACTCAGTTTGTGAAAATCCGGCCGGAGGCTGTACCTCTTATGACGTCATAACTCCGTGACCTGATATGACCCGATCAATTTTTTTTTTCGGCAAAAGATGCGCAAAGGTTGCCCCAGAGGGTATTGAAAATTTCAGCCCGCTACGACAAGCCGTTTAGCGTGCACTTCGAAAAAACCTCAGGGGGGGGGGGGTTGATACAACCCCCCCCTAGGCGTTCTAGGGTTAAATGCAGTAAGTACCTCCAAATACCAAAACAAATGTGTCAACATTTTCAGAAACACCCTGTACAAGGCGTAAAACAATGTGGTATTCAAAAAAGCCTTGTTATACAAATACAGAAGCAACGTGTACCAATCCCATCGCCTTTTTTCTTCCACCGGTATTTAACTGATCGCATAGGGGATGTACTGATTAGGAGCCGGAGCCGGAGCCGCCGGAGCCGGACCATTTTACTCGGAGCCGGAGCCGGAGCCGGAGCCGCCATGACATTTCACCCGGAGCCGGAGCCGGAGCCGATTTTTTTCTCCGGAGCCGGAGCCGGAGCCGGAGCCGTCTGAAATTTCCACGGCTCCGCATCCCTGCTTAAAATTAATACCATCTCATCCTTGTCGCCATAATGTAGTGACCGACGTCGCTATCTCCTTCTCGTGCCGCATCGCCTGCCCAGCCAGAGCCTCGTGTCCCTTCACCGAAGACTGTATTCACCTTCTCAAGCAGTCCCCTTTATGCCCTCCGCCCACGTCCGCAAAAACCGTCGCGCAGTCACCACTATAGAATACAACACAACTGTGGCGCACAACAAACTGAATCGTCTCTTCCAAGGCCGCGGATAACGCAGTCACTAAATCACTGCCGTATCCGATACTACACTCCTTTTCCGCTACGACACAACTTGCGACGGCATTGTGTCGCAACTTGCGACGTGTCGTAGATGGACTTGCGACGCCCTGGATCCCCCCGGCCTCAGCTATTGATAAGAGCAAGTCTACACAAAACGTATATCTTAGAATTAAGATATCGTTTACCTAAGATCGCGTCAATTTTACGACCTCTCTGAAAAAAAATTGAAAAGCTCCCTTTTGGACGAACGTCATTCTAAACACTTTCAAACATCGGATTACAAGTAAACATGACACACTGAACCGAAAAATGGCACCCGTGACCCCTCGCTATGTCCCTGAGGTCATCCCAGGTCACGAATGGTAACCAACAGTTTTCGGCTAATAACAGCTTTCATGGTATAGGCACGCTAGAACGATGAAAGTGTCTTAGATGTGTTCCGCTCGACGATGTGGATTACGGATCGACTGATATGCAGTACGCCCTGTCAGGCCATGGCCTTGACCTGAGGTCAAATTTTAAAGTTGACCTTTTAAGATCAAATTATAGTTTATTCGATGTGTTTTGATGATAGGAATACGGTGCTGCTCAAAGTAAAGTTGTGCTAATTTTTTATAGTAAAAAGTTGTTACCGAAAATCTGTTTCCACAAAAAACGTCTATTTTGACAGTTTCTGCCCTCCTGCAGCATAAACCGTAGAAGCTAGGTTAAATCTTAGAAAATTAGTCAGGAAAAGCGTTAAAAGAGCCATTGAGTGCGCTTTTTCAGCGGGGCTCTATCCGTTCCTGAGCTATGCGCCGATTTGTCGAAAATTGTCGAAGTTTGACCTGGAAAATGGCGACACTTTATCTTTGGTGACCTCTGGTGACCTGACCATTGACCTGCCCTTAAATGTGACAGCAGTAATTTCTTCATTATTTTACGCTCTTTCGAACAGCACCTACAGCGTGTCGCTACGTGGCCCAGGAGCCGAGTTAGTAGGGAGTTGGACTGGCCAATTTCACCACTGGCCACTTTGATCACTGGCCATAACGATCATTTCCACAAATATGGCCTACACATTCCTTGGACACTTCAAACACAGGACACTCCATCCATATAGCCTCTTTTGGACAATATGAACCAGCTGGCCTGTGTGAAAATATCCTATTTGCGGCCAATTGGCCACAATAGGACAATGAAATTTTGGGACGTTATGAACCATGTACCCAAGGCACTGGTCATTTCGAACACTTGGCACATCATGCCCTGGACATTATGAACCACGGCCAGAATGAATGCTCCCCGTTCAAACACCCCCTCCCCAGTAGGGCTTTGAAATCCAGGACCCCAGAGGGTCGCGGGTTAAAAACGCCCCCCCCCCCTCCGTCACGACGCGGGTTTACGGATAATTGTATCCCTCTTCACAGGATCCGGGATGACTGAAACGCCGGTGGATCACCCCCGATGGCCGACGTCTGGACTGGATGTTGTTATACGGCTAGCGACGGACACACTTCTGGACCAGCTGGCTGTTTTGGCGACCCACACAGTCACAGGACTGGCAATAGTTGGTGAGCAGCAGCATGAGTAAAGTATAGAAAGTTACGAAGTGTTGTGTATGTTGCATTATGAACGGGAGATGTTACTCTTCTGTTGTCTCAAATTACTCTAAAAGAATACAAAACTCATTGCGCCTGTCGTCCGGCTCTCGCCGGTATTGCATGCCTGTGGTGTCGCGACTGGGGCGCTAATTCATCGTTCGGTTAGGCACCTCAACAGCGACGAGCTCGATTTGCTCGAGGTTAACCAGTTAGAAGTGTGGCCCACATCAAGGAGTTCAGATTAAATGCTTGTGAGTTGTGGAGAACCCGATATTATGCGTTACGCGCTTCGTAATTATTTTATCTTACTGCTGGGATCTAGGCCACGGTGATCGCAACGTGTGTACATAAGCACTTATGGCTTCTGTATTTATGTTTTACAGACTCACCTTTCGTGACACCGGAAGCGACGGTACGCCTCCTGGCTGCCCTCATCAGCTTGAAGGACGTCACTTTTATCGGATCCGGCGTCATTTGCGACACTGTGCTAGCCGCCCTCCACGTCTGCTGCCAGCTGGATACGGTGCAGCTCAAAGACACCCGGCCCCTCACGGACATCCCTGCCCTGACCCAGTCAGAGGTGGCAGCGGTCAGCAGGTCAGTCGGCCGGACGGCGACGGCGGATATTAGGTGTATCTGGATAGACCGCAATAACCCCAGCGATAACCGTATTCGTTGGAGGTATACATAGGAGTACGGGCACAGGGACGTTGAAAATGAATAAAGCAATACAGACACTTTGATGCAAGTAATTAAATGTATATGAACACAAACAGACAGACAGACGGACGGGCAGATACGTAACTGCGCTGGTACTATTTTAATATAATATAGAAATAATGTATGTGGGGTCAGGGGTGGCATAAAACTCATTGTATCGTGTGAAACATTTGTAGCAAACTGCAGCACCAGACTGGGCCAACTTGAGATGGCCGGAGGCACACATGTTCTGTTATGAACGACATTGTAAATACATGGTGTCTCCGTGTTGAGTCGACCGCTGGTGCCACTGTGTGACTGTGTCCCGTATACTGACCTGTTCTGTTTTGTTATGATCTGTTGCAGGATGGCAGTGACCTGCAGGAAACTGAAGACACTGTTAATTGGATCCTCAACTGAAAACTACCAGGCCGTCCTGACCGCCCTGCACGAGACAGACCTGGGATGTGACAGTGGCCAGTCCCGTACCATCGATTTCAAGGTCCCAAGTAAGTGACCTCTGCCTCTGACCACCCACACCAGCCGACACGGCGCCACCGGCCTCTCGGACACACACTGACGCACGTGACGTCACCAGTACTGACGTCACACTTGGTGACGTGTATCCCCGTAAGTGGCGTCACGATATCAGTATCAGCCCTCATGACGTCATTACTCAGTGATACACACGTTGTCATTGTGTTCGTTTATGTATCTGTAGGTGACGTCATCAGTTTGAGTTGCCCCATGTAACATCACTAGCAATCAGTGTGTAATCTGACGTGTTCCGTTTCCAGAGTCTGTATACGACAAGCTTACCAAGCCTCCCAAACGCAGCAAAATCTCTTTGAAGTACTTTGGCTAGACGACTATCTTCCCGGTGCGCGTATTTACAAATTGCAACCGAGCTCCGCCGTGGGGTAAGGTGGGCAGGGGTTTTCGCACTACGGCTGCGGTTGAACTACCGTCTGTGGTAGAAACTTCAGGACGATGGCGCGTTTCATACGAAATCTGGCGCAATGTTTGTTTGCTTCTGAACTTGTACTGTTATTGCTGTGAATTCTTGAAGTGGGAGTGTTTCAATAACAATTGGTGGATTATTTGAGTTTCTTTATATAAACATAGAATAGTATCATGAAACATTGTGTGGAAACTGCAAATACTGATAATTGATATGATCAATTACTTAGTTTGGGAATTGATGCACATTTTGTAGAGATTTGTCTGGCAAATGGTGTAACAACCCTCAAGCCTATCATGATCTGAAGCTGTTGTAACAAATCAAAATTGCTTTGATGTTACATAGTACCTTGTTGGAAAGACTGGAGCATGGTTCAAGATGATGTGTAAAAATTCAAGATTGGTGCGAAAGCTTGTGACTGAAGAATGAAAGCAGTTCGATATGATGGCTCAATCAAACGTGGAAATGGACGTCAAAAGTAGAGTTTCAACGTTCCAGCATGTGAGAATAACTTCAGAAATTCATAGTTTTTGTAGTATTGCATTCTTTTTATGTACAGTTATAGGTTTTGTTAGGGTATTTCAAATTCATTGTGTCAGTTGAGATATAGATGGATTGCGGAAAATTTTAGAATCATTGCATGGTAGCTACCCAGTAGACATGCCGACGTCGGCCCGACGTCGGCCGACGTCGGGGTGACGTCGGCAACTCGGCATCGGCATGCCGACGTCGGCCCGACGTCGGTCCAACCTCGGCACGACGTCGGCTGGATGTCGGATATGCCCGCATGTTCCGACGTCCAGCCGAGGTCCAGCCGACGTCGGGCCGACGTCGGACCGAGATCAATTGCTGAGGTCCAGCCGACGTCGGGCCGACGTCGGGGCGACGTCGGACCGACATCGGCCGCTGTTTTGACCGTTAAAATAATATAAAATACATGTTTCATGTTTCATAAAGAGCTTCTGTATTCAAAATATCCTCAGGAAACTCAAATCTTCCTCCACGCCGCAACCCCCTGATCCGGACTGGACGGGAAACTTTATCCCAGTTGGAATTGCCCGTAAGCCGAGCTCGCCCGTAGCCGGGTGCGGTGAGTGCTTGGGGGCTGCTCGGCCTATCCTTTGGTCAGGCTCAGCCCCGGCAACTCATCAGGGCCGGGCCCAGTTCATATAGAAAGGCCAGTCGGCAAGTGTCACTTTGCCAAAATGCCGCTTATCAAAGGGACACTTTGGGAAACGTTGGTGCAGGTGTGTAAGAGTGGCTATATAAATCCATTGTGGGGTCGCCCTTTCCAATAAGTGTCACGTAACAGCAATGGGACCAGGGACTCTATATGAACTGGACCCAGGGTGCTCGCCAAGAAGACCAATGTCTCCATCCTATGATCCTTCCTTCCGGCTCTGAAATGGTCTTGTCAGACCGAAAGGGCATAACCCAACAAAACAAACCAAGTTCGTTAGCTGGCTGCGTGGTGTAGTGGTTAGCGCACTAACCTCGCGTTAGAATGACACGGGGTTCGAATCCCATCGCCGGCTGATGCTTTTGGCGTGTTGTCCCAGTATGCGACGTCGGCGACTGGGGGGCTCGAATCCCGCCGCCGGTTGATATTTTTGGCGCGTTGTCCCAATAAACATGCCGACGTCGGCCCCGTCGGTCCAACGACAAACGATCTCGTCAACCTCGGCAAACGATCTCGGCCCGACGTCGGCTCGACGTCGGCTGGACTTCGGCTGGACGTCGGAACATGCGGGCATATCCGACGTCCAGCCGATGTCGGGCCGAGGTTGAACCGACGTTGGGCCGATGTCGGGCCGAGCCTCGGCCCGACGTCGGGCCGACGTCGGCATGTTTACTGGGTAGGTACTTGTTCGGTAAAAAGGTATGTGATGAATGCCATGAGAAGGTTTTTTATGATTCAATATATGGTCGTTGTTGTACCTACAAAAATGCAAGCTTACCAGCAACTACACCTTTTTAGGCGCAATTTCAAAAATTTAAAGACCAAATTCAAAAAGTTTACATTCAAAATGCACGTGAACGTTTTGAATTTGGTCTTTAACTTTTTGAAATTGCGCCTAAAATGCTGTAGTTTCTGAATCAAATCGAAAGTATATTTTGCCATGAATGTAAATATGTACCTGCAAAGTATGTCAATAAATTTGTGTGATGTTGACCAGAGAGTTTTATCATCTAGGCATTTATGTCGCTTCTTACATTAGGTGTTAAGCATAGTAATTACGGATGAATTTTGTGCCAATATCTTCAATGCACAATGTATGTAGCATGTCTACAACCCTCACTGATCCTGCTATAGCTATAGGCATTTGGCACCAGCTTGACCAAGGGCATGAACTTCACAGTTGCACAACCTTTTGTCATGTACCACCACCAGTCACTTTTTTACTTAAGGTGCACACAACAATGTGCAGAGGGCCTACACAAAAACAACATGATTAGTGTGCACTATGCACAGCATTGTACCCTGATTATTTGAATATTTTGATCACTCAACAGTCAGCAGTCAGGAGATAATCATTGAATATCACATTTATTATACATCACTTGTCAAACAAGAGCATGATGACACACATTTTGACAAGCAATTCCAATAAGTTGGACAGTCACCTCCCTGGGCGTCATTTTTCCAGGAAGGTACCTACCTCTGCAGGTATTGTGGTAGGCTAGGTTGAATTGGGTTAAGTTAGGCGAAGTAAGGTGGTTAGGACCAGGTCAGACTGTAAGGCCTGGTCAGGTTGATTTTAATCTTTCATTCTAATTTGACATAGATACCTGTCACCTATGTTTTTGCTCAAGCCTGAATTTCATTAGGTAATGAGTTAATTTTGCTTTGTTTTTATCTGTCTTGTTTGGTGTTTTTGTCCCTTATATTTTGCCGCCCCATAGGCAAGGGTGGAGCTTTTCCAGGGAAGGTGGTGGAGCATGATTGGAGGCGCTCAACCAGACGGCATAGGAGGGCACGGTTTCTGAACGCGTACTGATGCCTGATTCAAGCCACGCTGTCTTCATGCGGGGCGGCGCGCTACTTAACCCTATTAGTGGCAGGCTCCTGGCTACCCCTATTAGTGGCAGGGGGGGGCTGTTTACGACCCCCCCTTGATATCTCGAGATCTAACGGGCCGATTTTCAAAATTCAAACGGCATTCGACTTCGCTCAACGTGATCTACATTTCTAAAAAAAAAAAATTAAGAAAATGTCAAAAGGGGGGTTGAGGGGGGTAAAAACGGGCAAATTGCAGATACATTTTAGACTGCTTATCACGGCCAGGTTTCTGAACCAATCTTAACGTAACTTTTGCCGATCGATAAAGAATGAACCAGGAATTCACATGGATCCTAAAAATATGCATTTTCAAAAATCATAGGCGGATACAGATCATTGAGATTGGGGGTACACAAAAAGTATAGCAAATAAGGTTTTTGTTGGTACTGTTTCTAAAAAGGGTGGTAATGGTCTTGTTATGTTACAATTTTCTTATGAGAGAACGACTACAATTGTATTGGTCATGCATAGGCGGTGTCAGGGCACCTATGTTGGGAGGTAAAACATAACCCCCCTTTTTGGACGCCTGGATCCGCCTATTATAGCAAAAACGTGTCAAAAGAGGATGCACAATAACTTTGTATATGTTATCACATGATAAAACTGGTGCATACAGTTATAATACATCAGCATCGTGATCATCGCCCAAATGACTCGCTTCACGAATAGGACCCCCCAATTCCCAGTGCTCTGGAGCCGCCCTTGGTAAAGTTATGAACTTGAAATTTTCAGGGAATGTGCCCAATTTAGTTTTAGGAAAAGTCAGAAAATTTCAGCATCGTAGCTTCAGCGGTTTCGGAGATATTCCCGAAAAACCTGAGGGGTGGATGAAAACAACCCCCCCCCTGCCACTAATAGGGTTAACCCGCGCCCTGCTGGGGGGGGGGGGTGTTTGAACACCCCCCCTGTGGTTTTTCGCGAATATCTCAAAAACGGCGGCGCGGAGCGCCGCCGTTTTTGGTACACCTTATCATACATCGATTCTACACATGTTGTGAAAATTTCAGACCAAGGTCATTCAAGGTCAGGTCACCAGGTCACTCGAAGTGACCTCACCTCATAAAAAGTTTCAATGTCTGTCATAGCTACACCGAGTGACCGATCGCTTTGAAACTTTCAGCGATTGCTAAGAGCATTAGCATGTACAAAATGTTTATCTCAGAATTTTGATATCGATGACCTAAGGTCAGGTCAATTTTGCGACCTCACCATTATAAGTCAATGGGAGAAAATTGAAATGCGCCTGTTTTGGACGAAAGACATTATAAACACTCCCAAACACTGAATTACAAGTGGTTTAGACACACTGAACATGAAAATGGTGTCTGTGACCCCTGTTTATGCCCTGAGGTCATCTTAGGTCACGAATGGTATCTAACAGTTTTTCGCAAATAACTTTTGATAGAGGCATGCTAGAGCGATGAAAACGCCTTAGATGTGTTCAGCTCGACGATACGGATCGACTGATATGCAACATGACCCTTTCCGGTCAGGTCATGACCTTGACCTGAGGTCAAATTTTCAAGTTGACCTTTCAAGGTCAAATTATAGTTCGTTCGATGCGTCTTGACGAGAGGAACACGATGCCGGTAAAAGTAAGCTCTTACAATGCTTGGGTCAAAAGTTATTGCAGAAAAACTGTTTCCGAAAAAATCGGCTATTTTTGCAGTTTTTGCCCCCTGCAGGCAAAACCGTTGACGTTAGGTCAAATCTGAGAAAATTACTCAGAAAGGGCGTTAATAGGGCTATCGAATGCGCTTTTCCGCGGCGCTGTAGCTCTATTGGTTCCCGAGTTATGCGTTGGCTTCTTGGAAATTTTCGACATTCGACCTGGAAATCGGCGAAAATTTGCCTTCAATGACCTCTGGTGACCTGACCTTTGACCTGACCAAAAAATTGACCGAAGTGATTTCCTCATTATTTTTGACGCTCTTTCGAACGCCGCCTTCCGCGTATCGCTACGTGGCCCAGGAGCCGAGTTAGAAGGGGGGTGTTCAAACACCCCCCCCAGCAGGGCGTGGAAATCCAGGACCCCCAGCCGGGCGCGGGTTAAAAGTCCCTAAAAGAACGGGAAGTGATGCCGATAGAACCTTCAACCATTCTGGGCTAACGCTTATGACTTGGAAAAAGTCGCGATCCCAATTCAATCGAAAACCTGTGGGCTCTTGTTCAGCAGTCGTTTGTCAAAGCAGTTAAGTCATCAGCACAAGTGTCTCCTGTCTTGGAATGTGACGGTCGTGTATATCGGGGAGATGGCGAGCGTGCGAACTGTTTGAACGCTTGTTTTGCCCGTAAGTTTAGCGACCCGGCGGTTGATGCACTGCCGGTGGCGCCGGTGCTCGGTGCCCCTGGAACAGACCGCTTCACTGTGCCGCGAGGCCGGGTCGCTCAGTTACTGCGGGAGCTGTCCCCGCACAAGGCCTGTGGCCCAGACGGCCTTAGCGCTCGCATTCTGCGTGAATGTGCTGATGAGGTAGCCGTCCCACTTGAAATCATTTGTGAGATGTCTGTTTCTTGTGGGTACTTCCCATCCTATTGGAGACAGGCTAATGTTGTTAGCATTCATAAGAAAGGTTCCAAGAAAATCCCTGACAATTACCGAGCCGTTTCCTTGCTCTCAATTTGCTCAAAAGTCCTAGAGAAGGTAGTTTTGGAGAATCTCCTGCCGGTCTGTCTTCCTGCCATCCCCGCCAACCAGCATGGATTCCTGCCAGGCCGCTCATGTGTTACTAACCTGTCCTGCTTCCTTGATCACTGCTGGTCCTCCATTTCCAAAGGTAAACAGACAGACGCCATTTACACCGACTTTTCGTCCGCCTTCACGTCTGTAAACCATGTCCTACTTCTTCATAAACTCCGCTCATCCTTTCACATCACTGGCACTGCTCACTCCTGGCTTACATCCTATCTCAGCGATCGCATGCAGCGCGTTGTTTTGAACGGCAAGCATTCGGCGTGGACTGCTGTGCAGTCAGGCGTGCCCGAAGGCAGCATTTTGGGACCTTTGTTGTTCGCGTGCTTTGTTGCTGACATCCCGAAGTGTATGGAGACTGGCTGCCTGTTATATGCAGATGATGTCAAGCTGTTTCACCGAGTGGGGTCCGATGATGATGTTGCTTTACTTCAGGCGGACTTAGACAAGCTTCACGACTGGTGTAAAACATGGAAACTAAAACTCAATCCGGTTAAATGTCAAACGATCACTTTCACCCTTAGGACAACTCCCATTAGGTCGACATACAGGGTTAATGGTCATGTGCTTAATCGTTGTCAGGAGGTGCGCGATTTAGGCATCCTTTTGGACGCAAGGCTTACGTTTTCGCAGCATGTTGATGCCACCATACGGAAATGTAACAAGATGTTAGGCCTAATAATGCGCAGTGTACAGTTGCCTCGATGTCCCCGGCGGGTCAAATTCAATCGAACTGCGCTGCTTGCCGCCTACAAAGCTCACGTCCGCTCAATTGCTGAGTACGGCAGCGTTGTCTGGAGCGGTGCAGCAAAGACTCATCTTGTGCGGCTCGAGCGAATGCAGCATCGTTTTTTGATGTGGCTGGCATCAAACTCCGACGGAGACGGCTCCAGTCTTGATTACGTGTGTCTCCTGAACCGCTTTGGTTTGTGCTCGATTAAGTCACGCTTTGTACAGACCGATCTTTCATTTCTAGTCAATGTGTATCGCAATAGGATTGACTGCCCTTACCTGATGGCAATCTTCGGACTAGCAGTCCCCAACAGACGCTCTCGACAGACAGGGCTGTTCCACGTACCGTTCGGTCGCGTGGACACTGTGAAGTCAGGGTTCACTGTCCGTATCCCTGTGCTATGTAACCGCTTCTTGCAACATACACCCACCGCTGACATGTTGGCATCATCGGGCTCCGTTTTATCGGACATCCGTGAGTTTGCTCGTTCTCAGGGAACGTACATGTAATGTGTTGTCATCGTTGTGTGCATGTGTTGTGTTGTGTTACCTAGTTTAAATTGACTGCCACTGTAAATGGGCTGCAAGGCCTGTAGTCGGTTAATGCAAATACAGAATACAGAATACAGAATACAGAATACAGCAGGAGGTAAATGAAGAGCCACCCGCCATAAGCACTGCTCAACCGCAGGCACAGGTTTAGACGGCGTTGGTCCGCATCAAAGCCAGTGTGATGGAGAATCCATTGGCTGAAATGCTCCAGAACATTCATCACTGTGTTTTTATGAAAGGTGGCTACAAGCTCAGTTAAAAGAAAAAGTACCAGATTGTTTTGGTTTTTAATTACAGTGGGAATAAAGGTGTCCGGATAATTTCGTTACACCCCCTGTAATGTTCAAATGGTTGGTAAATTCGAAATAAGCTCCAAAAACTAGCCTAGAAACATGTAAAACTCGAAAAAGGAACCGAGGTCATCAAAGGTCATTGAGCTGACCTGACCTTCAGGTGACCTTGACACCCACCCTAATGCATGGGACCAGCATCATATCACATGTTTCAACTTTCAACGCTTGAAACCACGTGAAAACTGCAACCGCGCGGCTAATGCGAGCCGACATACGCCGAATCGCGATTCGGGCCAAACATGGTCTCGAGAAATAGGTCACAGGTCAAAGGTCATTTGGGTCAGGGTCATGAAATTTTCAGGGTAGGTGTTAAATTGATAAAATCGGGGGCATTGAAAGTTTCGTCGCGATCGGCCGGTTTTTACGCGAGTTACTCACGAAAAACCGATAAAGCGCACCCAAAAAGGCAGAAATATGCACATGCGATATCCTATACTGCGAAAAAAGGTGCATCATTTTTTAACCTCACCGACAAATTGTAATTACCCTAAGCTCAGGCAGACGTATGGTAGAAGATCCCCCAAGTGAAATACACTACGGCGGAAATAAAATACCCTACGGCGGAGCTCGGTTGCAATTTGTAAATACGCTCCCGGTGCCTCGTCCGCGCAGCGTATATTCGGATGCAGTATGAGCAGAGCATGGGTCCCGAAAAATTCCTCAGAAACTAGAGAAATTCTCGGACACACACGACGGGTACCATATGAATGCGGGTGAGACTAAATGCTTACTTCGAAATTTAAGCTGCGTTGCGGCATTGGCGGTTATGTGCGGCGTGTATGCCGCATGATTAGTAAGCGGCGACCACTAAATTAAAAACTCAACAGCTTTGACCTGTTTTCAATGGATAACACTGCATACCAAAAATGTCCATCGCTCTCGTCATAGGATATTTAGATTTAAATAACTAACTTATCTACATCATCGTTTTGAACCAAATTAACCCCAGGACCCCAGGACTACGGCAAACTCAAAAACGACAGACCCAAAATGGCACATGTTACAATCATGCCACCCCAGACCACATCCACTTGCCAACACATCAAGCCAACAATGCCATCACTGATATCACACAACCATCCTCAGCGCCTAGCATGAATTCTGACACAACACCATCACCCATCACTGCCGATAGCCACACTAATAGTCGCTCTCCACCATCTCCAGCAGTTGATAACCCCAGCATATCCGCTCGTTTAGCACGCTACCGTGAACTGTTCCAACAAATAAAATCAGAATTCAGGGCGCAAGGACTCGAGGTCGAGACTAGCCGCGACTATATGGACGATCCAGAGCTGGCTTACTACTTTACACGCGGGGCAAACTAATGTTCCTGCGTGCCAGCTGTGTTAAGCTGTCAATGTCTCTGCTTTTTTGTAAAGTGTCTGTAATTTAACCATGCTTGAAGTGTACGATGAATATATATATACTTTCAACTTGACCCTCGCCCGTATAGGTGTTTTTTTTTCCAGCCGCGAACGTATAAGGTATAACCCCTTGCCGTTTCGCTCCTGATCAAGCTAGAGCTTCGCGGAAAAAACCAGCGTGTTGCCCGTGACGAGAGGAAGCCGATGATACCCAATTTTAAGGTCCTAGGTCATCGGTTGACCTCCCAGGTCAGGTCAATGACCCAAAAGGCGGGAAAATTGGGACCTGTTAGAACGTTGGACGTGGTGAACGTGGGACCTGAAAAAGTTGCACCTCTATGTAATATGTGGGTTCGATATACTGTGTGACGTTCCAAGAACTATTTGGGAAAAGTTGCACCTCCGGAGAGACGGACGGACGGACGGAGAGACGGACGGACGGACGGAGAGACGGATGGACGGACGAAGAGACTGATGACGGACGGACGGAGAGAGTGACTGATGGACGGACGGATGGAGAAACGGACGGACGGATGGACGGACTGAGAGACGGAAGGGCGGACGGACGGACGGACGGACTGAGAGACGGAAGGGCGGGCGAACGGACGGAGAGACGGACAAAGAGATGGACAGACGGACGAGAGAGAGAGAGAGAGAGAGAGAGAGAGAGAGAGAGAGAGAGAGAGAGAGAGAGAGTGAGTGAGTGAGAGAGAGAGAGAGAAAGAGAGAGAGAGAGAGAGAGAGAGAGAGAGAGAGAGAGAGAGAGAGAGAGAGAGAGAGAGAGAGAGAGAGAGAGAGAGAAGGGAGGTGAGAGAGAGAGAAGGGTGGTGAGAAAAAAGAGGATCAGATGAAGGAAAAGACTTAGAGACATGGATATTACTTGTCAGAGACTCGGGGAGGACGGGAAGGAGACTGATACCTAAAGAGAGGAAAGATGATCGTGAGCAAGGGGTTTGGGAGATAGGTAAGGAGACAGGGGAAAATGAGATTTTATTGCTCCGGTCCCAATAACACTTCCCAAAATAAAATATAATTGGTCGTAATTATCGAATAAGAATCGGAAATTGTCAATTGAACGTCTGATTTGCTTACATCGATCCGCCCTATACCCTGTTTGACATGTTTGCACCAAAGCCAACTTGCAGGCTATACATCGAGCCAGTGGTATATACTATACAATAAATACATCTCTCCCGGTGGTATACCTGCATAGAGCCGAGACCTCCGGCTGTATTTTCCCACGATCAGCCGGATTGCAAAGCCGTGTATTTTTCGTCCGTTGCAGGCGGCCGGCGCAATCTCCGTGAAAGAAGCGCTCCAGTGACAAAAGCACGAGCAGATCGCCTAAATGCCGGTGACCGCGAGAATTTCTCTAGTTTCTGAAGAATTTTTCGGGACCCATGCTCTACTCATACTGCATCCGAATATACGCGTCCGCGCATGTGCCGTCAGCAGTGTCGGAACTCGACAACAGATGGCAGCACCGTGTCCCGTCGGCAGCGCTGTTCTGTACACAATGCACATCTAGACCTTCATATCCAGAAGTACTTCGAGTCGCCCTGTCCCATCGGGTCAGGCCCGTGGGTGCTTTACCGCCGTGCCAGGCTGGTTTCGGTTGAGTGGCCACCTAAATGATTGATCATTTGAGCACAGATTGCTACGTTTGTTGACACTGCTTTGATAGACACTAGTTATATTCCGAGTTTTATCACGCTCTGGGCCACTGTCCAGCCGTCGGTAAACCGTTGTCACCGTGCCGGAGGTACCGCCGTGGTGACGTCACGTGTGTTGTGACGTCACGCTGGCTCACACCGCTGTGCTGTTGTGTTGTAGTTTCAGTTTAGACCAGAGAGTGGTTGTAGCCAGGCTGGCACGGTCCACCGACATCAAAACAACGGTGCGTCAGCTGATTATTGGTCCTCCGATTCAGGAGAAATTATTAACGCGGGAACGCCGCACAGTGGGCCAGGCGCTTCAAAAAAGCGGAATTAAATCAATGAGCACAGCTGCGGTGCCAAAAATGATTCGTTACAGGGTAAAATATCATGCTAAAGCCGAATCCGATATCCATTTTCAAATTTGATTGGTTACGCTAGGTCACTGACCTATGACGTCATTATTTAATTTCTGCGCTGCACATATGCCTGGGACAGGCGGGCACTATGTCGCATTGGCCGCGCGTTTGCAGTCTTTTCGTGGTTTCAAGCGTTCAAACATGTGATATGATGTTGGTCCCATGCATTAGGGTGGGTGTAAAGGTCGCCTGAAGGTCAGGTCAGGTCATTCACCTTCGATGACCTCGGTTCACTTTTTCGAGTTTTACATGTTTCTGGGCTAGTTTTTGGAGCTGAATTCGAATTTAGGAACCATTTGAACATTTACGAAGTAGTTTTGGTGCCTTCGTAACATGTTACGAAGCTGTCAGAGGCGGGTTGACACCTACTACGAATACCCGGCAGGACCCATACTGGTTGACCTGACCTGAGCTGACCCGACCTGGCCTAAATGCATGAAGACATCATCTGTGATCAAAACTAACATGATATTCGTGATCAGCATCCCGAAAAACCCCTTAGCAGCCACACTATACGACGTTCTAACAGGTCCCGATTTTCGGCCATTGACCTGACCTCAGAGGTTACCATTTGACCTATGACCTTAAAACCGGGTACTGTTGGCTTCGTCTCGTGACGACCTACACGATGGTTTTTTTCCGCGAGGCTCTAGCTTAATTAGGCGCCAAACGCGAGGAGGGTCGCTTCCCCCTGTGCCGTCGAGGGATGCAAAACGGCCTATGCCGGCGAGGGTTAAACCCTTATTTGTCCATTTCGCGCAAAAATGCGCAAAATATTTGCATTGGGCAGCAAGCTATACACCTTGAGGAAAGTCAGGCAGCATATATCTTCGTGTTGTTCGGTGACGTTTTCTTTATATCCTTATATAAATTCATTGCGTCGTTGCACTACTACGGTTCCGAACAGGCACTGTAAACCCCACCGCTACTAGTAAGCATGAAATAGTTCCCGGGAACTTGAGTACGAGAAACATGCGCAGAAATACCGACTGTTTTTTTAAAGCTATTTTGTACGGAATAATTTTAATGATTTTACGCTGAGAGCTTTTGAATCGGGGGAACGGAATATGGCACACAGCAGTCATTTCCATCTCCAGTCGGTAAGTCCTACTTTGCGACGTTATAGCATTATCTGCCTTGACATTGGGGAAAGGAAACTTGCTTATTCAGAAACTTTGTACATTTTTACAATACTCTATCCCATAATTACAGGAATTTCACCGAAGTTGATTTTCGACTTAATTCCGCTTTTTTTGATGCGCCTGGCCCACTGTGCGCCGGCGCTAAATAAAGGCGGTAGGATTCACGGCTTTGCATGATCGTGTGCAATGTTTTTTTTATAGTATCAAGCAAGGGGCATTGCTGGAGTTTTGCAAATAAATATTTTGTTCTCAGTTTGGCTATGCGATCGTGAACACTTTATTTTCATAGATACGATATGAAACAGGATAAACAGGCCAACCCAAGGCTTATGTAGGCCAACCTTAGACTTCGCATAGCCATGGACATTGCGTAGGAAGGTACTCGCCGATCGTACCACGATACCACGGGCAAGATATCAGACTTTTGGGAGTTTTGTGTCGCTGAAATGTATTTTAAGTGCTAAGAAGGAAAATAATTCAATTTAATGATGTCATGGACAATGGACATTTAGCCATTCCAAGCATATAATTTGCCTGGCTTCGACAACCAGATAGCCAGGTTTATTTCAAGAGCTTCTAAAGAGGTAGTGGATTTAATATCGTTTCTATTACATTTTTTTGATAATCCTACATATCAGTAAACCTGCCACGCTATCATTCTCGGCGAGCGAAGCGATTACCGGCACATCGTACCAATGCCAATGCAGCGTCGAGCGTCCGATGGTTTACGATAGGAATTATAACAATAGTTTTAAACTAGCGCTTTTTAGAACCATGGTCCGAAATGGTAATTCAAAGAAGCTCTTCCCCTTTCAACTCACCTGAAAAAGCTGCTTTCGTGTACCACCCAGCACCCGTTTCGTAGATATATCAAAATGATAACCGGAGGCGAAGATTATCTTAATGATCTACCACGATTCGTGGGGCTGACTAGTACCGACGGGGATCCCACAAACACGACGGTCACATTCATTAAGCATGATGTACGGCGTAAAGCACCACAACTCGGCCCCAAAAGCGCAACCTTCTGAGATATCTTATATTTAGTTTCAATGCTGGTACTGGTGCAGTTTCAATGCTGGTACTCTGCTCATTTCTGTTCAATGAAGTTATTTCTCGCTTAAATGCGCCTCACATTAACCCGCGCCCTGCTGGGGGGGGGGGGTGTTTGAACACCCCCCCTTGTGGTTTTTCGCGAATATCTCAAAAACGGCGGCGCGGAGCGCCGCCGTTTTTGGTACACCTTATCATACATCAATTCTACACATGTTGTGAAAATTTCAGACCAAGGTCATTCCAGGTCAGGTCACCAGGTCACTTGAAATGACCTCACCTCATAAAAACTTTCAATGTCTGTCATAGCTACACCGAGTGACCGATCGCTTTGAAACTTTCAGCGATTGCTAAGAGCAATAGCATGTACAAAATGTATATCTCAGAATTTTGATATCGATGACCTAAGGTCAGGTCAATTTTGCGACCTCCCCATTATAAGTCAATGGGAGAAAAATGAAATGCGCCTCTTTTGGATGAAAGACATTATAAACACTCCTAAACACCGAATTACAAGTGTTTTAGACACACTGAACTTGAAAATGGTGTCCGTGACCCTTGTTTATGCCCTGAGGTCATCTTAGGTCACGAATGGTATCTAACAGTTTTTCGCAAATAACTTTTGATAGAGGCATGCTAGAGTGATGAAAACGCCTTAGATGTGTTCAGCCCGACGATACGGATCGACTGATATGCAACATGACCCTTTCCGGTCAGGTCATGACCTTGACCTGAGGTCAAATTTTCAAGTTGACCTTTCAAGGTCAAGTTATAGTTCATTCGATGCGTCTTGACGAGAGGAACACGATGCCGGTAAAAGTAAGCTCGTACAAGGCTTGGGTCAAAAGTTATTGCAGAAAAACTGTTTTCGAAAAAATCGTCTATTTTTGCAGTTTTTGCCCCCTGCAGGCAAAACCGTTGACGTTAGCTCAAATCTGAGAGAATTACTCAGAAAGGGCGTTAAAGGAAGACTGCCACCTTCAAAAAGTTTTCTCAGATCGGCCTATGATTTATTCCCTGGACAAAACAAAATTTTAGAATTCACCTGACAAAGTATCATCACGTGAATCGCGAAAAAAAATGTCGATTATCATACAATTATCAATCGGTTAATGTCTAGCGACAATGTTTACACATCACTAGACTTCAAGGTCATAAGATTATTACATTTTATTTGAAAAAGTAAGGTATTTTATGATTTACTAATATATGATTTCATAAGAAATTGGCCATGTTTAATTTATTTTGCATTTAAGTTCGTAAAACATTTAAAAATCATGGCTCATTTGGAATGGCCGTCTGGCCCATGTTAAACCCCATTTCCCACACTTTTTTGGAAAAAATGAACTACTGAATATATAAGTTTAACTTTTATTTTGACACTCCAAAATTCTTCTCTGATCTCGAAACAATCAAAGTTTTGACATATATTTACCAAAAGATAAGAAAATTAATGTTTCAAAGTTATCGATAAACAGTAGAGATGTCGGTTTTCTTGGACTAAAAAAATGGCATCAAACTGAACTTTGGTCTCCGATTTCTCGCAAACGGGTTCGAATTTCGGAAAACCGACTTCAGTCTGGGACATAGGTGGCTCAGCTCTAGTGAAAACCGTTTTGTGGAAAAAAGGTGGCAGTCTACCTTTAATAGGGCTATCGAATGCGCTTTTCCGCGGCGCTGTAGCTCTATTGGTTCCCGAGTTATGCGTTGGCTTCTTGGAAATTTTTGACATTCGACCTGGAAATCGGCGAAATTTTGCCTTCAATGACCTCTGGTGACCTGACCTTTGACCTGACCAAAAAATTGACCGAAGTGATTTCGTCATTACTTGACGCTCTTTCGAACGCCGCCTTCCGCGTATCGCTACGTGGCCCAGGAGCCGAGTTACAAGGGGGGGTGTTCAAACACCCCCCCCCCCCAGCAGGGCGTGGAAATCCAGGACCCCCAGCAGGGCGCGGGTTAATCGTGTGCTGTGCTCCACAGTCCACAATCATTGCGCCGCGCGCTCTTCCTTCTTATCGGCCCCCTTGAGATCGTATCCATCAATATCTATTTGCTTCTAAGTTCTAATGACTTGTAGAGAAACAGTTTTAGAGCGTTTAACAAAATAATTGCATAACGAGCGATGGGAAAAGCCCAATCGTCCAACTCATAAAAAACATTGGGACACAAACAACTGGAAACTGTTGGTAGTTGGTACTTTCGCGCATAGGCGGCGGAACGGGGAGGGTTCCGGGGCACCGTGCCCCCATTTGATTTTGGCATTTTAACATGGGCTCTATGGGCGTTACATGGAAAGAATGGGACCAAAAGTCGGCAGTGCCGCCCCCCCCCCCCCTCCCCAGTTGAGCTGGGCGCAGGTACTAAATAGCATCAAAGGAAATCCTATATTCATCTCGCCGCATTTAAGCGCACCAATCGAAAGACGACAGCGAGACCGCGCTGACAGGCAATCAACCTGGCCACATAAAACTAGCTAGTGCAAAGAAGATGTCTATATAAACCACTGGACCATGCAAAGCGTTCAGTAAATAAAATACGAGTAAAGATGACGCGTTTGAGGGCAGACTGGCCAAACAGTGACGTTACACGCGGATCTCAACACTGCACAACACATTCATCAAAAAAGATCTCGTGGATCCCTATATACGTCATAACTAACTAGCCCTAGTACGGGGGTATATAGCCATGGACGTAAATGGCCGGCTTAAGGCACAGGATCCCAATTGTCATCCCCATTACGTGGTCCCCAGAAGTCGCCAGGCCGAGAGCCAATGGCAGTTAAGCACATCTTACACGTGCCGACAAACGTGACACAATGAATCCAATAATGAGTCCGCTAATAAGCCTGCCTAATTCTGCATGTAGGCTGCTATTTACCACCACGGCGGAAGGCTAAAACGCATCCATACAGCTCAACATAGGTGTCAATTCCCGCCGGGTTGGGGGTGCTCAAGCTCTTTAAATTCCCCGCCGGCTCGGCTGGCTTGGCTTTGGAGCCCCAACAGACGGTGCGGGTCAAGGTCACCGCTAAGGCAGCGGCGGATTTGCTGCGCCCGGGCAGTGGGCACCCTCAATTCGGTGAAAATCGACACCCATGCAGCTCAACATGACAAAACGCTGCATACAAGCGCACGTCCTCGCATTTAATTGACGCATTTAACTGCGTCACTAACCTCGTACACTGTACAACACTGGTGAGATGACTGTCCGAAGGAAACTGCCGACTTTGGCTGGCAACATTCAGGGTTGGTGACTTATGTACTGAGTTCGGCTGGCTGACAGCGATGTGACTTCAGGACCGGTTGATGAACGGGCCATCCTAGCACCATACTACAGGAGCCCAGCTGGTCTTGGCGAGCGGCGGCGACTGGACGAGGCTGGACCCCTACTACAGGAGCCCAGCTGGTGCTGACGAGCGGCGGTTACTGGACGAACGGGTCAGCCTGGACCCCTATTGCAGGAGTCCGGCTGGTCTTGGCGAGCGGCGACGACTGGACGAGGCTGGACTCCTACTGCAGGAGTCGAGCTGGTCCTGTCGAGGAAATAGTTCACCTTTAACATGGGATTTTAAACTGAGATAGCAGTCTGATAGAGCAGATTTTTGTATGCCTTATATTTGAACCGTTTGAGATATTCACCTTTTATCAGTGAATATTGGTGCTTAAATTCATGTTCTAGTGCTCATTTACAGCAAGCAGAAACCTCTTCAACACACACAGTGGCCAATCAGCGATGAGAGCACTTACAGTCCTGTAAGTGCTCTCAAGGGATTCTGCTCCTGAGCAGAATCCCTTGCAGAGCTGATAGGTTGTTCAGCTGTTAGTGTTCACTCTAATCATTAAAATAATGAAATCCCTTTAGAAGAAGTGTGTAATTCCAAGTTAGAATACATTTAAATTTTATTCATCACATTTTTAACACACCTTTTTAAATTTTATTCATCAAGTTACTCACAGAAGGTGAACAATTTCTTTTAACTTTTACCTTGCTTCAATGGTGACATGTAGCTCTTGCAGCAGAGAAGGCACAGCATTTGGCTGCAACTTCAAATATTTACTTGATGCTATGAATTATTCAGTTTTGAAATGCATACAGGTAGGTACAGTGAATCTTGGGTTCTCCTGTAAGAATGCCGACCGCAGAAGCAGAAGTTCATCCAAAGCTTGCGCCTGAAAAAGGGCCAGGTTTAATTATCCTTATACCATAATCACATTTTTGCCTAATTTGTAAGAAATAGGTTTAGGTTAGCAGAAACAGGTAAGGTTTTGGCTAGACCCCCTGGGTCACAACAGAAGATGACCCCCGTGATTGGTGGGACCACCAGGCACCAGCACTGGCACAGTCCGTTCTGACCACCGCACACCTATCAGCCACATTTAAAATGCACTACACTACATCCCCCACCACCTGACCACACCAGACCAAATCTGCACCGCGCTACACAAAATCCGCACTGCACCAAGCTAAATCCACGCCACACCAAAGCCTCACCAGCCGGACAAGCCAGCACAGACGAGATCTTGTCGAAATTGCCATGCTTTGCAGAGTGCATACTGGCCTACCTGAACCTGACCTTACCCAACATATGAGCCTGACTGTGCTTAGCACTGGGAGCTCATTGAGACCAGGCCCCACAAGCCTAGTGGCCTCCTGAAACCTGATTTCCATATGGGGTGAGCTATTTAAGAATGGTGATCGGATATCGAACGTGAGACAAGACAGCAATGAGCAGTGGGCGGTTCATGCAACCATAATCATGTTTCCTTCCCACAAGTATCAAAGCAAAATAAAAAATAGCTACCTATCGAATTCAAATTTCACTGGAACCTCACCTGCATGGATCTTAAGTGAAAGGATCTTGATACATCTTGATCTGCACGAAAGATACATCTTGATCCACTCATCTCAATCTTGTTTTTCTGCATCCAGGGCATGCAACACTTCTGGTCAAGGCCGTATATAGGATATCGCTTCTGGTATTTTTGGCACCACACTCGACTGCTGAGCTCAAATGCAAATTGCAATCACGGTCATAAAATACTGAATATTGAATCGCAATGTATATTCAGTCGATGTACCCCTCGTTCGATGTCTCTCATGCGACGAAGATTGTACGTCGTCCGGCCAATCCCGTTCTAGATCAACGGGGGCTCGGCTGCAATTATGGAATGTGATTGGCCAAATGGCGTAGAATCTTTGTCGTCCGAAAAACATCGAACAAGAGTAATGTCGCTACTGCGCCATTGTTGCATCGAATTCGCCCCATAGAAGCACGTGTTAACTCTCTCCCATAGGGCCCTGGGTAAACTCTCTCCATAGGGTCCTGGGTAAACTCTCCCCTTGTCTATTTTCTTTAAACGGGGATAGTTTGGACAACAAAATATTTTCAACCTCATAAAAAATAAAACTTAATTTTTGATGTACCTCATTGATGCAAAACATCAGAAAAACATTAGAAATTAAGTCAAAGAAACCGATTGTTTATAAATGGACAGCTGACGGCATGCCTCCCGTGTCCCCTGGCTTGAAGCTTCGGCTCCGTGTTACCTTAGTATTCTATGACCGTGGTTGTAGCTATCTGTGAGGGTGGCCGGTCCGGGCGATATCGGACCTCGCCCGTCACTGTGTCGGACCGTCGGTGGTCCGGTCGGCTGTGGTTCGTCTGGACCGGATATGTCCGGTTCGGTGTCGCTCATGGGATAGCACGGGCTGATGGCGATTGAAATACTCAGTGGTTCAGACGTTCAATACACAAATGTTACTGCGATTTCCAAGCGCAACTATGTAGTGCTGTCATTTAGTGACGGTAACCCGTCAAAGGGATTGTAAGGCTTCTGACCATTATGCAATGCTTTGAACATATCATTCCATAATGTCATACGAAGTTGTGATAAAAAGAAGTCACCTACTTGAAGTGACGTGGAGCTCTAATGTCGGATGCTTCATAAAAAGTGCGTGCAACTTCAGATTGCCTAATATAATTGTTCCGTGAAAATTAAGCCAAACCCAGAGAGTTATCAGTAAAAAGAAAAATCAGGTCATTTCCAGGAAATGCATCCCACAGGGGACGGGCGAATCATACTTTTTACCCTCACCACCAGCCCAGCACCTCAGTTGACTGAACCGTTAGGCTGTACTGATTATCACACATCAAGTGTGTCTATGGTGATCAATGTGTCACCCAGCCGGTGCAGTGCGGCACAGCCTACCACTGCAGGCAGCTGATTGCTTGCTGAGAAACGGTGCATCGTTCTGCCGTCAACTGTAGACTGTACAGTGTGTATTAGTTATATTACAGCTGTATGGACACAGCACGGGTACGGATCCGGGACACCTCACCATCGACTGGTGGATACAGGACACGGTCTAGTATCCAGCGGTGCGATACAGCCGGTGGTCGTTATTTCTTTTAGAAGGCTGGATACCGCCAGTAGACACTATTTCTTTTAGATGGCTGGATACCGCCAGTGGCCATTATCACTTTTAGAAGGCTGGATGTCGCCAGTGGCCCTATCACATAGAGAAGTGTCCAATAGGCCTTTCGGTTGTTTTACTAACCTCTAAAACGTGGTGAATATTGACGTAACGTTTATCACTCAGTTCTAATCAATACCCTTACCTGAAAACGTTCGTGGTCCGACCATTGACCTTTGAAATTATGCATTGTTTAAAACAATATTCGACAAGAATGGTGGGTCGCCGCATATAGCGCATATAATCTGTACGTGCAACTCAATTTTGCAAGTAGTAATGAGCCAAAAAAAGGAATGAGGTTTGCTCTCTGGCTTATTGTAGCGTCAAGGTCATTCAATTTTGATGAACTTGTCTTGATGAGCACCTTTCTGAAGTTGAAGCTCTTGGGTATGCATTTAAGAATTTTATTGTGATGCTCCAAATTTGGACGGTTGTGGTGGTCAGCGGTCAAGTGATGACTATCAGTTGACTATACCAGAACTAGTGTCGCCCCCCACGGCTCCACGGCCTAGAGTGCCGCCATTTTCAATGAGTTGCCCCACCCCAAACGTTCCGCTGGATCCGCCACTGCCATCAATTGAAGTATTCATACTCGTCCCAGTCGGTCCACTGATACCTTATCGGTGCAGAGATACCGTATCGGCTACAGCAATGTCACGAGCCCCGTACAGGGTGTCGATAGGGACAACACTGACATTGAGGCCCCGGGCGTCGGACAGTGCGACCTGGAGAGGAGCGATTATCTGACCCCGTGTGACCTACCGAGACAAGGTATACTGGCCTGGAGAGGAGCGATCTGCTGAGACATTGGAACCCACCGAGACAAGGTATAGTGACCTGGAGGGGAGCGGTCTAACGAACCTGTGTGACCCACCAAGACAAGGTATACTGACTTGGAGAGGAGCGCGGTCTGCTGAGACCTTGGAACCCACCGAGACAAGGTATAGTGGCCTGGAGGGGAGCGGTCTAACGACCCCATGTGACCTACCGAGACAAGGTATAGTGACCTGGAGAGGAGCGGTTTTCTGATCCCATGTGACCCACCAAGACAAGGTATAGTGGCCTGGAGAGGAGCGGTTTTCTGACCCCATGTGACCTACCGAGACAAGGTATAGTGACCTGGAGAGGAGCGGTCTAACTACCCCGTGTGAGCCACCGAGACAAGGTATAGTGACCTGGAGAGGAGCGGTCTATCGAACCTGTGTGACCCACCGAGACAAGGTATACTGACCCGGAGGGGAGCGGTCTGCTGAGACCTTGAAACCAGCGAGTCATTACATTCAGCATATGTTTAAGCGTAAGTCATTTTCATAATGATAAGGCATTCGCTACTATCAACTGAGTTTTGAGCGATGCATTTGGGGAAGGGAAGGTCGGGTCGGGTCAGGTCAGGTCAACCAGTAGGCGTCACCCCTCTATCGTGTTTACCTGTTCACTGCCACTGACAGATGCATAACATGCTGCATCGGCACCGAAACTATATTCATAAGCTGTAAAACTTAAAAAAGTCAACTGAAGTCATATATAGTCAATGGGCTTCACACACATCCATGCATATGATTCCACGATGTAGCATTTCACGTTGACGTGTCTGCATGTTTCTCATAAAAAGAAAATCGCAGAAAAAATACACCGTACGCTGAATCGTAATACTAGCTGACATGTGACAAAATATCGAGAAAAAGGTATGTGGTCAGAGGTCCGCTGAGTCAGGGTCATTAGCTTATAATAGTAATTAATAAATTAATTAACTCGAGAGAAGTAGAGAGCAGGGAGAGCTGGGACGCGGGGAAGTCTTGTTGACTGGAAATCGCTGTACAGGTAATCTTTGGATACCTGGAACGTCCAGGTGCCCGATAAAGAAAAACAATATCCACTCGGCACTTTGTATCTAGTCGAGGCACGTCACAGCCAAACGGTTATATTTTCCTGTTGCATATAAGATATATGCAACCGGAACTCGTATAGGAGATGATGAGGATATGAGATTGGTGGTAAAGAAATTCACATTTTTTTAGTTATACTCTACCTAATATTCAGCATTTTGAAGTCGTTCACCGTCGGCGTCTGTCAAGTTATATGACTGTTATCTGTTATATGTGTGATAAGTTATCTGTAAAGTGACGGGGTATACTGAGATAGAGCAATGAGCGCCCGATAGGTGAGCCTCAGCGGCGCCGGTCCGCCGGTATCCTGAGGCGGCGCGGCGTGCAGGTTAACGCATCTGACGAGTATTACGGCTGACAGAATGTGTCCGTACAAGTTGGGGACCCGCGGCGACGCCCCTGTTGCGTATGCCATGGCGAACATTATTTGTTTTCAAGGATATCTCACTCTAGGTGACCTGATCACCTGACCTTAAATGACCTTGGTTTGAAGTTTTATAAATTGTGTGGAAAAGATGCCTATTTATCATAAGTTTTGCCCAATACAGCGAAGAGTAACTTGGACGGGGTCAACGGAGAGTTACGACAGCACGACCTTTGGCCGGTCTCCTTGCTTACTGTTTCGGCCCAGCTGTCAAGCTGTGGTGACGCCTATTTCATGCAGGAGTAGTTTACAGCTGTTTTCACGACGAGCTATCCGGCGAAGGCATCTGATTTGACCAAATCTGCACCTAATTTCTTTTACAGCAAATATCCTTATTTTATGAATTCATTTCAGTGTTTTCATCGATGATACTCTAATAATATGACAAAGCAGGCATATAAGCAAATAGTGCAACCCTAGCTGATAGCTACTATAAGAGACATACTAAACCTGATTTGACCAAATCTGCACCTGATCTGCACCAGATGTGCACCAAGTGTGTACCAGTTGGCCGTCGTGAAAACGGCTAATAGATAGGTACTACCGCTAGTGTAGGTTCGTGTATGATATAGGCCACGACCTTGCTTCTATGGCCCGCAGTATCAACAGAGTAGTTTTTCGTGTCCCCGCACCGCGGCTCTCACATTAACCCTCGCATGTGTAGGGGGGGGGGGTCGGATGGACCCCCCCCCCATGGTTTTTCGCGAATAACTCGCGTAAAAGCTACCGATCGCGACGAAATTTTCAGTACCCTCACATTGATCAATTTTACACCTACCCTGAAAATTTCATGACCCTGACCAAAATGACCTTTGACCTGTGACCTCTTTTCCGAGACCATGTTTGGCCGGAATCGCGATTCCGCGTATGTCGGCTCGCATTTGCCGCGCGTTTGCAAGCTTTTCGTGGTTTCAAACGTTCAAACATGTGATTTGATGTTGCTCCCATGCATTAGGGTGGGTGTCAAGGTCACCTGAAGGTCAGGTCAGGTCATTGACCTTTGGTGACCTCGGGCGACCTCGGTTCACTTTTTCGAGTTGTACATGTTTCTAGGCTAGTTTTTGGAGCTGAGTTCGAATTTAGCAACCATTTGAACATTTACGAAGTAGTTTTGGTGCCTTTGTAACATGTTACGAAGCTGTCAGAGGCGGTTGACACGTACTACGAATGCCTGTCACGACACCTACTGGTTGACCTGACCTGACCTGACCCGACCTGGTCTAAATGCTTAAAAACATCATCTGTGATCAAAACTAACACGATATTCGTGATCAGCACCCCGAAAAACCCCTTAGCAGCCACACTTTACGACTTTCTAATAGGTCCCGATTTTCCCGACTTTGGGTCATTGACCTGACCTGGAAGGTCAACCAATGACCTAGGACCTTAAAATTGGGTATCATCGGCTTCCTCTCGTCACGGGCAACACGCTCGTTTTTTCCGCGAAGCTCTAGCTCGATCAGGGGCCAAACGGCAAGGGGGTGGGTCCAACCGACCCCCCCCCCCCTACACATTAGAAGCTGGCAAACGCCGCACACATGCGAGGGTTAACCCTCGCCCGCACATGCCATTTTCCCATCCTAGAACGGACATGGGGGGGGGGGGTGGCTGCCACCCCCTGCGCCGTTTCGTTCCTGTTGGAGATAGAGCTTCGCAGTAAAGATCAATTTTTTTTTTTGGAAGAGACGAATCCAATGCAGTACCCAGTTTTACCTTCTCAAGTCAATCATTGACCTTCCAGGTCAGGTCAAACTAAAAAAATGTTGCTGTTTTGGGTCACCGTTGGATATCAAGTGTTAGTGCGCTGCTTATCATACACCGATGGCGATGCCGTTTTCTGGTGCCAAGCCAGCTAGAACCTCTTTGTCACACTACCCGGCTACCCGATCGCCGAAACCAAAACCGCAGAAACTTGAAATTTTCAGTGGACATCAAGAAAGGATAGAGGAGCAGCTATACGAAAAATCAGGCTTCCAGCTCTAAAAATGTTGAGTGCAGAGCAGAAAGAACTACCTGGGGTGGCAACCCCCCCCCCCATGTGCGGGCGAGGGTTAACGCTTTCAAGAAAGACTAATTACAGATGGTTTGTTTGTCATTGTCTCTTCTGATTACTGGAAGCCTATAGGAATGGATACCTACTTATCATTTGTGTTTCAGATGGACTTAGAAGATCTGTGCGGGGAGCTGGCTGCTCTTCGTAAAGAGTTTGTTGGTTTGAAGGGAGAAGTGACCACCCTGCAGGGGGAGGTGACTACACTGAAGGGAGACAACGCCACACTGAAGGGAGAAGTGACCACACTGAAGGGAGACAACGCCACACTGAAGGGAGACAACGCCACACTGAAGGGAGACAACACCACACTGCGTCAGGAGGTGGTCCATCTACGTGAAGAGGTGGTCCGCCTGCGACAGGCTGTCCTCGAGGAGCGCACCACTCGCGAGGTCGTCGTGGAGGAGCTGCGGCAGGAGGTCCGCCGGCGAGCGGCGCCATCCGGCCGTCCGCAGGGGTGAGGCTGGGAGGCAGCAGGGGTGGCACCAGGGGTTAATCGGTGGGATGACACTAGGGACTAACAGTAACAGTAAGCCGGCCTTGATTGCAAGAGATGACTCTTAAGGTGTGGACAGCTGGTCTGTATGTCAAGCTGGTTGTGGAGGCAAGAGTCAAATTTGTTTGTGAAGAAACTTTGTAAGAGGTTATTCGGTTTTGTACACAGTTTGTCTGTTAGAGTACGCATTATTTTGTGGATAGTTTGTCTGTAAGAGTTGGTACGTACATCTTATTTTGTGAATAGTTTGTCTGTAAGGTGACACTCGTTTTGGTAGCCAGCTTGTCTGTAAAAGACTGGGAGGCAGCAGGAGCTAGACAGGGTTTGGGAAAGGACTCTGTGGCCTTACCTAGGTCAATGGTACGGTGCTGCCCCGGAAGTGAAGATAACTATCTGGAAATTATCGCCTAACCACTGACCTCTGATGACGTCACACCATGTCACTCTGACGTCATTTTGTCACAGTGACGTCGAAGAGGTGATGACGCTGAAGGACGGAACCGGCGACAAGTGTGACGTCATCAGCACCTGTGACGTCATCACCCAAGATAAGGAGGAGGCGGGACTGGCGGGCGGTGACGTGCGAGAGGCTGTACCGCGATGGCCTTCTCTTATTTATCTCCTGGACCACGACGTGCTGAAGGTGGTGCTGAGCAAAATGGACTGCTGGGAAATGATCCGCGCCAGGCGGGGTAAGTGTTCTGGCAACTGACATTGTTTGCAGGACGGTAGAAAAGATAATAGATCATGCTTCATTATGATATACAGTCCTTCTTGGAGTTCCTTTCCTAGAAACCGGCGAGCTCGGCACGAGACATTACATCACTGGCACTCCGGAACCGGGACAGACAGACTGGCCAAGGCCGTATAAAGACTGGCAAAGGGCAGGCTGGCACAGGATTCGTATGTGAATTCAGGGCTGCTCGGTATACTCTTTGTTATAGAATAGCTTCTTCTTTTAATTAACCCGCGCCCGGCTGGGGGTCCTGGATTTCCACGCCCTGCTGGGGGGGATGTTTGAACACCCCCCCCCCCCCTTGTAACTCGGCTCCTGGGCCACGTAGCGATACCCGGAAGGCGGCGTTCGACAGAGCGTCAAAAATAATGACGAAATCACTTCGGTCAATTTTTTGGTCAGGTCAAAGGTCAGGTCACCAGAGGTAATTGAAGGCAAAATTTCGCCGATTTCCAGGTCTAATGTCGAAAATTTCCAAGAAGCCAACGCATAACTCGGGAACCAATAGAGCTACAGCGCCGCGGAAAAGCGCATTCGATAGCCCTATTAGCGCCCTTTCTGAGTATTCTCTCAGATTTGACCTAACGTCAACGATTTTGCCTGCAGGGGGCAAAAACTGTAAAAGTAGCCGATTTTTTCGGAAACAGTTTTTCTGCAATAACTTTTGACCCAAGCCTTTTACGAGCTTACTTTTACTGGCATCGTGTTCCTCTCGTCAAGACGCATCGAATGAACTATAACTTGACCTTGAAAGGTCAACTTGAAAATTTGACCTCAGGTCAAGGTCATGACCTGACCGGAAAGGGTCATGTTGCATATCAGTCGATCCGTATCGTCGAGCTGAACACATCTAAGGCGTTTTCATCGCTCTAGCATGCCTCTATCAAAAGTTATTTGCGAAAAACTGTTAGATACCATTCGTGACCTAAGATGACCTCAGGGCATAAACAAGGGTCACGGACACCATTTTCATGTTCAGTGTGTCTAAACCACTTGTAATTCGGTGTTTGGGAGTGTTTATAATGTCTGTCGTCCAAAAGAGGCGCATTTCAATGTTCTCCCATAGACTTATAATGGGGAGGTCGCAAAATTGACCTGACCTTAGGTCATCTATATCAAAATTCTGAGATAAACATTTTGTACA
This sequence comes from Amphibalanus amphitrite, assembly GCF_019059575.1. Taxonomy (NCBI): domain Eukaryota; kingdom Metazoa; phylum Arthropoda; class Thecostraca; order Balanomorpha; family Balanidae; genus Amphibalanus; species Amphibalanus amphitrite. The sequence continues at coordinate 392,317 of NW_024881986.1, forward strand.
TGCTATTGCTCTTAGCAATCGCTGAAAGTTTCAAAGCGATCGGTCACTCGTTGTAGCTATGACAGACATTGAAACTTTTTATGAGGTGAGGTCACTTCAAGTGACCTGGTGACCTGACCTTGAATGACCTTGGTCTGAAATTTTCACAACATGTGTAGAATTGATGTATGCGCCGCCGTTTTTTAAGATATTCGCGAAAAACCACAAGGGGGGTGACACCCCCCCCCCCCCAAGCAGGGCGCGGGTTAAAGATACCAAAGCTGTCTTTAAATGAACAATGACGTTCTCGTCAAAGTGCTCCTTCTTTTTTTTGTTCCTTCGGTGCCGACAGTCTCCCGTCGGTGGCGGTCCGCCGTCGACGATATCGTCGGCGACTGTCGGCGGGAGCTAACCGATCAACAAACTCGAGGTGGAGAAGTCCCTGCGCCGGCTACGGGCCTAGAGCTCGTAGTGAAGACACAGGACCAGCCGAAGATGACTGAACTGCGGGCGCCGACGGCTGAGACAGACACCGACCTTCGACTGGTCGGTGAGTCCTGTGTGAAACGCACTAGACACGACATGGTACGCTTTGTCCCGCTGTAACTCGTTCCTTGTCGATATGATGATATGAGCGATCACTTCTTCACTGACTAGTGCTGCTTCATTCCAGCGGCCACCTGCCACGCCCTGGAGAAGGCTAACCTGCGCGGCTTCAAGCTGCGAGTCTCTGCCCTGCGCCGGCTGGGCAGTCTCTGCCCTGCACCACTGACCAATGGCCATGACAAATGTAGGGAACACGTGGCTTTTATGTTCCGCTTACTACTGCACTTTATCAAGTTGACAAAACGTAGCGCCTATCGTTAAACACATATCGTACTGATCATGCTAATGAGTATATGAATTTGGCTATTATGTATGAGTATAATGCTTATACATCTTATTCTCAATAACGGTGGGCGCTCGAGGCTGCCACGCTATTATGGACTTGTTAGAAGGATGGCCTATACAGGGTGATCCAAAAAATTTGGAACCCCTAACTTAAAATGTCTATAGGTCCGAAAGAATTCACTTTATTGACAAATTGCGAGCTCCATTAGAAAGAGCATTACGTTCTCTATAAAATAACGTCAAATTGGTGCATGTTTGTTGTTAAGCATTGGCACACTATTAACTTGTGGAATGAGCGTCAGAAAACTGAGTGAAACGAAATTGCCAAATTTAACAATGCGCTGAAATCCGTTAGCACTCTATCTGTTGTCTTTTTGCGAAATACACCTCTTCCAAATTCAATTTTATTTCATAAAAGTTAACACAGAAGCACACAGTAGAACAGATACACGCGTCCTAACTCCTAACTTCCGCTATTCATCACAGCATGTGCTCAACGCGAGCTCCGGGGGCCGTCACGCAGGCCTGCAATTGCTTGGGGACAGCTCCGACTGCGCGGGCCAGCAGTCTCTGGGACAACTGGTCCCAGCAGGCCGTCAGCCTTTCCTTTCCTTACAATAGCACGTGAATGAGCTATTTTTATTGATGAATCTCCAACAAGCGACATGGTCAGAACAGCAAACCGGTAATCACTGATTTGCGCATAATGTTCAAAACCGTTTCACGAGTTTCGTGACACAAATTTTATAGGCATATGTCTAGGGCAATATTTATAATAATAAGTAGGTACAATCAACTTGGTTTTATAGATAATTGAACGCTCTTTCTAATGGTGTTTGCAATTTATCAATCAAGTGAAAATTTCCTGACTTACAGACATGTTAGGTTACGGGTTCCATTTTTATGGATCACCCTGTATAAAGCAGTTGGATCTTACTACTGCGCTTTTCCACTATTCCTTTATTGCACTCGCTTGTCCGTTTCCCAAAAAGGCGTCCGTCTTGTTGGTATAGCATATATTGCTGATAATATTATTCATCTTCAGTTCCAGCCATTCCAGTCGGTATGTGTGTCTGTCTTTATGTTTTACAGACTCACCGTCCGTGACACCGGAAGCGACGGGACGCCTCCTGGCTGCCCTCACCGGCTTGAAGGACGTCACTCTTGTTGTATCAGGCGTCATTTCCGAAACTGTGCTAGCCGCCCTCCACGGCTGCTCCCAGCTGGATACGGTGCAGCTCAGTGACACCCGGCCCCTCGCGGACATCCCTGCCCTGACCCAGTCAGAGGTGGCAGCCGTCAGCAGGTCAGTCGGCCGGACGGCGACGGCGGGTATTAGGTGTATCTGGATAGACCGCAATAACCCCAGGGATGACCGTATCCGTTGAAGCCTTGGAGGTATACATAGCAGTACGGGCACGGGGACACTGGAAATGGAAACAAACGCGTTACAGAAGAATAGGCATCCAAAGACAGGCTTATTTATTCAGGTGATTGTGTTGATGCGATGCAAACAGACAGACAGACGGACAAACGGACGGGCAGCTACGTTATCTGGACTGGACTGGTATTTTATATACATGTGGGCATAATATTGAGTGGTATAATGCTCATATACATAGTATCGTGTGAAACATAGTATCGTGGAGTCTGGCGGCTCCAGTGGCGCAGTTGGTAAGGCGTCGGTTCTGTGGTCGGGAGGACCCGGGTTCGATCCCCGGTGCCGCCCGGCTTCCGGACTGGCGTCCCCAACTGTGTCACTGGTGGGTGGGGTGGGCTCCCGCCTTGCACCGTAGCCCTGAGGAGGAGCAGGAGCCCTCCCATAAATGGGAAAACATATCCCGTGTGGAGGACGAGGAATAAATAAATAAATAAATAAATAAATAAATAAACGTTGGTAGCTGATTGCAGCACCAGACTGGGAACTTGAGATAGCCGGAGGCACATGTTCTGTTATGAATGGCATTAGACCTACATGGTGTCTCCGTGTTGAGTCGCCCGCTGCGCTGGTGCCACTGTGTGACTGTGTCCCGTATACTGACCTGTTGGGTTTTGTTATGATCTGTTACAGGATAGCAGTGACCTGCAGGAAACTGAAGAACCTGCACCTCACCTCCTCACTCGAAAACCGCCAGGCCGTCCTGACCGCCCTGCACGAGACAGACCTGGGATTTGACGGTGGCCAGTCCCGTACCATCTATCTCTGGGTCTCCAGTAAGTGACGGCGTCTCTGACCACCCACACCAGCCGACACGGCGCCACCGGCCTCTCTGATACGCGCAGACACTGACGCACGTGACGTCACAATAGGTGACGTGTATCTCCGTTAGTGACGTCACAGTATCAGTATCAGCCCTCATGACGTCACGTGTCAGTGATACACACTAGAAATGTCAATCGGATACCAACTTTTTGGTTTACCGATACCAAACCGATACCAACTTGGTATTTGGTATCTTGATCCTAATGTTGTTGGTATTTTGTTGGTAGGTATTACGAATCCGGCTAATGTATAAGAGGATACGAATTCGGTAAAAAGTTGGTATTTCCCTCATGTTCCCAAGTTGGTTTGGTTTCGGTATTTTTTTCATGGTTTTGGTTGGCATTTGGTTTGGTATCGGTATCCCGATTTTCCGTTATTGACATCACTAATACACACATTGTCATTGTATTTGTTTCTATAACTGTACATAGGTGACGTCATCAGTCTGAGTTGCCCCATGTAACATCACTAGCAATCAGTGTGTAATCTGACGTGTTCTGTTTCCAGAGTCTGTATACGACAAGCTTACTAAGCCTCCCAACGACAGTAAAGTCTCCTTGTACCACTATAAATAGACGACATACCTTCCCGGTGCGTCGTCCGCTCCGGTGCCGGCGGCAGTGTCGGAACTCGACAACAGATGGCAGCACCGTGTCCCGTCGGCAGCGCTGTACGGAGCACATTGCACACCTGGACCTTCATATCCAGAGTTGTTCGGAGCCGCCCTGTCCCATGGGGTCAGGTCCGAGGGTGCTTTACCGCTGTACCAGGCTGGTTTGGGTTGAGTAGCCACTTGATGGTCATTTGATTTAGGCACAGGCCACAGATTGCTATGTTTGTTGAGGTTGACACTGCTTTGATAGACAGTGGGTATGTTCACTGTTCAGTATCCGAGATTTATCACGCTCGGGGCCAGTGTCCAGCCATCGGTGAACCGTTGTCACCGTGCCGGCGGTACCGCCGTGGTGACGTCACGTGTGTTGTCGTGACGTCACGCTGGCTCACGCCGCTGTGCTGTTGTGTTGTAGTCTCAATTTAGACCAGAGAGTGGTTGGAGCTAGCTGTGGGGTGTCCGGTCCGGGCGATATCGGACCTCGCCCGTCACTGTGTCGGACCGTCGGTGGTCCGGTCGGCTGTGGTTCGTTTGGACCGGATATGTCCGGTTCGGTGTCGCTCATGGGATATCACGGGCTGATGGCGATTGAAATACTCAGTGGTTCAGACGTTCAATACACAAATGTTACTGCGATTTCCAAGCGCAACTATGTAGTGCTGTCATTTAGTGACGGTAACCCGTCAAAGGGATTGTAAGGCTTCTGACCATTATGCAATGCTTTGAACATATCATTCCATAATGTCATACGAAGTTGTGATAAAAAGAAGTCACCTACTTGAAGTGACGTGGAGCTCTAATGTCGGATGCTTCATAAAAAGTGCGTGCAACTTCAGATTGCCTAGTATAAGTGCTCCGTGAAAATTAAGCCAAACCCAGAGAGCTATCAGTAAAAAGAAAAATCAGGTCATTTCCAGGAAACGTATCCCTCAGGGGACAGGGGGAATCATACTTTTTACCCTCACCACCAGCCCAGCATTTCAGTTGACTGACCCTAAAGGCCTGGCTACACTATCCGTTTTCTGCGTGCGTTTTTTGCGGGTTTGCGGGTTTTGCGTAATATCGTTTTAGAATAAAAAACGAAATAACGTTTTTGTGATGTTTTTTATATTAAATTTTAGTTAATATAAGAGATGTTTTAACTTTTGTACCTAACTAATGCACAAGTCAACTAATGTTAAGTTTATATTTATAGCTTTTTTTTCTCGAACGATATTACGCAAAAAACGCACGCAGAAAACGCATAGTGTAGCCAGGCCTTTAGGCTGTGCTGAATATCACACATGAAGTGTGTCTATGGTGATCAATGTGTCACCCAGCCGGTGCAGTGCGGCACAGCCTACCACTGCAGGCAGCTGATTGCCCGAGCGGGCAATTTCTCAGCGCTGAGAAACGGTGCATCGTTCTGCCGTCAACTGTAGACTGTACAGTGTGTATTAGTTATATTACAGCTGTATGGACACAGCACGGGTACGGATCCCTGACACCATACCATCGACTGGTGGATACAGGACACGGTTTAGTATCCAGCGGTGCGATACAGCCGGTGGTCGTTATTTCTTTTAGAGAAGGTTGGATACCGCCAGTGGACACTATTTCTTTTAGAAGGCTGCATACCGCCAGTGGCCATTATCACTTTTAGAAGGCTGGATACCGCCAGTGGCCGCTATTATTTTACTGAAGGCTGGATACCGCCATTGCGGGCCATTATCACTTTTAGAAGGCTAGATGTCGCCAGTGGCTACTATCACCGGCATGATGTCGCCAGTGGCCCTATCACATAGAGGGAAAGCGTCCAATAGGGCCTTTCGGTTGTTTTCTCAATTAGGTACTCCCCTCTAAAAAGTGGTGAATAGTGACGTAACGTTTATCACTCAGTTCTAATCAATACCCTTACCTGAAAACGTTCGTGGTCCAATCATTGACCTTTGAAATTTTGCATTGTTTTAAGACAATATTCGACAAGAATGGTGATTCTCCGCATATAGCGCATATAATTTGTACGTGCACTTCACTTTTGCAAGAAGAAGTGAGTTAAAAAAAGGAATGAAGTTTGCCCTCTGGCTTATTGTAGCGTCAATGTCATTCAATTTTGATGAACTTTAGGTCTTGATGAGCTCCTTTTTGAAGGTGAAACTCATGGGTACCTATGTATATGTTACGGGTCATATGCTAACTTGGGCAGTATGCAAACTACCCGGGCAGTATGCATACTACCCAACAGCCCGGGCGGTATGCATACCGCCCGGGTAGTATGCATAGGTACTACCCGACCCCTTGGCAGTATACATACCGCCCAAAAGCTTGGGCAGTTTGCATACTGCCCACTTTCCGACTTTAAGTTGTGTTATACATATATGTCCACATTACGAAAATAAATGGCTCGCTGGGTAACAATAGATCAACCGAAAATAATTGTTTACCGTCAAACGTGATTGCTCGATTGTAGGATGGAATGAGGATTGGAATCAAAATCTTGAAAATACTTTTCCAAATTCCATTGTTGAATTACTAGTGGCAAGCAAGTCATTGTCATTGTGAAGCGTGAACTGAATGAAATGAAACGACGACATATGTAGTGTCAGCATTTGGCTTAGGCTTGGCACCTTGACCGTAGAGGGTGTTATTACAATTTCAATACCTACTGCTGCATGCAATTATTTTTAGGTAAGACGTTATAAGTTGTTATGAAAACTCATCAAATTAAATTTTGAAAAGCCATCTCACTTTCCGAACGCAATTGCACTCGCAGTTTCTTCGCCAATTCAGCAAACGAAGGCATCTGAGCAGTAGCGGCGGAACACCTTCAATTAAGGGGGGGGGGGGGCACTGACGACTTTTGGTCCCATTCTTTTCATGCAACGCCCATAGGGCTAATGTTAACCCGGCAGTTGCTGGGGTATTTCGCCACCCACCGTTTGCTGGGGGGGGGGGGGGCGTTAAACGCCCCCAGCCGATAACTCGAGAACCAATAGGCGCAGCGAAACGCACGAGGCGGCAAACGAAAGAACGCGACGAGACGCTTCAGATGAGTACTTTAAAATTGAATTTTGAGGTCACAGGTCGGGTCAAGGTCAGGTCAAACACCTGAAATCGGGCTTTCAGTAGCATGGACTTCAGGACTTCGAAATGGGCGCCTCTCGTCATAAACTCTGTCAAAACGGTGCACAATCCATCATATAAGGCCTACAAGAGTGTCAGCTCCATGTAGGGGTCAGTCAAGCATAGGTCAGGGTCAAGGTCAGGTCAACCGGGCAGGCACATATCCCCGAAAATCAAAACTGATATTCGCAGCCTGTGACACATGTTTTATGGGTAATTTGGGGCGTAGAACACGATGGTGGCATTCATTTTATCATATGTGTACGTGTTTGGCTAAAAAAGTTCAATTTAAGAAATACATGTATCATGGTCGTGAAGTAGTCACGAGAAATTGCCAAGATTCAGTTCAAGATTTTGGAAAATGCGGAACGATAATCAATAATCGAAGATAGCCATTTCATTGTTCATGGTATTGGCAGTCTAATGGTGTTTGCGGCATGTCTGTATGTCTATTCTGTGATTTTATATGATTTTTCGAACATATGCCGTTTTTGGTCGAAAACTCAGAAATCATGACGTCACTAAAACCTCGATATCTCAAAAATTTTCCGACCGATTTTTTTGAAACTTTGTCGCAATAATCTTTAGTCAATTCCCTACAGGTACCCAAATTTGGAGCGCCAATCGCTGAAAGTTTCAAAGCAATCTGTCACTAGGTGTAGCTATATGGCAGACATTGGAACTTTTTATAAGGTGAGGTCACTTCAAGTAACTTGGTGACCTGACCTTGAATGACCTTTGTCTGAAATTTTTACAACATGTGTAGAATTGATGTATGATAAGGTGTGCCAAAAACGGCGTTCGCGAAAAACCATTAGGGGGGGGGGTGTTCAAACCCCCCCCCCTCCAGCAGGACGCGGGCTAAACATGGACCTTCATCTAGTTTGTACTTTCTTGTCAAGGGCACTCAATTCGACCACCTAGTTTGCATGTGCCGCCAGCAGAAACTGCAACTTGCATATCCGGGGAGGGCAGTGTCTGCACACCGCTCGGCTCGTGTTGTCACGTTACCATGGTAACTCTGCTGACGTCATCAAATTGTTGCACCGCTCCGCGTCAATGGGTTAGTTCGGCCTCATGACAAAGGGACACAGGGGGAGGCACTGCGCAGTTCAAACCCTGTGACCCCAGACAGAGGCTGGAGGTCTAGGACGAAAGGTGTGCTGCTGAAAGACGTAAGGTAAGCGATTTCAGTTTCACCCGCGCCCCGCTGGGACTTGGAGAGGAACGACCTTCTGACCAGAGGCGGATCCAGCTCAGAGGTTTGGGGGGGGGGGCAAACCATAAAAATTTATCGATTCTTTCCATGCATCGTCCATAGGCGTAATGTTAAAATCATGCCGTTTGGGGGGGGCAAATGCCCATTTTGCCCCCCCCCCCCTGGATCCGCCACTGCTTCTGACTCCATGTGACCCAGCGAGACACAATTATCAGCATTTTACTAAGCATTAGGTATTAGTTTTATAATTGTTAGGCATTCGCTAATCGCTATTATCAACTCAGTTTTGATCATTGTATTCATGTATTTGGGGAAAGTCGGCTGCGGTCAGGTTACGTCAACCAACAGGCGTCCGCCGGCTAGCCATAGGTAGGTATGTATGTATGTGCTTACTGGGGTATTCCACGATAGATCGTACCAGGCCCGTCACCCTCATCTTTCAGATTTTAACCCGCGCCCCAGTTGGCGGTATCAGCCAACTTCGCCCTAGTGCTAGTGTGTGTGTGTGTGGGGGGGGGGGGGCATATGTTACCACCTACCTCTAACTCAAAAACTAAGAGGGCTAGAAAGACGCAGTAAAAAGCAGTCGATAGCTCTCAATGCGTACGTTTGAAAGTATTTCGGTCATTAATCATCTTAGAGCAATATTGGGGTCACTGGAGGTCATCAAAGGTCAAAATTTGCCAAATGTCATTATATTTCTGAGAAAACATGCATTTATCTCAGGAACTATGCTAGTTAAGAAAACGGATGGAAAAGCAATCGATAGCTTATGAACTTTTCTTTTGATAAGGTCATCATCAAAATTGACCTCAGGTCAATGGTTTAGCATCCAGAGGGCAAAAACTAAAAAAAGCTGTTTTACGAAATGTGTTTTTCGACAATAACTTTTGACTAAAACAGGCCACAACATTTCTATTGCCAGAGTCGTGTTCCTCTCGCCGAGACGCGTCGAATGAAATATAATTTGACCTTGAAAGGTCAACTTGAAAATTTGACCTCAGGTCAAGGTCATGACCTGACCGGAAAAGGTCATGCTGCATATCAGTCGATGCGTCTGAACAAGACAAACACAATGAGGCCATTCCCAACGTCCTATCTCTTTCCAATCGAAAGTTATTGACAAAAATCTGTTTGAAGCCTCAAATGACCTCGTGTCGCCACGCCGTCCTCTGGTCTGTAGTTGCGTACAGCGACACTTGATTTGACTGACTGGCTGTGGTGCAGGGTGAGGAGAAAGTGGATTCTGGTAGAGGATGGGAAGGAATGCGGTAGCCGCCGAGTGACCACAGCCCCTCGATGGCGAGGCTGCTGTGGTCAGACGGATCTGAGATGCTCCGGGATCTCGATGGCGAGATTGACCGAAACCGACTGGCCGCCCCAGGAACGAGGAGGCCACGAGTGTTGTATCCCGATGGCAAGACACTTCACTCGCGGTCAGCTTCGGTGACTCGATGGCGAGACACCGCAGCCGCCTCCCTCCACACCCTCAATGAGAAAAGGAGAGAGAAAGTAGTGGGCCCCAGGACATAAAGACAGGTATCAGGAGCAGCCACGATTAGCACTGCTCGCACCGTCTTCCGCCACTTATGTCACCGCCCACCACACAAAGATGCACTTAGTAGGACGCTGTATTTGTTCTTTACCGTCCTCACCGCACGAGTCACAGACAGAGAGTGGGCCGGCGCAGCGAGCACCGGCCCCAGGTCACCTCGTTCCTCCCTCGCGGCACACGCCGGCGGCGGCCAATCACGACAGCGGGCCCTCACGTGACCCGAGCCGGGCCTCGCCTCGAGCGGGACCACCGGACGCACGTGGCCACCACATGGCTCGGCCGTAACCGGGCGGAGAGCGGCCGTCGGCCACTACATACTCCCCCACCGTGTTGCGCCTCGCAGCAACACTACACAATGCTCAGCCGACGCGCCAATGCTACATATAGACATTATACATTCTCACGTTCGCGGCCTTTAGAACATAAATGTGTCTTCACTCTTCACAGTTACCAAAGTCGTTGTTACAAACATACAAGACATATAAACACCGCTGCCAGCTAACTTTTTTTAGCGATGGCTCAAACATTCACCTCACATATCAAACACTGTACGATTGCTCACCGCACAGCGCGCCTCGCGAATGATTCTCAGCCACCAGGCAGCCCAGCTCCCGCGATCAACGGCACTCTTCCTCCAGGAAGCAGATCTTTGCTGCTGGTCTGGTGTACGTCTTTCCGCAGGAGGTCCGTAGCGCAGCTGACCGGACTCTTCCGTCCTTACCCGGGAAGACCTGAACGATCCTGGCCAGAGGCCATGCTCCTCTGGGCAGATCGGACTCAGCCATGAGGACCAGGTCCCCTACTTGAAGGCTTCTTCTTTCCTGGCGCCACTTGCTCCGCTGTGTCAAAGTCGGTATGTATTCTCGAGTCCACCTTTTCCAAACGTGTTTAGCCACAGCTTGCGACTGTCTCCACCTCCGACGGCTGCACATGTCGTTGTCTCTTGTCAGGACTGGTGCCAGGTGTGGGGAAGCACGACCAAGCAGGAAGTGGTTAGGAGTCAATGCTTCGGGATCAGATGGATCGGAGCTCACATAGGTAAGTGGGCGGCTGTTTATCATGTGTTCGACCTCCGCGAACACAGTCAGGAGAACTTCATCGGTCAGCAGCTGAGATCCGACGACTGCCTGCAGGCACGTCTTGACCGACCTCACCATCCTTTCCCAAACACCACCCATGTGGCTGGCCGTTGGTGGATTGAACCTCCAGTCAATCTCCAAGGCGCTCAGGCGCTCAGGCATCTGCGCTAGCAGCACCTTCAGCTCTTCGCGTAGTTCACGGTTGCTGCCGATAAAGCTGGTACCGCGGTCCGAGAAGATAACTGCTGGCTGGGATCTGCGAGAGAAGAAGCGTCTGAGGGCCATGATGCAGCTGTCCACTTCCAGCGAATGTGTCACCTCCAGATGAACAGCACGGGTCGCCAAGCACGTTATCAGCAGTCCGTATCGCTTCTCAGTTCTTCGGAACCGCTTCACTCGCAGTGGTCCAAAGTAGTCCACACCCACGTTCTTGAACGGATGATCGGCTTCGAGTCTCTGAGCGGGAAGCTCAGCCATCCTTGGTGGCGCCGGAGCAGCTCTGCGTCGATGACAATAGAGGCAACTGCGGAGCTGCTTCTTCACCTCTGCACGTCCTTGGGGAATCCAGAACTTCTGCCGTACTTCATTCAGCGTGTGTTCTGTCCCCGCATGACCATGACGGACATGCTCTTGCATGATGATGAGCCTGGCGAGCTCGCTTTTCCTCGGCAGTATGATCGGATGTCGGGACTCCTCGGGAATAGATGCTTTCCCGATGCGTCCTCCAACACGGACCAGGCCATTGCTGTCGCAGATCGGTGTCCGCGAGAGCAGAGGACTGGAGGTCTGGATCGGCTGTCGCTGTTCCAGACATCGGAGTTCTTCCCCGTACGTTGTGAACTGCTCTTGTCTGATGATCCAGACTTCGGCCTCCACCATCTCAGAGCGTGATAGTGGACCTGATAATGGAGGTTGTCGGCCAGGCAAGAACGCCTTCAGGTTGTGCACAAAACGCTTGATCCAGCCGACAACTCGCTTGTACTTGATCCACGATGAATACTTCGCTGGGTCCGGTTCTTCTGGTCGTGTTGATGCTGCGATGACATTCACTGACGTCGCCTGTTTTTGTTCTTCGTTGTCTGCCAGTTCTGGATGCTTTTCCAGTTTCCTTTCTGTTGATGTTAGCCGGTAGTACGCCTGTCTTGAGTTGTCGGGGAACGTCGGATTTTCCTCACTCCACAGCAAGCAGGTTTCGTATCTCTCCCCGACCTTTTTGGTTTCTTGATCCAGAAGAGCCAATGCACGGAGATCTTCTCGAGATCTTGCGTCCTTGACGTTGATCTTCGTGCCGAAGGCTTCAGTGGTCCACCACTCTTGAACCAGCTCACTCAGGTTCTCTTCATCTGTTGACTGTTTGCGTACAAACATGACGTGCCGCGTACTACGGCGTACCAGTGGCGACACAGATCCAGTCAGGGTCCAACCGAAATCTGTCCTCACTGCGACCGGTTGGCCGGTACCTCCCACTCTGATCTCCCGTTGCAGGACAGCTTCCAGTATGTTGGCCCCGAGCAGCAGCTCGACACGTGCACCACTGTACTGAGGAAAGTCGAGACCCTGCAGATGATTCCAGCTGGAGGTCTGTCGTCGGCTGATGCTGGGTGGAGTGACATTCAATCTTGGCACAGACCAAACTTCCGGGATTACGATGTGGCCCTCTTTGGCATCGGCAGAAATAGGGCTGACTGTCAACGGAACACGGATGGATGACTGTCTCTGTCCGCTTCCTTCGACGTTCTGAAGTCTGAGCTCTTCACGCTCCCCCTTCACACCGATTTCTTGCAGCACCTTCTCACAGCAGAGTGACGTTTGCGCCCCCGGATCCAGAAGAGCGACAACATCCTTGTCACCGCTCGGGCCGTGAACTCTGACAGGAACCAGTTGTAGAAGCGTGTCTGTGGCTTCCGTCATGGCTGCACCAACGATCGGATCTTCTCTGTTCAGGCGATTCTCTGTTCTGCCGCTGCTCTCCCCGCCCCCTGAATCACCTCTGGGCGTATGTAGAAGCTTGTGATGTGTCGCCCTGCATCCATCTGTGCCACAGCGCTTGGCAGATCTACACGATCTGACGAAGTGCCCCTTCCTGAGACACGCCCAGCACAGTCGCTCCCGTCTCACAGTCACGAGCTTTTCCTCCAGCGCCTGGGCTTGAAAATCAGGACAGTTTTCCAGTTTGTGCTCCCCTTCGCAGACGACGCAGGGCCTGAGCCTATGGCTTTCCTCACGCGGTGAGGATGCGGAAGTGGCCAATGTCGTCCGCCTCGTCATGGTCTCTTTCGGAGTCACCACAGTCTTCCTCTTTTCGGGGTCACGGCTCGGGCGAGTGGTGTAGCTCAACACGTTCACCTGGATCTTCAGCCACTCGCAAGGGCGGCGCCACCGTGGGGGCAGTGGGGGCAGGCTGCCCCCACTGGCAGGAGGCCGTGGGGGCAAGACTATGTTTTTGCCCCCACAAAATTTGGCTGATATTGACAAGGGAACAGAAGACCGGTGCAACATTCATGATAGGCGGTTATAATAGTACGACTGTTTTAGACGGTCCCCGTATCAAGTGCATCAGCAGAACGTTCGTTCTCGGACCGTCTGTCGCATTTCTCCTACTCCCACTCATTCTCCTACTCATTTTCATTCAACAGAAGGCTGCACTCGCCCCTCGAGCTTGACCTCCAGGAGGTTGAGAGGCAGTTTGTCAAAAGTCGGCCAGAGAAGAGATCACCCTCTTTTGGGAACCCTTAGACTGACACTGAGACTGAGCTCAGGGAGGTATGACAAAATGTGATAGGTATGTATGTTCGGGTTATCTGGTAATGTATGTGGGTCGCCCTAATGGAGCTTATTCTGGTATAGGTATCAATCGTGTGTGAGAGAATCGCACATATACGTTCTACGGGAAAGAGAGAACTAGGTATCGACTATTGTTGTGAGGAATACGCCATTTTACATCTCAACGAACAACATAACGTTTTCACAGGTTTGTGTCACGCAAGTCGCAATCTAGTTTTATAGTTTTATTTGTTCGCGACCCTAACCCGTCCGGGCCCGGGGGTAATCCTAACCACCGCAGCCCGGGGTAGCCCCCCCCCCTCCCCCACCTGTCTAACAACGTTAATAAGGCAGCTACAGAAACAAAAATGGTACCAAACGAAAGATATCTACGAGAAGATTCTAAAGCACCTAAACTTTTTGACCTCAGGCCAATTTTCAAGGTCAGAAGTCAAGGTCAAAGGCAAAAACCGGCACTTTTGTAGTGGTCTCACTCAAAGTACGTGTTCCAGAGGACGGCATGGTGTATAAAACCGGCTAAAATGGATGGTAAACGAACGAAGAGAGTCTGGGGATTCGGATTCCGATGATGTGCATAACATTCAAATTCAAGGTCACGGTTATGCGCAAAACTGACCACAAACTTTGCATTTTTCTTATATCTTGTATACTAGATTCCGCGATGTTTTGAAATGTTTTGGAGCTTAGCGGACCCTTATTTGTGCTTAAGCTTACGATACAAGGCTGGTAGGGGAGAGCGGGGCCAGTTGAAACACGGGGTCAGATGAAACATGGCTTTATTTTCAACAGTATGCAACATATGGCGTTGCCGACACCACTGCGCATCCGCGCTCGACCACTTCCTTTGTCAACGGCGTTTGGGCGGCAAACGGACGTTAATTTTGATTTGACACTTGTTTTTGTGTTTTTGTGGGGCGTTTGGGAGAAATCGTTTTTATGAATATTTTGTGATATCTCATATACCTTTGTTTGCTGAAAGAAGAACTCCTGGCTCCGGAATAACACTTTATTTGGCCCTTCATTCAGCATGATGCCGTCCCTCCAGCTCGTTTGACAGGTGCTTTACGGCGCGTGCGAGATGGCGGGAGCGGATGGGGTCAATTGAAACGCTTCTCTGAGGGTCAGTTGAAACAGGGCCACAGGCCGTTTCAATGGACCCCGGTGACCTTTGCAATGGTTATTGTTCAGGGGCTGTAAACATTAAAGGAAATAGTCCACCTTTGAAATGAGCTTTTAAACTGAAATAGTAGTTTAATAGAGCTCAACTTTTGACCCCTTTTTCTCCAGCCTTTTGCTTGAAAGCACACTATAGCCTGAGATATTTCTCATTTTCCTCATCCGCCCATTTTACCATAGTCTATGTACTTTATGTCACCTATTATGAGGAACTTTGCACTTCTAGCTTTCCAACGACCTATTGAATGTAGCATTTGGAAAAGTAAACCGGACAAAATATCTCCTTAAGAAAGTGGCCTTAAAGAGGAAAACATCTCATTGTTAAGGATAGGTGCAATTGACCCCATGGGCTGGTTCAATTGACCCTCGCATCGGGGTCATTTGAAACGGGTGTAGAGCTGTTTTATAAGCGTGCGTTTGGCAGCAAAATATGTTTGAAACATAATTTTACATATCTTAAAATAAAGCCAAAAGAGCATATTTTTTCATGGCATTGTGCATTTTTCGATATGACAACTAGATCTCGCTGTGCATGTCAATATATAAAAAGTGGTTCAACTGGCCCCGCTCTCCCCTACAGAGCACAGGGTCAAAGTCACAAGAGTATCCTTGCTAGAGACTATTTCACTTATACAACTCAGGCATAATAATTAAGACATGTTTTGCCATCCTGATGCTCTAAATGAATGCTTATAGCAAAATGGATTCCAGAATCATGACCAGTGGCTACGAAATCATCACAAACGACCTTTCATGTGTAAAAGTCAACCAAAGGTCATTCGAGGTCACATGAAGTCAACATAAAACTTGACCTTTTCCAAACAATTTACATGTATGTCATTCGACGCGTCTCGACAAGACGAATGCGAAGGTACCACTGCCGCAGCTCTAGGACCATTTTTGCTGAAGTTATTTGCGAACTAAACTAAAATCCCAGCTCAGGGTCGTTGACCTGACCTCTGACCTGAGGTCACCAAAAATACTTAAGTAATTTTTCTAGGTCAATTGCTACACAACCGTGCTCGTAATTTGTCTTTATCTCTAAAACTCTATTTTGGGCATCTGATTGAAGTTTACGTCTGTGACGACTGACGTCGAAGTTTGCCGTGCAGGAGTCTAGAAAAATCGGCCCTGAGACGTTATCAAGGAGGCTAGGTCCAATTTGTTTGCTTCAAAAGATGTCAAATTAATGGGGGATAAGGTACAGTAAGTTTCGTCTTTCTATCCCTAAGCGTTCGTGAGGTATCGGAAATATTCGCCAGGGGGGAGGCGAAAACGCCCCCCCCCCTTCCCTTCCGGGCCCGCGATGCTCATGGATTTTGCAGATCGGCGTATCAGACAACAGTCGGGTCACCTCAATCTTGCCCCCACTGGCGAAAATTCGTGGCGCCGCCACTGGCCACTCGCTAAACATCTCCAGATTGGGCTGGTTTGGTCGCATCCTGTAGACTTCTTGGCCCCACTGATAAGTCAGCTCGTCAGGGAGCTTGGCAATCACTCTGCGGAGGGTGTCGCTTGCCCCCAGATCATGATAGTAGCCCAGGGCTCGCAGAGTCATGACCGTGTTGCTGATGGCGGAGCTGAACCTCTCCATTGACGCCAAGCTATTCACACTTGGTGCTGGGGTAGAAAACATCTGATTGAGACTTGCCTGGCTGATTTCGTCTTTCCGACCGAAACGTTCATATAGCGTCTTCAGTGCTTGCTCGTACAGCGATCCATCAAACAAAAGCCCTTCAATGGCTTGGTGGGCAGGGCCCTCAACTGCTTGCTGCAGATGAGTCATCCGCTCTGCATTCGTCAGCGATGTCTGATTGTGGACCAGCACTTTAAAGAGGCTGATCCAACGAGGCCAGTCAGCGGGATCCCCTCGATAGGTGTGGAGGCTGAGGCTCGGTACACTCTTGGAGAACGCTGTTGACTGACTCGAGCGTGCTTGCTCTTGAGAAACATCTGGAATCATCCAGGTACTGGGATCTAGGGTTGTGGTTGCACTTCCAGCTGAGGCCTCAAGTGGTGCCCCAGTCGCAGCTTGATCGGCTGTCGTCGGCTGCACGGCGTCGTTCACAGCGCAGTTTTCGTATGCCAAATGGTGTGTGGCAGCGGCGTGACCTTCCTGCCGCTCGTCCCTATGTTGATCACGCTGAGAGTGCATGCCGCAGTTACCCATGGATGTCGCAGTGCCCTCACAGACACCTTCACGTGTTGGCTTTGCTTCTTCTCCCATCCCAGCGACAGCTTCGTCAAAGTCATGACGACGATCCCAATTCAGGTCATCTTCAGCAGCGCGATAGAGACGGACCTTTCTTGCTGCTCGATTTCGAGTCTCTTCAGCTATCTTCAGCTGAAGTGCACTGTCGCGCTCTTGAAGCTCCCACTCTTCTTGTTGTCGGAGATTCTCCATTTCGAGCTGAGCTTCACGTTGGCGTTTCTCCGCCCTTTGCCTCTCCATCATGTTACGGCGACTTTCTTCTACCTGGGCCCTGACGTCTTGTAGCTTGCAATCCGCATCCTCCAATTCTACGGCGACCACTCTTGATCGGACTGAAGCGGCCGTCCCTGCTGACGTATATGACTTGGCGCGACTCGGCCCACGGCGGGAAGTGGTAGCTGATGAACGAACTTCGTCCAGCTCTTGGAGATATTGTTGAATCTTGCCCTGGATGGCTAGCTCTTCTTCTTCGAAATGATCGGCATATGCTTGAGCTTCTTCAATCTCTTCGTCTCCCAGCTTGCTTTCATATGTCTGATGAGTCTTTCGCAAATCGGCAAATGCTTCTTCTAGTCTTGCGCTGACCTGATGGATGCGGTCACGATTAGCATGTCTTGTTATCTCTACTTCTACTGCTTTGCTGGCCCTTGTCGTAGCAGCCCTCTTGCATCCACGCAGTCGGCGCAGGTCAGCAAGCTCCTGATCCTTGGCGGCACGCTGAGCTTCAGCCATTGTAGGATCGACTGCTTGAGTTTCACAACTGTATTCTGCATCCATTCAGCAGTTGCGATGGGATCTCCGGTTGAGATCCGGCCCGGAGGACCAGAAAATGTCGCCACGCCGTCCTCTGGTCTGTAGTTGCGTACAGCGACACTTGATTTGACTGACTGGCTGTGGTGCAGGGTGAGGAGAAAGTGGATTCTGGTAGAGGATGGGAAGGAATGCGGTAGCCGCCGAGTGACCACAGCCCCTCGATGGCGAGGCTGCTGTGGTCAGACGAATCTGAGATGCTCCGGGATCTCGATGGCGAGATTGACCGAAACCGACTGGCCGCCCCAGGAACGAGGAGGCCACGAGTGTTGTATCCCGATGGCAAGACACTTCACTCGCGGTCAGCTTCGGTGACTCGATGGCGAGACACCGCAGCCGCCTCCCTCCACACCCTCAATGAGAAAAGGAGAGAGAAAGTAGTGGGCCCCAGGACATAAAGACAGGTATCAGGAGCAGCCACGATTAGCACTGCTCGCACCGTCTTCCGCCACTTATGTCACCGCCCACCACACAAAGATGCACTTAGTAGGACGCTGTATTTGTTCTTTACCGTCCTCACCGCACGAGTCACAGACAGAGAGTGGGCCGGCGCAGCGAGCACCGGCCCCAGGTCACCTCGTTCCTCCCTCGCGGCACACGCCGGCGGCGGCCAATCACGACAGCGGGCCCTCACGTGACCCGAGCCGGGCCTCGCCTCGAGCGGGACCACCGGACGCACGTGGCCACCACATGGCTCGGCCGTAACCGGGCGGAGAGCGGCCATCGGCCACTACACCTCGGATGACCTTTCTAGAGGCTATCAGCAAAAAAGACACCATGGTCGTCACGGGTGGTCTAAATCATTGTGATTCTGAAATATTTGGGCTGTTCCTATGCGTACACACGGATCTAGAGGCATTTCCATTTTTCTCCGTTGACTTATAATGGTAAGGTCACGCCACTGACCTGACCTTAGGTCACGGATATAAAAAATCCGAGATATGCAAATTGTAGGCGCCCATAACATCATGCAATCCACCAAGCTTAAAACTTTTCTGAAAAACACTGCAGGCTGGACATGATTGCAAACTTTTTTAGGCTTGGTCAGTTAACTTGACCTGGTGACCTGACCTGACATGACCTGGGGTCAAAACTTTCACACATTGTCCAAAATTGATGTACAAATAGCTACTCCAGGCGGCGGGGCGCTACGCGCCGCGGTTTTTTATTCACACGCAAAAAACGCGACAGGGTGGTAGGATAACCGAAGGTTTGTTGTCAATAGTTAACCAACGAGCCGCTGGGGGGGGGGCATAAAGTTGCGCCCCCCTTTACGTTTTGTGAAATATCTCCGAAACCTGATGAGCTGCGAACGTGAAACTTAGCATAGCTGCAAATGAATACCTAGGCAATGTTTGAGGAAAGTTTGGTGGTTGTAGCACCTAAGATGACGTCACAGTGACGTCATAAAGTTTTGTCGTTTTCCGATATGGACCGTTTATGATGACGCTGAGCATGAAACTCAACAGTAAATGAACTAGACAGCACCTGCTGTCATCCTAAAACATCTAACTACACTTCCATCTAGTTTCTGACCAATAATCGACCCTTTATATTCGGTCCCATATATCTGATGTATCGTGAGGAATATGAGAGTCGCAAATCTATAATTTCACTTATGACGTCACTGTGACATCATTACAAATGGGATCGACACCAAATTTGGACACAACCTCGGCTAGGTATTCAGGAAGATGTGTGCAAAGTTTCGCTTCTCTATCTCCTCGCGTTGCGACGATATCGTAGCAGAAGTAAAGGGGGGGAGGGGGCATAGACCTCTGTGGGGAACATTCATTCTGGCCAGGGTTCATAATGTGGGTGCGTATTATTTAGGCCAGGGTTCATAATGTCCAGGGTACGATGTGTCCAGTGCTCGAAATGGCCAGTGCCTTGAATTGGCCAGTGTTCATATTGTCCAGGGTTTGCATGGTCCAAATGTGGCCAACTGGCTGCAGATAGGGTAAATTCAAAGAGGCCAGTGCTCATAATGTCCAGGGAACGATGTGTCCAGTGCTCGAAATGGCCAGGGTTCATAATGTCCAGGGCACGATGTGTCCAGTGTTCGAAATGGCCAGGGTTCATAATGTCCAGGGCACGATGTGTCCAGTGTTCAAAATGGCCAGTGCCTTGAATTGGCCATAGTTCATAGTGTCCAGGGATTACACAGTCAACCAAACCAAACCAAACCTAACCTAACCTAACCTAACCTAACCTAACCTAACCTAAGGTAATGATGTTTGCCTACCGGGGATAAGGAAATAGTTTCTCGCATGAATAGATTGCAAGCAATAGTAAATCAAATATTTTTAGGTTAAGTGGTTATGCATCAGGCTTCAGGCCGAAGGCCTGAAGCCAGATACATAACCACTTAACCTAAAAATATTTGATTTACTATTGCCTGTAATCTCTCCTAAGGCATTGCCTTCGGCACTGCACTGCTTCGCATTGAGCTGGTTCCGTGTTATTACATAATGACGTCACTTTCAATGACTATGTAATCCCTGGACATTATGAACTCTGGCCCATTCAAGGCACTGGCCATTTTGAACACTGGACACATCGTTCCCTGGACATTATGAACCCTGGCCATTTCGAACACTGGACACATCGTGTCCTGGACATTATGAACCCTGGCCATTTCGAACACTGGACACATCGTGCCCTGGACATTATGAACCCTGGCCTCTTTGAATATACCCTATCTGCAGCCAGTTGGCCGCATTTGGACCATGCAATCCCTGGACATTATGAACTCTGGCCTATTCAAGGCACTGGCCATTTCGACACTGGGCATATCGTACCCTGGACATTATGAACCCTGGCCAGAACCTCTTGGACCATGCAAACCCTGGACAATATGAGCACTGGCCAATTCAAGGCACTGGCCATTTCGAGCACTGGACACATCGTACCCTGGACATTATGAACCCTGGCCTAAATAATACGCACCCGACCTCTGTACACCTGGACTGAGCGCAGAAATTTCGACCATGACCATAGTGGCCCTAACTTTCAGATGTTATATCTCGAGATCAGTAACACCCAGATAGATCCGGTCTTCACTGTTTGATGGCCCCGTGCATTAAAAATTGAATGCAATGTCTCCGGGAGATATTGGCTGGCACAGAGGAGGGTCTACGCCCGTCATACATACTCCTATTGTTCATTTGCGCTGCCCCTAAAGTCTCCCTCCAGTAGTGTCGGTGACTGAATAAAAGATTAACCCCCAGGCGGGATAAATGTCCATCGAAATGCATCCATACACGCTAACAGGGTCTAAAGTGTCGTCTTCTGTCTGCTATCCGCCATATAACAAAGAAGCTAAGTAAAAACTCACCGGAGGCTACCATGCTGTCCCATCCCGGGCCTTCCTCAATTTAGGGCCCGTCGGCCTGCCGAGTTACCATTAACCCTCGCGGGCCCGGGGGGGGGGCGTTTTTCGCCCCCCCCCTGGCGAATATTTGCGATAGCTCCCGAACGCTTAGGGATAGGAAGGCGAAACTTTCAGTACCTTTTCTCCCATCAATTTGACATCTTCTGAAGTAAAAAATGTGGACCTAGCCCCATTGATGACGTCACAAGGTCCATTTTTCTAGACCCCTGCACGGCAAACTTCGGCGTCACAGACGCAAACTTCAAATAGCTGCTAAAAATAGAGTTTTAGAGATAAAGACAAATTACGAGCACGGTTGTGTAGCGTTTGACCTAGAGAAAAATAGAAAAATAGTTTTGGTGACCTGAGGTCAGAGGTCAGGTCAACGACCCCGAAATCTGGTTTTAGTTTTTCGCAAATAACTTCGACAAAAATGGTTCTAGAGCTACGGCAGTGGTACCATCGCATTCGCCTTGTCAAGCCGCGTCGAAAGATATATATATATTTTGTTCGGAAAAGGTCAAATTTTATGTTGACCTCATGTGACCTCGAATGACCTCTGGTTGACCTTGACACATGAAAGGTCGTTTATGATGGATTTGTACCCGCTGATCACGAATCTGGCATCTATTTTCCTCTAAGCCTTCATTTAGAGCTTCCGGATTGCAAAATTGTCTTATTTATTATTACTAACTTGAATCAGTGAAATAGCCTCTAGCAGGGATACTCTTCTGTGACCTTGACCTTTGAGCAGCCTTGTATCGTAAGATGAACCACAAATAGGGAACTGATAAGCCTCAAAACATTTCAAAACATCTTGGAAGTTAGCACGCAAGATATGCGAAAAAGTGCCAAGTTTGAGGTCAATTTTGAGCGTGACCTTGACCTTGACCTTTCACTTTGAGCACATTTTCAGAATCCTCAGATGCTCTTCTTTCGTTTGACAGCCAATTTTGCCGGTTTGATGTAGCCTGCCGCCCTCTAGAAGGCTTACTTTGAGATCACTACACATGTGGCGGTTTTTGCCTTTGACCTTGACCTCTGACCTTGAAAATTGACCTTAGGTCAAAAATTTTGGGTGCTTTAGAATCGTCTCGTAAGGACCTTTCGTTTGGTATCGCTTTTGTTTCCGTAGCTTCCTTATTAATGGAGTTAGACAGGGGGGGGGGGGCGAAAAACGCCCCCCCCCCCCGGGCTGCGGTGGTTGGGATTACCCCCCGGGCCCGGCCGGGTTAACACCGCAACATACCCTGTACCACGTCACTCGACGTCACTACATCTCGGCCTAACTTTTACAGGGGAGCCCGTCTACTCCGAGGACTTACCGATGCCTATCCCACCGACTAGGACTTATCAGGCCTCACTATCTTTTACAGGGGCTACTTCCTATAAGAACGTAAAACTCTCGTTCTATGGACTCCTCAAATACCTTGACTACCACAATAATTCAAACTACCTGACCTCAAAACCTCGGAACTCGAACGTCTCTACTTTTCCCCATTACTTTCGATACCTCGTCTACTAACCTTTACACTGCTACTCCAACTTATCCCACCGATACTCTACCGACGTTACTACCTCACTACACTACGCTACCGGCCCCTCTCTCCGCCGAAATAAGACGTGCAGACATTGTTGACACCGCCCTGACAATACAGACCTCTCGCTGTACGCACTCAACTGTACAAAAGCCATGTTGGTAGAAATATCGACATAGAAGCCGGGCACACAAGCCGTCTAGCCTAAAAAAAAACAATTGCCCGTACGATAACAAAAAAAAACTTCCCGCCTCAACCTACTCTCGACTCCCTTACATTTCCCGAGGAATGCCTACCCATCGCGTCAATAACACCTCGCCTCGGACTACCTGCCCTATTCCTACTTCGCACTCGTATCCCTTTCCTTACGTCCCACTGAATAATCGTAATAGCGTTGCGCGTGGCGCGTGAGGGTTGTTTACAAAGTTGGTCTAATGATATTGTAACGCAGATGCGTTACATTTTTTTTCATCTTTCATGCTGAACTGCAAGCTGTGCCACAGGCTGAAACACGGCCATCTGCGAGCGCCGCACAGACACGGTCAGCCGGCTAAATCGGCTGTGATACCCTCTCTCCGTCCCAGCTGGCGTCCACACAGACGGCGCAGTCGGCTCTGACAAACAGGGGTCCTCTATAGATGATCACCCCACTTCATGAGAACCCGGATCTGAAGCCAACAAATAGCATACCGAAACGCGCCATTCTGCCAGCCTCGAGCCATTAATCAGTTTAGCCGTTGGAAAACAAGACTCTGTCCCACGCTCGGCACCCCGCCAGAAGAGAAGAACAAGGAGAGGGGAGTGCAGACCGGCCCTGATTTGAACCAAAACAAGAAAGGAGAGCGGGGACCGACCCGGCTTGTACGAAAACAGGATGAAATGGAACTCGGTCACCGCCATGGAAGAAGGACACCTGGCCGGAGACATTCAAAACAGGGGGGAGCGCAGGACTAAAAACAAGAAAGGAGGGCGCAGAGCCGGCCGCCACCTGGCGCCTCAGGCGGCGCAAATCGCCGGCGGCGAATTCCATCCGATCGCTGAGTGAAAGGGTGCGACTGCCATGGCCGGGGGTGCCGAACTTCAGCAAATCACGAACGTTTGAAGGCGGAGCCAAACGCACTTTCTGAGAATGGAGGACGAAGATTGGACAAGGAGATGCTGCCCGGCCCTCTGAAGTATGACGTCATCAAAAGTATAAGTTGATGAAACGGAACTGGAACCCTCTCTCTGGCTCTCTCTCGGACGACGCATCCCGCGCCGGTGGCACTCTCTCGGCCCACGTCTCTCGTCTGACATCGCGGACAGCCCACGAGACACCAGCGGCTGGCATCACGGCGCCGGCGGCGGCTCTGGCCGCTGGGCCGGGCGCTGGACGGACACGACCATCATGTCAGCGCCTCCATCTCAAGTAAGGTCACGCGGTGAACACGGGTGCGCACCTAGTCCCTAAATCCTTCAAGTAAACCCCCCCCCTCGTTACTGCTATGTGAGCCACATTATATTCCCCTTTTTGGTGTCGTCCGCAATATTTTAGGCCATTCAGTTTAGGCAGTTCAGTTTATTCTTCGGACTTTGAGTCTAGGCAGCTTAAGTTCACAATTCGATTCGGTCAATTATGTAACTGTGCGCGTGGTGCGAGACGCGTGCCGACGTGGACCCTCGTCCCGCGCCCCGTGGTGATTAAGGCGGACGGAGGGGATTATGCACCGTGGGGAGTCGGGAAAGGGACGGGCGACTGTGTACCGCACCGCGCGGCTTGTGGGGCTCAGTTGATGGGCGGCCTGGGCCCAGAAATCTTTCCTTTTAAATTTGACGTGCAAGGGAATTTAAGGTGTTGCGTCGGAGTATGTAAATAAATGGGACTTGTAAATATTGAAATACGAGTGTGAGTAGTGCTGAAGGGGCAGGGATCGGAGGATGGAGCATAAAAGGCCATATGCTGACCCACAGTCAGGAAAGAGGTCGTTTCCAAGGTGTCTGGCCAGAGTAATTTACAACGATCAGTTCTCTTTATCTGTTGATTTTACACAGTGCACACAGGGATTATACGGGGAGCACAGAACACACACAGGACCTCCCTAGCCTAGCCGATACTGGAGCTTCTCCGGTTGACTCCTAAGTGCCCTTGCCAGTGGATTTCCTGGCACTCCATCCTCCCCAAATTATCCCACGGTCCAAACAATAGCGATTACACACAACACACACAGGACCTCCCTAGCCTAACCGATACTGGAGCTTCTCCGGTTGACTCCAAAGTGCCCTTGCCAGTGGATTTCCTGGCACTCCATCCTCCCCAAATTATCCCACGGTCCAAACAATAGCGATTACACACAACACACACAGGACCTCCCTAGCCTAACCGATACTGGAGCTTCTCCGGTTGACTCCTAAGTGCCCTTGCCAGTGGATTTCCTGGCACTCCATCCTCCCCAAATTATCCCACGGTCCAAACAATAGCGATTACACACAACACACACAGGACCTCCCTAGCCTAACCGATACTGGAGCTTCTCCGGTTGACTCCTAAGTGCCCTTGCCAGTGGATTTCCTGGCACTCCATCCTCCCCAAATTATCCCACGGTCCAAACAATAGCGATTACACACAACACACACCGGACCTCCCTAGCCTAGCCGATACTGGAGCTTCTCCGGTTGACTCCTAAGTGCCCTTGCCAGTGGATTTCCTGGCACTCCATCCTCCCCAAATTATCCCACGGTCCAACAATAGCGATTACACACAACACACACCGGACCTCCCTAGCCTAGCCGATACTGGAGCTTCTCCGGTTGACTCCTAAGTGCCCTTGCCAGTGGATTTCCTGGCACTCCATCCTCCCCAAATTATCCCACGGTCCAAACAATAGCGATTACACACAATACACACAGGACCTCCCTGACCTAACCGATACTGGAGCTTCTCCGGTTGACTCCTAAGTGCCCTTGCCAGTGGATTTCCTGGCACTCCATCCTCCCCGAATTATCCCACGGTCCAAACGATAGCGATCATACACAACACATACAGGACCTCCCTAGCCCAACCGATACTGGAGCTCCTCCGGTTGACTCCCAAATGCCCTTGCCAGCGGATTTCCTGGCACTCCACTAATCAATTTACCAACGGTCCGCACACAAGCAACACACTAGACCTTGTTGCACACGAAATATATGTGATTTTATTCTACATGGACACTGCAAGGGATGGAACCGGGGGATAGATGATGCACGTCACGCCCCTGTGCGTGGAAAGTCCACCGACGCGGCTACGGGTTAGGAGGGAGATGAGACGCGAGTGAAAGGGAGGAGGACTGTACAAATAGATAAATTGGGTTTCCCGAATGACGCTAAACTCGGACAGACCCCACTAGATATTAGGCCTCGATTGAGTAAGCCCTGGATGCGTGCAATAAGTCGCGAAATTAAACGTGAGGATGAAGGCGAGTCGGGCACAGACCGTCGAGGAGGGTTTCAAGAAATGTTACCCGGTCAGCCTCGTGTCCTGGCTCAGAGGGGACGACGGGCTGTAGTCTGTCTAACCTCTGGCTAGCGGGACACGGGACCAGTGGCCCGATTGTTCCGGCCCAGGGTAGGCCTGGGTGATAATTAAGGTCACGTGGGCCGTCGCCTGGGATGTGTATCGGCGGGTGGGCCGCCGCGAGATGACGGTGTTCCGTCTCGGATTAACAGCCTCGGAGGCTGGGCAGATTTTAGGCTGCCGGGCTGGCCCGGAAGCCCTGAACTATGACTGGAGCGAGATGCGGTCATCAGTATCACGGATGGACCTTAGTTACCCAGCCCGGTTTCAAAAAGATAGGTAGGCCCGCTATCGGTCCCTCAAGTGGTCGGCGCGGGACGTCATTTGAAGAGCGACATAGATAGTTTCGGAGGTGGTTAGGACCCCGGGCGTCTTAGCGAGGGAATCGTATGCCGCCGGAAGAGTAATGCCCCGCGAAGGAACGTATAATGCCGCAAGACGGGGGTGAACATTAGATACCGAGCATTCGAGTCGGGTGATCGCAGTCAGACGGTGCTGGCCACCCGCAGTCAGTCGAGTAGCTCCGGCCATGCTCTGGTCCTTTCGAATAGGTCTGTGACGACAGCTTAACTACCAGCCACGGATAGATAGGGCTTTGGACACCTATGTGCTGGTAGTCGACGATGTGTGTTGAGTGCAGGATGTCCCCGAGTGGACCTGGGTGCGTGGAAGACGCGTGTCGTCTTTGTAGTTAGCCGACGAGAGCTAACCCTTTTTAGGTCGCCGGGTTGGCCCGGAAACCCTGAACTATGGCTGGTGCGAGATGCGGTCATGTCATTAGTATCACGGACGGACTTTAGTTACCCAACCCGGCTTTCAAATTTTAGATACGTCCGCCGCGGAAAGCCCGGGCTACTGAGTGCCCTGCGAGCTCTAGCTCCGGAACCGTGGGCTGGAGTGTGTTAGAGATGCTGACTGACCACTGGCAGCAGAAGGTAGGTCCACACGTGAGTGGCAGTAAGACAAGGGCTGCGTACGTTGTTGCAAAGGTTTACCGGCCCATGCTGTAAGTCCATTGTTCGCTTAACAACCTGCGTGCGTGTGTGTTTATCATTTGTGTGTAGGTAGTTCGGCATGGTCTTGGACCCGCTATAAGTCGCGTAATTCAAGGGCGGAGTGCCGAAATCTGTGGTGGTTCGTATATTCTATTCGTGTAGCGTGAGCATTATGAAGCGTTTGTCTGATGTACGGAGCATTGTGGTTATGAAGGGATAACGGTTAATGAAATTTAAGGCCAATGACTCAATACCGACTTGCGCACGCCTTAGCACCACCGGGGGAAGTTAGGCAAAGAGGGAGGGATCGGAGACGGCTAACTCTGATAATTATGAGGTATAACTGGACGTATGACAGAAGTGAGAAGGGATGCACGAGTGGAAGTATGATTGTTGTGTATATCCGGTGGGAGATAGCCCTCAGCTAGGAAGGGCGCTGTTGTTTGAGAGTGGGACTTTTTGTTAAATAGAGTTGATTTTCTATACCAATATGATCGAGGGTAATTGATTATCATTTATCATTATCTCCCATTCCCTAACCCTGGCCTATGTGTTTCCGATGATTGATCGCCCCGGAAAGATAGAGTTAGAGTCGGAACGGGTTCGCGAGGGGCTGTACAGTGAAGGGCTTCTATGAGCGCACCGACGGAGCTCTCTTGCTCTCTATCTCTCACTACCGAAAGACACCGCCCGGTTAGCCCCGCAACGCCGCGAAACCCCGCTACAGATTTATCTCTCACTACCGAAAGACACCGCCCGGTTAGCCCCACAACGCCGCGAAATCCCGCTACAGATTTGGCGCACCCAACGTGGGGTAGGATCAATCAAAGGAATCATGAAGTCGGTGGACGGACGTGCATTGCCGAACCCAAAGCTAAAATTTCAGAGGAAATGCGAGCGTGAGTGAGGAAACTTATTAGTGTATGTCTGAGATAGATGCAGTGGGAGCTGGTCACTCAGTACAGCGTTGCTCGGGTTGAAATCGATTTTTGACTGAAATCAGAAAGCGTTGATTGCTGAAGGGTGTATATAGCTGAATGAAATGTGTAATAAAAGGGTTACTTGATATCAAATAAAATGGTCATGATAAGGGTAACTTGAGAATAAATTTTCAGTGACGGGCGAGCGTATTTAGTATTTCTTTTAGCTACAGGTATCGCTAACTAAATTTATGTGGCTCACATCAGCGAACCCTAACCTTGAGTGAAATCCCGTGATCCAAAGTTAGAGTAATCACACCGACGATGCCATTGTAACCCAATTTTAAGAGATTGTACCCATCCTATACCAAAAAGGTGCAGTGACCTATGTGTGACCCGTTGACTGACCCACCTCTGGAGAGAACTGACAGGAGACCGGCAACCGTCCACGAGCCGTTTTCCGCGACGGAAAACCCGTTACAAAACAGGCAGTCATGTGTTGCCGAATCCGATGTATATAATGAAGATACGACTGAGCGCGACGCTATGAAGGTATCGAATGTTGTCGAATGAAATCAGGGCTGAAGAAGGCAAGAATGATAAATAAGACGCGTCATATTGAAAAAAAGGTGACGGCAGAGATTGAAGATGATCGAGGTTGTTATTGAAGTAATATGAAGAACAGTAAAGTGAAAAGAAGGAAGGCACACAGCGGAGATTGACGGCGGAAGAAAACAAAATGAAGGAGACCGATGAACACGATGCCAATAATACTGAATTACAATGCAGACCTGAAACCACAGAAGGGAAACAACAACCGAGAAGAAAAAGATGAAATGCTTTGAAAATAATGACATCTCGCGCATTTTCTCCTCAAAATGCGAAAGTGGGGAGAGTAAGCGCGCAACAAGGAGTGACGAGAGACGCCGGCACAAAATGCTAGTCATCAACAGCAGACTGGCTGATGCTGACAACCAGTACCAAAGGAGACTCAAAAGAAGACAACGCCTGAAATAAATAACAGCAGAAGACCGGAAGAAGGAGAAGGAGACACGAATAGGACCAAAACTACAATATTGTTAGCAGCTACCATCGCACGTCTATGACGACAAAATCAGACGGCAACCGGAGTAATGGTGACGACAACAACAACCATGGAACATCATTGGCACAACCGTTCGGACAGATCTGAATGTCGCCAGATTCGACCACGGACCACAATGAACAGCCGTAATGGACCGGACCAGCCTGAGAGCCCATTTCGGGGCCGCCCGCCGCACTGGGAGGTGGTTACCTGGCATTAAATCAAATGCAGGCGGTCCCCACTTCCCACACTTCAAGATCGACCCACGAGACCTGCACGGGGCCAGTACATAGTCACGGCCAAACAACCATGAGCAGACTGCAGGGACAACAGCTGCTTCATCGACTGCATCCGCTCCAGCGTCGACCAGCCAAGCTGGGTTACTACTTCCGTGACAACCAGACCAACTGGGAGGCCGGCGAAGGCCAGAGCTGTGGCCCACCTACAACAGCCGCAAAATCGTCGGAAAGGCTACAGTGTAGCCAGTAGCCGAGTCTGCCACTGGATGTGACAGCCGTTCCATCACCGGCAGTCCGCACCAGAACGCAACCTCGGCGGCCGCCAGATCAGTGGTGACAACTAAAAACACGATGGAGCCACGTTCCAGTCACAGGCGACCAGTTCTGGACCCGATCGCAGCAAAGCCGGACAGTTCACCAGGGCGGCCGCAATCGGCAGCAATGACGAATTACGACTGCAACTACGAGACTGGGGAAATCCGGAACTGGGACACGACTACAGCAGCAGCCGGCCGGTTCGAGACCAAATCGCGGACGACCGCCAGTCCGTCATCGCGGCCATCCCGGACCGGAGCTGTCGTGGCTCATGGAGCCACCATCAGGTGCCGGGCTCACTTCTTTGGCATACCACAATCTGCACCGGTATGTTATCGCTAATTTGATCTGAATTATAGTAACCAAACGTACCAATGCTATTTTTGTATTGTCATGTGTCGATTATTTCAATGGTTTCATTCGATTTCCATATATGTAGTTTTGTG
This sequence comes from Amphibalanus amphitrite, assembly GCF_019059575.1. Classification (NCBI taxonomy): domain Eukaryota; kingdom Metazoa; phylum Arthropoda; class Thecostraca; order Balanomorpha; family Balanidae; genus Amphibalanus; species Amphibalanus amphitrite. The sequence continues at coordinate 422,442 of NW_024881986.1, forward strand.
CGCTAATTATTTGATGTGTAGTTGGTGGTGTTTTACGGGATAGTACGTAAATGTTTTTAGTTCTAGAAATGTAAGAATGGCCTGAAATGCTGTGCAATGACACAAAAACCCGCAATCCTTATGTCCTAATCATCCAAGCTCGTCCTACCATCCTCCGCAACCGAACACTCCTGTTGAAATAGCTACCAATCTATTAGAAGACGGCCACCCGCTCTCGTCAAAGAAGTCACCAAGAAACACGACGAAACGGCACCAAATAGCACGGCAGAAGCGGGCTCTCAAACGTTTAGTCGCGGGGCGCGACTATAAAAAGAGGTCTGAAAATGTAACGCAGATGCGTTACATTTTTTTTCATCTTTCATGCTGAACTGCAAGCTGTGCCACAGGCTGAAACACGGCCATCTGCGAGCGCCGCACAGACACGGTCAGCCGGCTAAATCGGCTGTGATACCCTCTCTCCGTCCCAGCTGGCGTCCACACAGACGGCGCAGTCGGCTCTGACAAACAGGGGTCCTCTATAGATGATCACCCCACTTCATGAGAACCCGGATCTGAAGCCAACAAATAGCATACCGAAACGCGCCATTCTGCCAGCCTCGAGCCATTAATCAGTTTAGCCGTTGGAAAACAAGACTCTGTCCCACGCTCGGCACCCCGCCAGAAGAGAAGAACAAGGAGAGGGGAGTGCAGACCGGCCCTGATTTGAACCAAAACAAGAAAGGAGAGCGGGGACCGACCCGGCTTGTACGAAAACAGGATGAAATGGAACTCGGTCACCGCCATGGAAGAAGGACACCTGGCCGGAGACATTCAAAACAGGGGGGAGCGCAGGACTAAAAACAAGAAAGGAGGGCGCAGAGCCGGCCGCCACCTGGCGCCTCAGGCGGCGCAAATCGCCGGCGGCGAATTCCATCCGATCGCTGAGTGAAAGGGTGCGACTGCCATGGCCGGGGGTGCCGAACTTCAGCAAATCACGAACGTTTGAAGGCGGAGCCAAACGCACTTTCTGAGAATGGAGGACGAAGATTGGACAAGGAGATGCTGCCCGGCCCTCTGAAGTATGACGTCATCAAAAGTATAAGTTGATGAAACGGAACTGGAACCCTCTCTCTGGCTCTCTCTCGGACGACGCATCCCGCGCCGGTGGCACTCTCTCGGCCCACGTCTCTCGTCTGACATCGCGGACAGCCCACGAGACACCAGCGGCTGGCATCACGGCGCCGGCGGCGGCTCTGGCCGCTGGGCCGGGCGCTGGACGGACACGACCATCATGTCAGCGCCTCCATCTCAAGTAAGGTCACGCGGTGAACACGGGTGCGCACCTAGTCCCTAAATCCTTCAAGTAAACCCCCCCCCCTCGTTACTGCTATGTGAGCCACATTATATTCCCCTTTTTGGTGTCGTCCGCAATATTTTAGGCCATTCAGTTTAGGCAGTTCAGTTTATTCTTCGGACTTTGAGTCTAGGCAGCTTAAGTTCACAATTCGATTCGGTCAATTATGTAACTGTGCGCGTGGTGCGAGACGCGTGCCGACGTGGACCCTCGTCCCGCGCCCCGTGGTGATTAAGGCGGACGGAGGGGATTATGCACCGTGGGGAGTCGGGAAAGGGACGGGCGACTGTGTACCGCACCGCGCGGCTTGTGGGGCTCAGTTGATGGGCGGCCTGGGCCCAGAAATCTTTCCTTTTAAATTTGACGTGCAAGGGAATTTAAGGTGTTGCGTCGGAGTATGTAAATAAATGGGACTTGTAAATATTGAAATACGAGTGTGAGTAGTGCTGAAGGGGCAGGGATCGGAGGATGGAGCATAAAAGGCCATATGCTGACCCACAGTCAGGAAAGAGGTCGTTTCCAAGGTGTCTGGCCAGAGTAATTTACAACGATCAGTTCTCTTTATCTGTTGATTTTACACAGTGCACACAGGGATTATACGGGGAGCACAGAACACACACAGGACCTCCCTAGCCTAGCCGATACTGGAGCTTCTCCGGTTGACTCCTAAGTGCCCTTGCCAGTGGATTTCCTGGCACTCCATCCTCCCCAAATTATCCCACGGTCCAAACAATAGCGATTACACACAACACACACAGGACCTCCCTAGCCTAACCGATACTGGAGCTTCTCCGGTTGACTCCAAAGTGCCCTTGCCAGTGGATTTCCTGGCACTCCATCCTCCCCAAATTATCCCACGGTCCAAACAATAGCGATTACACACAACACACACAGGACCTCCCTAGCCTAACCGATACTGGAGCTTCTCCGGTTGACTCCTAAGTGCCCTTGCCAGTGGATTTCCTGGCACTCCATCCTCCCCAAATTATCCCACGGTCCAAACAATAGCGATTACACACAACACACACAGGACCTCCCTAGCCTAACCGATACTGGAGCTTCTCCGGTTGACTCCTAAGTGCCCTTGCCAGTGGATTTCCTGGCACTCCATCCTCCCCAAATTATCCCACGGTCCAAACAATAGCGATTACACACAACACACACCGGACCTCCCTAGCCTAGCCGATACTGGAGCTTCTCCGGTTGACTCCTAAGTGCCCTTGCCAGTGGATTTCCTGGCACTCCATCCTCCCCAAATTATCCCACGGTCCAACAATAGCGATTACACACAACACACACCGGACCTCCCTAGCCTAGCCGATACTGGAGCTTCTCCGGTTGACTCCTAAGTGCCCTTGCCAGTGGATTTCCTGGCACTCCATCCTCCCCAAATTATCCCACGGTCCAAACAATAGCGATTACACACAATACACACAGGACCTCCCTGACCTAACCGATACTGGAGCTTCTCCGGTTGACTCCTAAGTGCCCTTGCCAGTGGATTTCCTGGCACTCCATCCTCCCCGAATTATCCCACGGTCCAAACGATAGCGATCATACACAACACATACAGGACCTCCCTAGCCCAACCGATACTGGAGCTCCTCCGGTTGACTCCCAAATGCCCTTGCCAGCGGATTTCCTGGCACTCCACTAATCAATTTACCAACGGTCCGCACACAAGCAACACACTAGACCTTGTTGCACACGAAATATATGTGATTTTATTCTACATGGACACTGCAAGGGATGGAACCGGGGGATAGATGATGCACGTCACGCCCCTGTGCGTGGAAAGTCCACCGACGCGGCTACGGGTTAGGAGGGAGATGAGACGCGAGTGAAAGGGAGGAGGACTGTACAAATAGATAAATTGGGTTTCCCGAATGACGCTAAACTCGGACAGACCCCACTAGATATTAGGCCTCGATTGAGTAAGCCCTGGATGCGTGCAATAAGTCGCGAAATTAAACGTGAGGATGAAGGCGAGTCGGGCACAGACCGTCGAGGAGGGTTTCAAGAAATGTTACCCGGTCAGCCTCGTGTCCTGGCTCAGAGGGGACGACGGGCTGTAGTCTGTCTAACCTCTGGCTAGCGGGACACGGGACCAGTGGCCCGATTGTTCCGGCCCAGGGTAGGCCTGGGTGATAATTAAGGTCACGTGGGCCGTCGCCTGGGATGTGTATCGGCGGGTGGGCCGCCGCGAGATGACGGTGTTCCGTCTCGGATTAACAGCCTCGGAGGCTGGGCAGATTTTAGGCTGCCGGGCTGGCCCGGAAGCCCTGAACTATGACTGGAGCGAGATGCGGTCATCAGTATCACGGATGGACCTTAGTTACCCAGCCCGGTTTCAAAAAGATAGGTAGGCCCGCTATCGGTCCCTCAAGTGGTCGGCGCGGGACGTCATTTGAAGAGCGACATAGATAGTTTCGGAGGTGGTTAGGACCCCGGGCGTCTTAGCGAGGGAATCGTATGCCGCCGGAAGAGTAATGCCCCGCGAAGGAACGTATAATGCCGCAAGACGGGGGTGAACATTAGATACCGAGCATTCGAGTCGGGTGATCGCAGTCAGACGGTGCTGGCCACCCGCAGTCAGTCGAGTAGCTCCGGCCATGCTCTGGTCCTTTCGAATAGGTCTGTGACGACAGCTTAACTACCAGCCACGGATAGATAGGGCTTTGGACACCTATGTGCTGGTAGTCGACGATGTGTGTTGAGTGCAGGATGTCCCCGAGTGGACCTGGGTGCGTGGAAGACGCGTGTCGTCTTTGTAGTTAGCCGACGAGAGCTAACCCTTTTTAGGTCGCCGGGTTGGCCCGGAAACCCTGAACTATGGCTGGTGCGAGATGCGGTCATGTCATTAGTATCACGGACGGACTTTAGTTACCCAACCCGGCTTTCAAATTTTAGATACGTCCGCCGCGGAAAGCCCGGGCTACTGAGTGCCCTGCGAGCTCTAGCTCCGGAACCGTGGGCTGGAGTGTGTTAGAGATGCTGACTGACCACTGGCAGCAGAAGGTAGGTCCACACGTGAGTGGCAGTAAGACAAGGGCTGCGTACGTTGTTGCAAAGGTTTACCGGCCCATGCTGTAAGTCCATTGTTCGCTTAACAACCTGCGTGCGTGTGTGTTTATCATTTGTGTGTAGGTAGTTCGGCATGGTCTTGGACCCGCTATAAGTCGCGTAATTCAAGGGCGGAGTGCCGAAATCTGTGGTGGTTCGTATATTCTATTCGTGTAGCGTGAGCATTATGAAGCGTTTGTCTGATGTACGGAGCATTGTGGTTATGAAGGGATAACGGTTAATGAAATTTAAGGCCAATGACTCAATACCGACTTGCGCACGCCTTAGCACCACCGGGGGAAGTTAGGCAAAGAGGGAGGGATCGGAGACGGCTAACTCTGATAATTATGAGGTATAACTGGACGTATGACAGAAGTGAGAAGGGATGCACGAGTGGAAGTATGATTGTTGTGTATATCCGGTGGGAGATAGCCCTCAGCTAGGAAGGGCGCTGTTGTTTGAGAGTGGGACTTTTTGTTAAATAGAGTTGATTTTCTATACCAATATGATCGAGGGTAATTGATTATCATTTATCATTATCTCCCATTCCCTAACCCTGGCCTATGTGTTTCCGATGATTGATCGCCCCGGAGAATGTAAAGACAGAGTCGGGACGAGTTCGCGAGGGGCTGAACCGAGAAGGGCTTTTACGAGTAGAAGCGCACCGACTAGGCCGATTTTAAACACCCCCACTTGAGCCAGCCCACCTGCTGAGAAGCGAATGCCCGGTTAGCCCCGCAACGCCGCGATATCCCGCTACAATATCTTCAGAACCGCGTCACTGATTGAGCTCAAATTTGGTATGTGACCAGAAACAATACATCCGACACTATGACATTTCTCAAATAGGGGATGCAACTGCACGTGCGCACGTGCGCACACCTTTTTCATATCTCCGGAACTGTTGGCCCGATTGAGTTCAAATTTGGTATGTGCCCAGATGGCATAAATTAGCCACGATTGCATTTCTGAAACAGGGGGTGCTGGTGCACGTGCGCACGTGCGCACCCCTTCTTTATATCTCAGTAACCACTGGCCCGATTGAGCTCAAATTTGGTATGTGGCACTATGTTTTACTAGTGTTACTAGCACCTGTTTCAGAAATGCACTAGTGGCTAATGTATGTCATCTGGCCACATACCAAATTTGAGCTCAATCGGGCCAGTGGTTACTGAGATATAAAGAAGGGGTGTGCACGTGCGCACGTGCACCAGCACCCCATGTTTCAGAAATGCACTAGTGGCTAATGTATGTCATCTGGCCACATACCAAATTTGAGCTCAATCGGGCCAGTGGTTACTGAGATATAAAGAAGGGGTGCGCACGTGCGCACGTGCACCAGCACCCCCTGTTTCAGAAATGCAATCGTGGCTAATTTATGCCATCTGGGCACATACCAAATTTGAACTCAATCGGGCCAACAGTTCCGAAGATATGAAAAAGGTGTGCGCACGTGCGCACGTGCAGTTGCACCCCCTATTTGAGAAATGTGATAGTGTCGGATGTATTGTTTCTGGTCACATACCACATTTGAGCTCAATCAGTGACGCGGTTCTGGAGATATCATTAGACCAACGTTGTAAACACCCCTCACGCGCCACGCGCAGACCCACCTCTGTGCCAGCCGATATCTCCCGGAGACATTGCATTCAATTTTTAATGCACGGGGCCATCAAACAGTGAAGACCGGACCTATCTGGGTGTTACTGATCTCGAGATATAACATCTGAAGGTTAGGGCCACTACGGTCATGGCCGAAATTTCTGCGCTCAGTCCAGGTGTACAGAGGTCTATGGGGGGGGGGCAACTATATGCCCCCCCCAGCGGCCGGCGGGTGGCGCGGAGGCCCAGCGGCCGCCGGGTTAAAACACTATTCTTTAGAATTGTGTTTTTGTATTGAAAACAAATCTGAGTTCCCTGACAATTTGGCAAAAATTGCCTGAGATATCCCCCCCCCCCCCCCACTGGGGCGAAGGATAATGAAAATCGGTCCTAGGGGCAATCATAGGCCCCAAAGACGCCTGGTAAAATATCAGACTTCTCAGATCAAAACGTTTTGAGTCATATTGCATTACATTTTTTAAACTTCGGTTTGTAACGCTGAGTTTGATGGCCTATAACTCAAGAACGGGTTAAGCAACCAACAAACGGTAAACAACACTAAGCTTGCGATGAATCAAAATATTACTTTTTAAAAATTCCCAAGAAAAATTTTCATTGTAGAACAAAAACCTTAATCTTTTTTAATTTGCCTCTTATGACTATTGGGACCAATTTTTTTACATTTTTATTTCTTCAAAATAAACTTCATGTCATTGCAAATCGACATGCAAAAAATTAGAAAGGTGTTCTTTTTTAAGTTCCTCATTTTCCCGCAAACAAAATGGGTTTCGGAAGGGTTGACACGACCCCAGCACGCTGCTTCGCTTCTATTAGAGCTAGAGACTCGCGGAAAGGACGAGCGTGTGTGTCGTTACAAGTCGCAGCGATTGGTTTCCAATTTTAAGGTCTCAGATTAACCGGTAGCGTCTGAGGTCAGGTCAATTGACTGAAGTTACGGGTTCGGTTTTTAGTAAATAACTTGGCAAGAAATGTCCGCAGAGCCGCGATTTTGGCATCATTGTGTTCGCCTAGCTCAGGTGCGTCGAATGGTATACTTTTTGTTAGTGTGAAGTCAACTTAAGTAGTTGACCTCGGGTCAAGGTCAGGTCAGAGCCCCTCAGGTCACGAAGCTGGGCAAAGGGTATCACAAGGCGTCTGTGGCACTGATTGCCCGTAGTCCGTCAAATCGCCCCACCCAGCCTCCCCCCATCCATTGCCTTCTGGCCTGCCCTTCTTCCACTCCCCCTCTCCCCGTCCCACAGGCGATCTAGTGGCACTCAAACTGGACCGACCTCCGTGAACCCTAGCGCCACCCTGCCATGCTGCAGTACTTTCAACACAGACTGTATATGGTAGAGTCTGTGTTGAACATACACAGTAGGCCCCGTCATATTTTATAAAGTTTTTGGAAGACCAGCTCCCCTGGTGTTTTCCCATTGCTTGTTGGCCCAATAAGAAGTGTGCAAAATTTCAGCTTCCTAGCTCAACGTTTGCATCTGCCTCAACGGCCTCGAAGTTTGGCTCATAGGGCATAATGGAGACTGCAATGCCGGTGTTAGCTGCATTCTCCCGGCAGCGGCGTTCCTTGGCACAATATCGCCACGGATCAACTGCTGCCCCAACAAGAGATTAACAAAACTAATCTTTGCCTTCGCCCCCCCCCCACACACACACCCCTCCCCTCCTTACCCCCCCCCCCCGCCCCGATTTTTTGTGCATCGTTTGATTTTCACGCATTGTTCACGATCACTTTCTGTTTTTTTTCATAATGCCTAAATGCTGATTGAGACAAATATCACGTCAAGATAGTACAGGCTTAAACATGCATGTGCGTATATTAATATCGACTCAATACTGCGGCGACGGTAAACTGATAACTACAAACGACAGCAGCAGCCAGAGACCAAGACGGCGGGCACGGCACTGGTGACGGTGACGGGCACCGGTGTCACTTACTATGGTCGAGCCTGCGTGTCCGGTGTCGTGGCCTACCTACAGCAAGAAGGTTTTCTTGCGCGGCTTATTGGAAAACTCCTGCAGTGCGGTCTAGGAGTGAACTCCGTAGTCCGCACTATTCAAAACTCAAGTCATTTCTTTCCATGCAACGACATAATATGAGGGCGCCTTTAGCGTCTAAAGGGGGGGGGGGGCAAATTTAAAGGTACAGGACAATGGGCTTAACCTGAATGCCCGCGAATGCTGGATACGGCTCTGCTCTGGAGGCTGAGGGGCGCCAGGTTTTTTCTTCAATCGGGCGCCAAATCACCTGTGATCTTCAATGTAATTCGCCTGTTACGCTTTGCAGATGCGTCCGTGGTGTTGACAAGTGTGCCGAGTGCCCTGCCCCCCGGAATGGGCGTCATCGTTCAGAGAGGCGCGGGATGTTCTTGAGGGGTGACAATAATATTAAAATGGGGGCGCGGGATGTTCTGGAGGGGCGCCAGTGATATTTACTGGTGCGGCGGATGCTCTGAGAGGGACGCCAGCGATCATGAATGGGGCGCCCACTCACCCGTGATCTTCAATGGGTCGCCTGATACGTTTTAGAGACACGTCGGTGGTGTTGAATGGCGTACCGAGTGATCAAGAGGGGGCAACATTTTTTTCGGAAGGGGCACGTCATATAGGTACTCTGAATGATGCGCACATAATACTGACCGGGGCGATGTCTGGATCTGAAAGGGCACCACAGGGATTCATGTTATTAAGTATGCAATCCACTACCATGTTGCTTGCGTCAGAGGTTTGTGTGGGGCGCAGGTGCACGGGTCGTGGGTATTGATAGTGCTAAAGCATATAGCGTTATTACATATAGCGTTATCAGGGCGCTCGGCACACTAACCAATACCACGGACGTATCTGCAAAGCGTAGCAAGCGCCCCTTTGAAGATCACAGGCGATTGGGCGTCCCATCGAAGAAAAAACATGACGCCCCTCACCTTCCAGAGCAGAGCCGTATCCAGCATTCGCGGGCATTCAGGTCAAGCCCATTGTCCTGTACCTTTAAATTTGCCCCCCCCCCCCCTTTAGACGCTAAAGGCGCCCTCATATTATGTCGTTGCATGGAAAGAAATGACTTGAGTTTTGAATAGTGCGGACTACGGAGTTCACTCCTAGACCGCACTGCAGGAGTTTTCCAATAAGCCGCGCAAGAAAACCTTCTTGCTGTAGGTAGGCCACGACACCGGACACGCAGGCTCGACCATAGTAAGTGACACCGGTGCCCGTCACCGTCACCAGTGCCGTGCCCGCCGTCTTGGTCTCTGGCTGCTGCTGTCGTTTGTAGTTATCAGTTTACCGTCGCCGCAGTATTGAGTCGATATTGATATACGCACATGCATGTTTAAGCCTGTACTATCTTGACGTGATATTTGTCTCAATCAGCATTTAGGCATTATGAAAAAAAAAACAGAAAGTGATCGTGAACAATGCGTGAAAATCAAACGATGCACAAAAAAATGGGGGCGGGGGGGGAGTGAGGAGGGGGAGGGGAGTGTGTGTGTGGGGGGGGGCGAAGGCAAAAAAAAGTTTTGTTCATCTCTTGCTGGGGCAGCAGCTGATCCGTGGCGATATTGTGCCAAGGAACGCCGCTGCCGGGAGAATGCAGCTAACACCGGCATTGCAGTCTCCATTATGACCTATGAGGCAAACTTCGAGGCCGTTGAGGCAGATGCAAACGTTGAGCTAGGAAGCTGAAATTTTGCACACTTCATATTGGGCCAACAAGCAATGGGAAAACACCAGGGGAGCTGGTCTTCCAAAAACTTTATAAAATATGACGGGGCCTAATACACAGTCATCTCACAGTCACAGTCTTAAATCTCAATAGCCGTTTTCATGACGGCCATCTGGAAGGTACACCATACACGTTTGGTGCACATTCGGTGTAGGTTAGGTGCAGATTTGGTTAAATTAGGTTTCGTGTGTTTCCTAGAAGCTATGGGTTATCGTTGCACTAATTGCTGATATGCCTGCTTTGTCAAATTATCAGACAGTATCATTGACATTTAAAACACTGAAATAAATTCATAAAATAAAGATTTTTGCCTTTTAACCCTCGTCGGCACAGGGGGTTGATGCAACCTTAAGGTTTTTCGCGACAAACTCGCGTAAAAAGCGGCTGATCTCGACGAAACTTTCAGTACCCTCGCATTGATCAATTTTACACCTACCCTGAAAATTTCATGACCCTGACCCCAATGACCTTTGACAATGACTTTTGACCTGTGACCTCTTTTCCGTGACCATGTTTGGCCGAAATCGCGATTCGGCGTATGTCGGCTCGCATTACCCGCGCGTTTGCAAGCTTTTCGTGGTTTCAAACGTTCAAACATGTGATTTGATGTAGCTCCCATGCATTAGGGTGGGTGTGAAGGTCACCTGAAGGTCAGGTCAGGTCATTGACCTTTGGTGACCTCGGTTCACTTTTTCGAGTTTTACATGTTTCTAGGCTAGTTTTTGGAGCTGAATTCGAATTTAGCAACCATTTGAACATTTACGAAGTAGTTTTGGTGCTATTGTTACGAAGCTGTCAGAGGCGGACGTCAGGTACTACGAATACCCGTCACGACCCCTACCGGTTGACCTGACCTGACCTGACCCGACCTGGTCTAAACGCTTAACGACATCATCTTTGATCAAAACTAACACAATATTCTTGATCAGCACCCCGGAAAACCCCTTAGCAGACACGCTTTACGACTTTCTAACAGGTCCCGATATATCCGATTTTTGGGTCAAACCGATGACTTAGGACCTTAAAATTGGGCATTATTGGCTTCCTCTCGTGACGGGCAACACGCTCCTTTTTCCGCGAAGCTCTAGCTCCACCAGGGGCCAAACGCGAGGGGGGGGGGTCGTACCAACCCCCCCCCCCTTGTGCCGTCGAAGGACTCAAAATGGCCTGTGTCGGCGAGAGTTAAAAGAGATTAGGTGCAGATTTGGTCAAAGTAGGTGCATTCGCAGGATAGCCCGTCATGAAAACGGCTATTGTCTTTTCTGATCATTGGGAACCTTAGAAACAAAACATTTTGTGTTTCAGATGGACATAGAACATCTGTGCGGAGAACTGACTGCTCTTCGTGAAGAGATGACTGGTTTGAAGGGAGAAGTGACCACACTGAAGGGAGAAGTGACCACACTGGAGGGAGACAACGCCGTACTGAAGGGAGAAGTGACCACACTGAAGGGGGAGGTGACCACACTGAAGGGAGACAACGCCACACTGAAGGGAGACAACACCACACTGCGTCAGGAGGTGGTCCATCTACGTGAAGAAGTGGTCCGCCTGCGACAGGCTGTCCTCGAGGAGCGCACCACTCGCCAGGTCGTCGTGGAGGAGCTGCGGCAGGAGGTCCGCCGGCGAGCGGCGCCATCCGACCGTTCGCAGGGGTGAGACTGAGAGGCAGCAGGGGTGGCACTGGGGGGGGGGGGGGGAAGATAAGGGTAAACGTTAGAGGCAGCCGCCTTTGGCTGCAAGGGATGACACTTGGTGTAGACAGTTTGTCGGTAATAGTCAACCCGGTTGTGTAGACAGTTTGTAAGAGTCAACCTTGTTGTGTGGGCATTTTGTCTGTAAGAACCAACCGGGTTGTGTATGTATACAGTTTGTCTGTAAGACACTGGATGGGCTTACGTGGGCCCATGGTACGGTGCTGTCTCGGTAAAATGAAGACATCTCGAAATTATCGCCTGATGACTGACCTTAGATGACGTCTTGCTACGTCACTCTGACGTCATTTCACCACAGTGACGGCGAAGAGGTGGTCTCACTGAAGGCCGACACCCGTGACAAGTGTGACGCCACCACCAGTTGTGACGTCACCCCAACTACGGAGGAGACGGGGCCGGCGTCCGGTAAGCTGAGGCCTCCCGCGCCTCGCGAGGCCAACATCTACCACCTTGACTCGAAGCTGTTGAAGATGGTGCTGAGCAAGATGGACTGCAGGGACATGTTCCGCGCCAGGCGGGGTGAGTGTCCTGTTGAATGCCGATGTCGTATTTCACAATAACATCCGAGTTGATGTGTTTGTTTCCTTAGCCATCAGATAGTTCAGCAATGGGGGTCGGAAATCTGAACGAATGTGATAGGTAAAGGGCTGCTGGAGACGTGAACGGCCGCCGTAATATGGTTGCCGCCTATTTGCCAGATATATAAACTCGCCGGTTTGTGGACTTTGAGTTTCAGGCTTTCCGTTGACGCCACTTGTTCCCCCTGTTTCGTTGGTGCCGACAGTCTGCCATCGCTGGCGGTCCGCTGTCGACGATATCGTCAGCGACTGTCGGCGGGAGCTAACCGATCAGAAAACCCGCGGTGGAGAGGTCCCGGCGCCGGCCACGAGCCTAGAGCTTGTATTGAAGGTGCAGGACCAGCCGAAGATGACCGAACTGCAGGCGCCGACCGCTGAGACGGACACCGACCTCCGACTGGTCGGTGAGTACTGTGTGAAACGCGCTACACACGACCTGGTACGCTATATTCCGCTGTAACTGCCATGCCTTGTCCATACAAGTGATCACTTCTTCACTGACAGTGTTGCTTTATTCCAGCGGCTACCTGCCACGCCCTGGAGAAGGCCAACCTGCGCGGCTTCAAGCTGCGGGTCTCTGCCCTGCGTCGGATGGCGCATGCCAACGCTTCCAGTCTGCGTGAGCTGACGCTGCCGGCCGGCATCAGCGATTGGCAGCTGGAGGCGCTGCTGGAGCCGCTGAAGGCTCTGGAGCGGCTCGATGTGAGCCCACCCGTGGACAGCTCGGGCAAGTGGCTTCGGCTGCTGCCCCAGTCGCTGAAGAGACTGGGCATCACTGGTAAGAAGAGTTATGGGGCGACGTTGGAACGCGTTAGTTACTATCGTACGTCACGCTAGCTCAGATAATAAATCGCCGCGCTGGTCCGTACTGTAGGTCAGCCATATTCACCTGTACAAATCACATTGTGAGGCTGCCTGGGATCATTGGGTCAAAAGTTGTGGACTTGTGATACTTGAATCTTCTTGCGATCGCCGGCTCAGAAATTTTCAGCGTGTGGGTCTCGCTGTGATTGCTAACACAGAAGTTCTCGCCGGCGCTTTTGATGGAAAGAATTACGCCTTGTTTGTTTGTCAGTTAGCACATTATCAATGATTTTCATTTGTTGCTATTCACAAATGATCAAATGATCACTGACAACATCAACATCAATTATGAACTGCATCACTGTCACATAACGGCAGTGCTTTTACCAGCATCTGATCCTTGTTTTGTCGAGACGCGTCGAATGATGAACGATAGTTTGACCAGTAAAATATCAGTTTTACGAATTGGTCCGAGATTGACTTCATAGCTGGCGGTCAACGTATGTACATACTTGTGATTCCGTACTGTTGAGCGCAACCTTTTCAAGGTTCAAGGAGCTAGCATAGATCCATTGTTTGCTTATCTATCAAAATTCAATAGTTTTCGTCGAAAAACTGTTAATGACCTTGGTCCTTTGTCGATCTTATACGACCTCATATGTAAAATTTAGGATCACTTGCGTCATCACTTGTGTCACTTGTGATCACTTGTGTCAACAATTCAGTTTTCGATAGGAACCCATAAAACTACGTTTGAAAGTGTCAAAATGGCTTTCTATAGAGAAATGGCGGATAAACATCCTCTCAATTTTCTGCAAATATAAAAAATAGATGCGCTTGGTTTATGAAAACCCCCTCCCCTCCCCCTCCCGTCACGGCGCGGGTTTACGGCTAATTGTATCACTCTCCACAGGATCCGGGATGACTGAACCGCCGGTGTATCACCCCCGATGGCCGACGTCTGGACTCGATGTCAGTATACAGCTAGCGACGGACACACTCCTGGACCAGCTGGCTGCTCTGGCGACCCGCGCAGTCACAGGACTGGCAATAACTGGTGAGCAGCAATATAAGGAAAGCATCGGTGCTAAGATATCGTAACCATATGAATAACCTAAGATATCGTAACCTCATATCGTAATCATATGAGAGGGAGTGTATTTCCTTCACACACATAACCATGGCTCTTACTAACTCTTACTAGCTCTAACTAACCATGGCTCAGAGCCATGGTTAGTTACCATGGCTCTGCTTACAATTGCTCATGTAACAATTGGGCTATACCTATTTAGCCTAAAGCTGGCCACGGACGCAGGATATAGATTTCCAGACCGACGTGCGGCTTCTACATTACCTACCTAAAATTATTATGTCTACTTTTGTTGGATAGCTTATGCATTTTAAGACCGACATTTGTATTGTGTATCTGTTTTTATATTTTACAGACTCACCGTCCGTGACACCGGAAGCGACGGAACGCCTCCTGACTGCCCTCACCAGCTTGAGAGACGTCGCTGTTCTCATTCCCGGCGTCATTTGCGACACTGTGCTGTCCGCCCTCCACGGCTGCTCCCAGCTGAATACGCTGGAGGTTCAAGACACCCGTCCCCTCACGGACATCCCTGCCCTGACCCAGTCAGAGGTGGCAGCGGTCTGCAGGTCAGTCAGCCGGACGGCGCCGGCAGGTATTAGTTGCATCTGGATAGACCGCAATAACCCCAGGGATGACCATATCCGTTGAAGCCTTGGAGGTATACATAGCAGTACGGGCACATGGACACTGGAAATGGAAACAAACGCGTTACATAAGAATAAGCATCCAAAAGCAGGCTTAGGGGAGAGTGGGGAAAGATGCCCAGGGTTTTGCTATGTCATATATTATTCGAAAATGACGATGGGAAAGCAAAAACTTGGAGTTTCAACGGAAGCCGACATCATTTTCCTCCAAAAATATCACACTTTCGTGCCTGAAATATGATAACTTTTTTGCTATTAATCATTTTCCTGAAGAAGTGAAAGGGGGCATCTTACCCCACAGGGTGGGAAAGACGCCCCCTGGCGTTGGGGAAGATGCCCCCTGCACTATAAGTGACATAAATGGGCACGTGAATCGCCTGAACGAATCAGTGGTCCCTTCGAGCCTGCAGTAGACACCAAACGTCATCATAAGGGCCCTCAAAAGTAGTCGTAAGGGGCTTCAGAGGTCGTCGTTAGGGCCATCATAGTCCAGCGCGGCCAAACAAGCCTCCGTGGTGGCGTTCGGAGACCACTGAGGGGTTCCTATAGGTCTTCATGATGCTTGAGGGTCCTCGAGCCCATCGTGGGGATCTCAGATGCCAGCGCGGCCCGTGGAGCCAACGTGGGAGCCCTCAAAGGATGTCGTGAGGGGCCCTGGAGCCAATAATGGGGCCCACAGAGGCCGTCGTGAGGGCTCTCAGAGTCAGATGCCGCCCAAGAAGTCGCTGTGTGGGCCGAGAGACCGGCATGGGGAGCACCCGACCGTACTGGACTCTCAATAGTCCCAGATCGGCTTTTGTCTACATCACAAGTATGTAATAAATGATTTGACGGGCTGTTTGAAGGGCAGCCTACGGATTTAGGGGGGCGTCTTTCCCCATCAGGACAGGGGGCATCTTACCCCAAAGTACCGAAGTAGCATTAAATCATTTCAATTTGTTAGCCATAAAACTACACCCTGAAACAAACTGTTTGGGACACAGTACACGCATGCTAAGGTATCACGACATATAGCAAGGGACGCAAAAATTATCTACCTTCTTTGATATTTACAATGTTTTGACACCAAAATATTTTTTGAAAACAGCAAATAAAAAACATGCAATCATCAGCCAGCCGTTGCCCAACTGAGCTTCGCAAATTTTTGTGCAGTTAACAAGGCAGGCTTCCGCTTTACGCTAAGAACATTAATTTCCAGGTTCGATTCTTTGTTTCGCCGCTAGAGGGGGTGGCGCGTCTTTCCCACCCTGGGCATCTTACCCCACTCTCCCCTATTTATTCAGGTGATTGTGTAGATGCGATGCAAACAGACAGACAGACGGACAAACGGACGGGCAGCTACGTTATCTGGACTGGACTGGTATTTTATATACATATGGACATAATATTGGGTGGCATAATACTCATATAAATAGTATTGTGTGAAACGTTTGTAGCAAACTGCAGGACAAGACTGGAAACTTGAGATAGCCGGAAGCACATATGTTCTGTTATGAAAGGCATTGGAACTACATGGTGTTTCCGTGTCGAGTCGACCGCTGGTGCCACTGTGTGACTGTGTCCGGTATACTGACCCGTTCTGTTTTGTTGTGATCTGTTGCAGGATGGCAGCGACCTGCAGGAAACTGAAGGACCTGTACCTAACCTCCTCACTCGAAAACCGCCAGGCCGTCCTGACTGCCCTGCACGAGACAGACCTGGGATGTGACGGTGGCCAGTCCCGGACCATCGATTTCAATGTCCCCAGTAAGTGACGGCGTCTCTGACCACCCACACCAGCCGACACGGCGCCACCGGCCTCTCTGATACGCGCAGACACTGACGCACGTGACGTCACAATAGGTGACGTGTATCTCCGTTAGTGACGTCACAGTATCAGTATCAGCCCTCATGACGTCACGTGTCAGTGATACACACTAGAGATGTCAATCGGATACCAACTTTTTGGTTTACCGATACCAAACCGATACCAACTTGGTATTTGGTATCTTGATCCTAATGTTGTTGGTATTTTGTTGGTAGGTATTACGAATCCGGCTAATGTATAAGAGGATACGAATTCGGTAAAAAGTTGGTATTTCCCTCATGTTCCCAAGTTGGTTTGGTTTCGGTATTTTTTTCATGGTTTTGGTTGGCATTTGGTTTGGTATCGGTATCCCGATTTTCCGTTATTGACATCACTAATACACACATTGTCATTGTATTTGTTTCTATAACTGTACATAGGTGACGTCATAAGTCTGAGTTGCCCCATGTAACATCACTAGCAATCAGTGTGTAATCTGACGTGTTCTGTTTCCAGAGTCTGTATACGACAAGCTTACTAAGCCTCCCAACGACAGTAAAGTCTCCTTGTACCACTATAAATAGACGACATACCTTCCCGGTGCGTCGTCCGCTCCGGTGCCGGCGGCAGTGTCGGAACTCGACAACAGATGGCAGCACCGTGTCCCGTCGGCAGCGCTGTACGGAGCACATTGCACACCTGGACCTTCATATCCAGAGTTGTTCGGAGCCGCCCTGTCCCATGGGGTCAGGTCCGAGGGTGCTTTACCGCTGTACCAGGCTGGTTTGGTTTGAGTAGCCACTTAATGGTCATTTGATTTAGGCACAGGCCACAGATTGCTATGTTTGTTGAGGTTGACACTGCTTTGATAGACAGTGGGTATGTTCACTGTTCAGTATCCGAGATTTATCACGCTCGGGGCCAGTGTCCAGCCATCGGTGAACCGTTGTCACCGTGCCGGCGGTACCGCCGTGGTGACGTCACGTGTGTTGTGACGTGACGTCACGCTGGCTCACACCGCTGTGCTGTTGTGTTGTAGTTTCAGTTTAGACCAGAGAGTCGTTGGAGCTAGCTGTGAGGGTGTACGGTCCAGGCGATATCGGACCTCGCCCGTCACTGTGTCGGACCGTCGGTGGTCCGGTCGGCTGTGGTTCGTTTGGACCGGATATGTCCGGTTCGGTGTCGCTCATGGGATATCACGGGCTGATGGCGATTGAAATACACAGTGGTTGAGACGTTCAATACACAAATTTTACTGGATTTCCAAGCGCAACTATGCAGTATGCAGTGCCGTTATTTAGTGACGGTAACCCGTCAAAGGGACTGTAAGGCTTCTGACCATTATGCAATGCTTTGAACATATCATTCCATAATGTCATACGAAGTTGTGATAAAAAGAAGTCACCTACTTGAAGTGGCGTGGAGCTCTAATGTCAGGATGCCTTATAAAAAGGGTGTGCAACTTCAGGCTGCCTAGTATAAGTGTTCCGTAAAAATTAAGCCAAACCCAGAGAGTTATCAGTAAAAAGAAAAATCAGGTAATTCCCAGGAAACGTATCCCTCAGGGGACGGGGCGAATCATACTTTTTACTCACACCAGTACCAGCCCAGCACTTCAGTTGACTGAGCCGTTAGGCTGTACTGAAGTGTACTATCACACATGAAGTGTGTCTATGGTGATCAATGTGTCATCCAGCCGGTGCAGTGCGGCATAGCCTACCACTGCAGGCAGCTGATTGCCCGCTGAGAAACGGTGCATCGTTCTGCCGTCAACTGTAGACTGTACAGTGTGTATTAGTTATATTACAGCTGTATGGACACAGCACGGGTACGGATCCCTGTCACCATACCATCGACTGGTGGTTACAGGACACGGTCTAGTATCAAGCGGTGCGATATCGCCGGTGGTCGTTATTTCTTTTAGAAGGCTGCATACCGCCAGTGGCCACTATCACTTTTAGAAGGCTGGATACCGCTAGTCGCCACTCGCCATTATGACTTTTAGAAAGCTGCATACCGCCAGTGGCCACTATTATTTTACTGAAGGCTGGATAGTGGATACCGCCAGTGGCTATTATCACTTTAGAAGGCTGCATACCGCCAGTGGCCATTATCACTTTTTAGAAGGCTGGATACCGCTAGTGGCCCTATCACATAGAGGGAATGTGTCCAATAGGGCCTTTCGGTTGTTTTCTCAATTAGGTTCTCACCTCTAAAAAGTGGCGAATATTGACGTAACGTTTATCACTCAGTTCTAATCAATACCCTTACCTGAAAACGTTCGTGGTCCGACCACTGACCTTTGAAATTATGCGTTGTTTAACCCGCGCCGGGCCGGGGGGGGGGGGTGTTTGAACACTCGCCTGCAGTTTTTCGCAGATGCGCCGCCGTTTTTGGCACACCTGTTCATGCATCTTTTCCGCACATTTTGTAAAAAAAATCAGACCCAGGGCTCTTAAGGTCAGGTCACCAGGTCAGGTCAAGTGACCACACCTCAGATAAAGTTTCAATCCTCGTCATAGCTGCAGCGACTGAACGATCGCCTTGAAACTTTCAGCGATTGATAAGAGTAACAGTACAAAATGTTTATCTCGGAATTTCGATATCGGTGACCTAAGGTCAGGTCAATTTTGCGACCTCTCCATCATACTCTGTAACAAATATTCAGTACACTATGGCATGAAAATCAATCAAGCGAAAACGTTCATGGCACCAAAATAGCTTTGCAGGACCTTCAGCCAGCTCAGATTAAGTTTGGACAGTCGATCATTTCTGAAAGCCGCACAGTTAAAAACATCGGCCTCACTATGGACCGACATCTGACGTTCGGGGATGATGTTAGCCAGCTGGTTGGCAAATGTACCGGTCTTTTGAGTTCGCTGTCCCACTCCAAGCATGTCATACGTGCCGGACCGTTACTTACATTGTGAACGCGCTTGTGGCTAGCTCAATTCGCTACTGCATCTCCATCTACGGGTCCTGCCGCTGCGTTATAACAGAAATGCACCACATTCAAAAACTGTTCAATTTCTGAGCTCGTGTTGTGAGCGGCCGGCACAAATTTGATCACATTTCTGACGTGTTTCATCAACTCGGGTGGTTACACGCTGAGCTGCTCTTGAGCTACCATAGACTTGATTAAAAAGTCGCTCTAGATACTGAATTACCTGCCGACATTGCAGCATGTTTTCGCATGTCTGTACTCCACAATCCTACTCGCCAGATCGGCCAGCTTCACTGCCACTGCCAGAGACCAGACAGACATCCCAGTGGCGGATCCAGGGGGGGGGGGGCAAAATGGGCATTTGCCCCCCCCCCCAAACGGCATAATTTTAACATTACGCCTATGGACGAGGCATGGAAAGAATCGATAAATTGTTATGGTTTGCCCCCCCCCCCCAAAAAAAAACTCTGAGCTGGATCCGCCTCTGAGACATCCTCCGGCACTGCAGGCGGCTATCACACTGCAGTGCAATGTTTAATTAACCGGCTCCCGAGCGAGCTGAAATGCCTCACCGGATGTTCCTTCAAACGCCATCTTAAGCAGCTGGCAGCTGCTGCTGTACACGTGGTACTGTTGTGGTACTGGGACTGATGGCTGATAAGTGAATGCAAGGAGTGAATGAATGGTACTGTGTTTGTGTTTACGAGTATCTGTCTTAGCCTCACCGTTGTTTTGCCCTATACCTACCTTGGGTTTACCTCCACTGACGTAGTCGTAAGGTGACTCGGGTGCGGAAGAGCCACTGAATTGTGGATATACCAATTGTGAATGGAATTGTGGAATTGTGGAGAATTGTGGATATAGGGTAGACCGGGGCAAGTCGCCCCGCCGAGGTAAAACGCCTCACCGATGTTTCTCGGAACTGGCAGAGTTCTGGGGAAACATCCTCTCTTCTATAAAACGTGCACTATATGATCATTATATGAGCAGACTGGAAAGAAATTGTGATGACTCTTTCGGGAGATATAGCCAAAAATGTGTTTTTTGAGTGATTTTTATGTTTTGTTGTCAGATTATGCATCATGGCGTTCTTTTATGATTCACATCAGGTTAACAACTTTTATGTATTTTGAACAACTATTGTCTAACGCTTATCATGCCGGGTTGGTTCGTGTTAAATTATGTCTTGCTGGAGTGCAAACGTTGTTCCTTAACCGAACTACGTGATGGGGTAAAACGCCCCAGTAGGTCACGGGGCAAAAAGCCCCATGGGGCGTTTTACCTCATGTGTTGTTCGGGCTACCCACTTTCTAATGTTCGGTAGCTGGCAAACAGGAAGTTTCTATGCCTTTATGTGTATTTTTCTCAGCAACTGGATGGCAAAGGAAGTATTCTGTAAATATTTGCATTGCAATAATTTATTATTTGGTCTTATGAGGCAGGTGAAAAACCTGCTCATACAATAGTGGCATAGCTGAACACCTGACAGGATGGAATGTGCTAACTTCAGAGCCGTGCCTCCAGAGGTCTAACGGACCTCTCACATAAGGTTAAGCCAACTACCATGTTAAATCTGTAATCTCAAGTATGGGGCTACTTGCCCCAGGCCGTGGGGCGTTTTGCCCTGGGGTTGGGGCAAAATGCCCCATTTGCAGTTGCTTCACAAATCACTTCCTAGCTTGGAGTCCGATCATAAGTGAATGAATTTGAGGGGTGCAATTTAAAGTAAAATGTCCAAAGAACGCATTGAGCACAAATTTGGCCTTCCAGGTGATGTGGGACAAAATTTATGTAGCAAAATAAATTATCTGGGGCGTCTTGCCCCCTATATTAAATATTCTTTGAACTTTGGGGAGCGAATCGCACGACTGGTGAAATTTAAAAGGTAAAATCAAAAGTTAAAGGTTAAATTCAACGCCACGGACTGACAGACTGCTGGAAACCAGCTGTCATCAGTGGCGCGGGAACTTCTTCCAGACTGGGGGGGCTGAACCATCATAGAGATCAACCTAGGGTACCCCCAAATCTAGTTTTCTCATCGGTTTTAGGCCACTTATTTTTCAGACCTTGGCCTTTTCAACGAAAAAAAGAAGAAAATATTTTCAAAAAAGTGAGGTATTCCGTCTCAGCTGAGTGAAGAAACTACCGTTTTGGCAACCTGGAATAAAGGTTTTAAGCTTCCAAATGAGTTGCCAAGTCAGTAAAATAGGTAGATTTTTCACTCACATGCTTTCTTCCTTTGTGACTCACAACCCCTAATTTGGGGAGGGCAAGCTGCCCCAACGGTTCCTGGCCTCATGAAAAGTTGTGAGGCACCGCCCCCACGGCCCCAGAGTTGTGAGGGCAAGCTTCCCCCACTGCCCTCTCCCCCGGTTCCCGCGCCTATGTATGAATCTATGAAATTGTGTTGGTAGATTTCCGATTTCGATTCCTCCAGCTGGGGGGGGGCTCAAATACATTACGAGCCCCCCCAGCCGAAAAGTTGGAGGGGCTCAGCCCCCCCTAGCCCCCCCGGTTCCCGCGCCACTGGCTGTCATCTATCGGCGGTTGTCGGAAGTCGGAACACATACGGCAAACTGAGCCCGGGACCTGCTGCCACCTATCGGCGATTGTCGGAACCAGAGGCGGCCGACGGTCGAGCGACGGCCTTGGGACTGCCAGTGGCTGCTGGAAGTGTGGCGTAGTAGGTGAGAGTACAGAAAGTGGAGACGGAGAAATACGGACGGCTAAGACGGCGGTACGGACAGAGGAGACGAGGTGAGGTCAGAGGAGGGTCAGGGGAGGGGATGACACAGACGGTCACATATCTCTGTGGGGATGAGAGGGGGGGGGCTGGCTAAACAGTGTGGTCTTTGTGTGGCCTGTGGGTATTTTCCAGGGGCTAGTCCTCAGCGGCACGGTACCGTGTTGAAGTATGGCCGAATGCTGAGCTCCAACAGTTGAACAACTAACAAGCATAGGTTCTGTTCTGTTCCATGCCCTAAACTAAATCTAAATAACGATGTTTATCAGCGCACCCAACATTGAGGTAATCCACTGGTGAGTAGGTCACGTGACACATCCCCATCAGTCTGACGTAATCTGCAGGATAGCTTTCTGCCAGTGGTAGTTATTCAGTGTTAGGTAGTTTAGGGGTATCATAGGGCCTTGGGTGCAGAGTGAAGTGTTGTTGGGTTAGGTAAAGATTAGTCAGACTGGGCTAGTTTTGGCCGGACTAGGTCAAGGTTTGATAAGGAGTGCAGACCTGGCCTCGATGGGTTATCGTGGTGTTTACAACTCTAATGAGCATCATTTCAATATTCAGGATATGTAAAAATGTGATATGGACAGCAGCATACTGTATCTAAAAAACAACGGGCCCTCAGCTTCAGTTTTACTGAACGGGGAAGTCCCCCTGGCGCGGTTCGCTCCGCTGCGCGTGAGAGAGGGGGAAGTCCCTTTCTTCTCTTGGGCTTGGCTGGCGGTTGCCATGGAGACGACTTAGCTACCAGGAGCTCGTCGGAGGAAATATGTCAGGTCGAGTTTGGTATTGCAATCAAAATGTTTTTTTTTTGTTTTTTTTTTGAATTTTTGGTAGGCATTATAAATCCACGCTATTGTAAAAGAGGCTTTTGGTTTGGTGAAGTTAGGCATTTTTCCTTGCTGTCCAAGTTACTCCGATTTTCTCGTGGTTTAGATTGGCATTTGGTTTGGTATCGGTATCCAGTTTATCTCCAATTGACATCACGAATTGCTGACCTCTGGTGACGTACAGACTACAGCAGCAGACCTTGTAGGTACTAAGAACGTGTAGAGGGTTCCTTTTAGAGATGCCAATCGGATACTGAGTTTTGTTATAGCGAAACCAAACGATGTCAATTGTCATCCTTGTTTGGCATCAGTTTTTCAGTGATGTAAAATTAACTCAACTGATTCCATAACCAGCAGTAAGGGAGGGTTGTGCCTCACCACTGATAGGTCACCGCTGATCAAGGTAACCCGCAGTAAGGGAGGGCTGTGCCTCACCACGGATAGGTAACCACTGATAGGTAACCCGCAGTCAGGGAGGGCTGTGCCTCATCACAGATAGGTAACCACTGATAGGCAACCCGCAGCGAAGGAAGGCTGCGACTCACCACGGAGTGATTACCGAGAATCGAGTCCCTCCATTTGGACCACGGCTCTGGCCTCTGAGATCTTGATCTGACCGGTACGGCGGGCCGTTTCCACCTTCTCTCTCTCTCCCTCCCCCCTCTCTCCCTCCCTCTCTCTCTCTCTCTCTCTCTCTCTCTCTCTCTCTCTGTGTCTCTGTCTCTGTCTCTGTCTCTGTCTCTGTCTCTGTCTCTGTCTCTGTCTCTGTCTCTCTCTCTCTCTCTCTCTCTCTCTCTCTCTCTCTCTCTCTCTCTCTCTCTCTCTCTCTCTCTCTCTCTTTCTCTCTCTCTCTCTCTCTCTCTCTCTCTCTCTCTCTCTCTCTCTCTCTCTATCTCTCTCTCTCTCTCTCTCTCTCTCTCTCTCTCTCTCTCTCTCTCTCTCTCTCTCTCTCTCTCTCTCTCTCCGGCTCCAGCTGCTCTCTACCGCTGGTTTCTGCCGCCTGAACACACAGACACGGAGCTGATCCACGGCCGAGTCAGCCGACGGAGACATGACACCGGGGGTCGAGTGACCGGTGCTTGGTGTCGGCGGTAGACGGGGGTCAGCGGGGTCAGCGGGGAAGGGGGGGGAGAGGTTGTGGAGGGAAGTGATACGGTGAGAGTCCGTGAACAGTGAACACCCTCGGCTGAGTTCACGGCGGGTGGGGAAACAGACATGAAACTTCGCACGAACGAACTGGTGCCTCGAAAACTTCGTTACTTTACCCGTGAGCTGCTGGATGAGTTAACCCCCAACTTTTTTCGCCGCGCTTAAAAAACGGCCGCATCGCAGCCTCGCAGGAGTGCCAAATTCTGGTTGCATGTAGGGAATCCATTGAAGTTCATTGCGATGAAATTTCAAACAAATTGGTGGGGAAAATTAAGATTGAGGTTTTAGTGACGTCATGACTCCTGGGTTTCCGACCAACAACGGTATGTGTTAAAAAATCTTAAACTCACAGAATAGCCATAGACACATGCCGTTAAGGCCATTAGACTGTTTCAGGTGAAACCGTTCTCTCAGTCTTATATACCGTACGTTCTCTGTTTTAGAAATGGAGCCCAGGCAGCTCCAAGAGGAGGTTATCCAGATGAAAGAACAGATGGCACTTTTGAAGGAGGAAATGACACATCGTAATCAAGAGGACATTGTCCGTTTGGATGGGGAACTGACCACTCTGAAGAAAAACTGCGACTCACTGAGTGAACAGGTGGTCGGCCTTGAGGGAGAAGTGACCACATTGAAGGGAGACAACGCCACACTGAAGGGAGACAACACCACACTGCGTCAGGAGGTGGTCCATCTACGTGAAGAGGTGGTCCGCCTGCGGCAGGCTGTCCTCGAGGAGCGCACCACTCGCCAGGTCGTCGTGGAGGAGCTGCGGCAGGAGGTCCGCCGGCGAGCGGCGCCATCCGACCGTTCCCAGGGGTGAGACTGAGAGGCAGCAGGGGTGGCACCAGGGGGTTAGTCGGTGGGATGACATTAGGGGGTTAACAGTAGGAGTTAGTCGGCTTTGACTGCAAGTGATTTTAAACATCAGCTTGTAAGAGTGAAACCGGTTGTGTACGTGTAGACAGTTTGTAAGAGTCAACCCGGATATGTAGAGAGTTTGTTTTTAAGAGTCAACCCGGTTGTGTAGACAGTTTGTATGCAAATATTGACCGGTTGTATGGACAGTTTGTCTACATATAAGAGCCGAACCGGTTGTGTAGACACTAGACAGTTTGTAAGAGACAACTCGGTTTTGTAGACAACTTGTTTGTGAGTGACTGTGAGGCAGCAGGCTGCTGGGTGGCACAGGGATTGGGGGGAGGGGACACTAGATGGGCTTTCACAGATCGATGGTACGGTACTGTCTTGGAAGTGGAGACTTCTGGAAATTATTGTCTTATGACCGACCTGAGAGCTCTAATGACGTCACACCACGTCACACTGACATCATCTTGTCACAGTGACGGCGAGGAGGTGGCTTCACTGAAGGTCGACACTTGCGACAAGACAAGTGACACCATCAGCACATGTGACGTCATCACCCAAACTGCAGAGGAGGCGGGGCCGGCGCGCGGCGACGTGCGAGAGGCTGCACCGCGATGGGCTTCTGCCATGTGTCTCTTGGACCACGAGTTGTTGAAGATGGTGCTGAGCAAGATGGACTGCTGGGAAATGATCCGCGCGAGGCGGGGTGAGTGTTCCGGCGACTGACAATGTATGCAGGACGGTAGAATAGAAGGTAGTAGATAATGCTTCATTGAAATATGCAGGTGCTTAGTGGAGTATTCTGTATTTTTACCTAGGATTCGGAGAGTTTGGCAATAAATAGTCTATCACGGGGCAAATTGAACGGGGTTAGGCTGGTACGGGATTCACACGTAGATGGATGGCTGCTCGGAATACCATTCTCATAGAATAGCTACGTCTTACATTTAAAGACACCAACGCTGTCTATGCAAGTATTGACGTTCCTGTCAAGGTGCTCGATGCCACCCGTTCCTTTTTCTTGTATGCCGACAGTCTGCCGTCGGTGGCGGTCCGCTGTCGACGATATCTTCAGCGACTGTCGGCGGGAGCTAACCGATCAGCAAACCCGCGGTGGAGAGGTGTCTACGCCGGCCACGAGCCTAGAGCTCGTAGTGAAGACACAGGACCAGCCGAAGATGACCGGATTGCGGGCGCCGACCGCTGAGACGGACACCGACCTCCGACTGGTCGGTGAGTACCGTGTGAAACGCGCTACACACGACATGGTACGCTTTGTCCCGCTGTAACTGTCATTCCTTGTCCTTATCAGTAATCACTTCTTCACTGACTGGTGTTGCTTTATTCCAGCGGCCACCTGCCACGCCCTGCAGAAGGTCAACCTGCGCGGCTTCAAGCTGCGAGTCTCTGCCCTGCGCCGGCTGGCGCGTGCCAACGCCTCCAGTCTGCGTGAGCTGACGCTGCCTGCCGGCATCAGCGACTGGCAGCTGGAGGCGCTGCTGGAGCCGCTGAAGGCTCTGGAGCGGCTCGATGTGAGCCCACCCGTGGACAGCTCCGGCAAGTGGCTTCGGCTGCTGCCCCAGTCGCTGAAGAGACTGGACATCACTGGTAAGAAGAGTTATGGGGCGACGTTGGAACGCGTTAGTTACTATCGTACGTCACGCTAGCTCAGATAAGAAATCGCCGCGCTGGTCCGTACTGTAGGTCAGCCATATTCACCTGTACAAATCACGTTGTTAGGCTGCCTGGGATCATTGGGTCAAAAGTTGTGGACTTGTGATTCTTGAATCTTCTTGCGATCGCCGGCTCAGAAATTTTCAGCGTGTGGGTCCTGCTGTGATTGCCAACACAGAAGTTCTCGCCGGCGCTTTTGATGGAAAGAATAACGCCTTGTTTGTTTGTCAGTTAGCACATTATCAATGATTTTCATTTGTTGCTATTCACAAATGATCAAATGATCACTGACAACATCAACATCAATTATGAACTGCATCACTGTCACATAACATCAGTGCTTTTACCAGCATCTGATCCTTGTTTTGTCGAGACGCGTCGAATGATGAACGATAGTTTGACCAGTAAAATATCAGTTTCACGAATTGGTTCGAGATCGGCTTCATAGCTGGCGGTCAACGTACATACTTGTGATTCCGTACTGTTGAGCGCAACCTTTTCAAGGTTCAAGGAGCTAGCATAGATCCATTGTTTGCTTATCTATCAAAATTCAATAGTTTTCGTCGAAAAACTGTTAATGACCTTGGTCCTTTGTCGATCTTATACGACCTCATAAGTAAAATGTAGGATCACTTGCGTCATCACTTGTGTCACTTGTGATCACTTGTGTCAACAATTCAGTTTTCGATAGGAACCCATAAAACTACGTTTGAAAGTGTCAAAATGGCTTTCTATAGAGAAATGATTAAACATCCTCTCAATTTTCTGCAAATATAAAAAATAGATGTGCATAGCTGATGAAAACCCCCTCCCTCCCCCTCCCGTCACGGTGCGGGTTTACGGCTAATTGTGTCACTCTCCACAGGATCCGGGATGACTGAACCGCCGGTGTATCACCCCCGATGGCCGACGTCTGGACTGGATGTCGGTATCAAACGAGGCACGGACACACTTCTGGACCAGCTGGCTGCTCTGTCGACCCGCACAGTTACAGGGCTGTACATCAGTCGTGAGTAGCAGCATGAGTAAAGTATTTTACGAAGTGTTG
The DNA here is from genome assembly GCF_019059575.1 of Amphibalanus amphitrite. Classification (NCBI taxonomy): domain Eukaryota; kingdom Metazoa; phylum Arthropoda; class Thecostraca; order Balanomorpha; family Balanidae; genus Amphibalanus; species Amphibalanus amphitrite. The sequence goes on from NW_024881986.1 coordinate 450,048, forward strand.
TGTATGTTGCATTATGAAAGGGAGATGTTACGCTTCTGTTGTCTCAAATTGCTCTAAAAGAATACAAAACTCATTGCGCCTGTCGTTTCGGCTCTCGCCGGTACTGCATGCCTGTGGTGTCGCGACTGGGGCGCTAATTCATCGTTCGGTTAGGCACCTCAACAGCGACGAGCTCGATTGAGAGAGGTTAACCAGTTAGAAGTGTGGCCCACATCAAGGAGTTCAGATTAATGCCGGTGCTTATGGAGAGCCCGATATTATGCGTTACGCACTTCGTGGTTATTTTATCTTGCTATAGCAGGGCTGCGGAGTCGATGGATTTTCGGCGACTCCGACTCCGACTCAGACTTCGGCTTTCAAAAACCAGCTCCGACTCCGACTCCGACTCCGGGCAGAATTGTCGACTCCGACCGTCTCCAACTCCCGACTCCGACTCCGCAGACCTAGCAGGGCTGCGGAGTCGACAGATTTTCGGTGACTCCGACTCCGACTCCGGCTCGGGTTTCTAAAATCGACTCCGACTCCGACTCCGACTCCGACTCCGGTCACAACTGTCGACTCCGACCGACTCCGACTCCGACTCCGACTCCGACTCCGCAGCCCTGATCAATAGGTACTGCTGGGATCTGGGCCACGGTGATCGCAACGTGTGTACATATGCACTTATGGCTTCTGTATTTATATTTTACAGAGTCACCGTCCGTGACACCGGAGGCGACGGAACGCCTCCTGGCTGCCCTCACCGGCTTGGAGGATGTCACTCTTCACGGAGCGGGCGTCATTTGCGACACTGTGCTAGCCGCCCTCCACGGCTGCTCCCAGCTGGATACACTGGAGCTGGAAGACACCCGGCCCCTCGCGGACATCCCTGCCCTGACCCAGTCAGAGGTGGCAGCCGTCAGCAGGTCAGTCGGCCGGACGGCGCCGGCGGGTACTGCCTATGTGTATCTGGATAGACCGCAATAACCTCAGCGATAGCCTCATCCGTTGGAGGTATACATAGGAGTACGGGCACAGGGACGTTGAAAATGAAAACAATAACATCACAGAAAAATAGGCAGCCACCGACAGACCTGGACAGACACTAAGATACAAGTGATTAAATGTATATAAACACGTCAGACAGACAGACAGACAGACAGACAGACAGACAGACAGACAGACTCAAATGAGTCAGATTTGAGTCGAGTCGGGTAAATTGTTGAGCTGTTGAGTTGAGTCAGAGTTGAGTCGGACAAGAATATTAACCCTCGCCCATGTAGGGGGGGGGGGGTTGGTGCAACGACCTCTGAGGTTTTTCTTAGCTACACGCCGAACCGTTTCAGATAGCCTGCTCAAATTTTCAGTACCCTATGGGGCATCCTTTGCGCAACTTTTGGTAATTTATTTTGTCAAGTTCATGTCAGGTCACGGAGTTATGACGTCATAAAGGGAACAACCTCCGGCCAGATTTACGCTAAATTGGAGATTGCTTCACATTGGTATAAATGCCGACTGACCTGACACACTGATGGATTGTTTTAGAATCATAACTGGCTGATTTGACATTGGCACAATGTCCGTTGACCTTTTGAAGGTTACTAAAGGTCAAGGTCAGGTCAGTGACCTCGTTTGACCTGTAATGACTTCTTGCACTTGTATGCCTTTTCGGGGTATTTTGATGCCCTGAATTCGAATTTGCTATCCATTTCAGGCACCGTCGGTTGTTTCTTGGAGTTCATCTTGGGTCAGGGTCAGGTCAGTGACGTCACACGCCTGACGTGACCCAATGCACAAATGACCTTACAGACTTCCGATGCTCCCAACGCATCATTTTAGAGTTATGACATCGAAATACACACCAAACGATAGAGAATTGATTAAGGATCACGATAGTGAAGGTTTCAACTCGATATCTCTTACTGTTTTGCCGCAATCGGCGCGGAAATCTGAAAAAAGTTAGATGTTTCCGAAAATTTGACCTTTGACCGGTCATAAGTAGGTCAAATGTTGACCTAGGACCAAAAAATATACCACCAATCGCGAGATCTCGTTAAGAGCAATCCGTTGGTTTTTTCCGCTAAGCTCTACGACGCTCCGTTTTCAAACGCCAGGGGGGTCGCACCAACCCCCCCCCCCTGCATGGGCGAAGGTGGCAAAACACCGTTTACGGGCGAGGGTTAAGGCGTTGAGTTGAGTCAGAGTTGAGTCAGTAAAATAACTTTTGACATTGATTTGAGTCAAACATTTAGGAACATGAGTCAGCTGACTCAACTTTCCAGAAACAAACTTATCATTCCCCCCCCCCGCCCCCCCCGCCCTGCTGCCGGACTTTTTCACACATCCCCCCGCTCAACAGCTTTTTTATCTGAGTCAATTTTGAGTCAACTCACTTGATTCAACAAAAAATTTGAGTCAAGTTTGAGTCGACTCATATTTTCATTGAGCCGCTTGAGTCATGAGTCGAGTCAAGGGAAAAAATCAGCTCCTTGTTTGAGTCAGAGTTGAGTCAGGGCTTTCTGAGGTTGAATGATGAGTCGAGTCGGCAAATTTTTTTGAGTCGAGCACCACCCTGGGTGGCATAAGACTCATAGTATCGTGTGAAATATTCGTATCGAACTGCAGCACCAGACTGGGGACTTGACATAGCCGGAGGCACACATGTTCTGTTATGAACGAATCGTAAATACATGATGTCTCCGTCGACCGCTGGTGCCACTGTGTGACTGTGTCCCGTATACTGACCCGTTCTGTTTTGTTGTGATCTGTTGCAGGATGGCAGTGACCTGCAGGAAACTGAAGACACTGTTCATTTCATCCTCAACTGAAAACTGCCAGGCCGTCCTGACCGCCCTGCACGAGACAGACCTGGGATGTGACAGTGGCCTGTCCCGCACCATCGAGCTCTATGTCCCTAGTAAGTGACGGCGTCTCTGACCACCCACACCAGCCGACACGGCGCCACCGGCCTCTCGGACACGCACAGACACTGACGCACGTGACGTCACAATAGGTGACGTGTATCTCCGTAAGTGACGTCACAGTATCAGTATCAGCCCTCATGACGTCATTAGTCGGTGATGCACACATTGCCATTGTGTTTGTTTCTGTACCTGTAGGTGACGTCATCAGTCTGAGTCAGATGCCCCATGTTGATGTGACATCACTAGCAAACAGTGTGTAATCTGACGTGCTCTGTTTCCAGAGTCTATAGAAGACGAGATTGAAAGGCCCTCCGACAGTAGCATCTGTGTGGAGTACTACGACGACATCGACTAGTTTCCCGGTGCCAAGGCCCTAGGCATGTGAATACCCACTACCCCTGGTGCCTCGTCTACTCTGGTGCCGGCGGCAGTGTCGGAACTCGACAACAGATGGCAGCACTGTCCCGTTTGTAGTGTCGGAACTCGACAACAGATGGCAGCACCGTGTCCCGTCGGCAGCGCTGTTCTGTACACAATGCACGTCTAGACCTTCATATCCAGAAGTGCACTGCTTTGAGTCGCCCTGTCCCATCGGCTCAGGTCCGTGGGTACTTTACCGCCGTGCCAGGCTGGTTTGGGTTGAGTGGCCACCTAAATGCTTGATCATTTGAGCACAGATTGCTACGTTTGTTGACACTACACTGCTCTGCTTTGATATACAGTAGGTATATTCAGTATCCGGGATGTATCACGCTCCGGGCCAGTGTCCAGCCGTCGGTAAACCGTTGTCACCGTGCCGGAGGTACAGCCGTGGTGACGTCACGTGTGTTGTGACGTGACGTCACGCTGGCTCACACCGCTGTGCTGTTGTGTTGTAGTTTCAGTTTAGACCAGAGAGTGGTTGTAGCTATCTGTGAGGGTGTCCGGTCTGGGCGATATCGGACCTCGCCCGTCACCGTGTCGGACCGTCGGTGGTCCGGTCGGCTGTGGTTCGTTTGGACCGGATATGTCCGGTTCGGTGTCGCTCATGGGATATCACGGGCTGATGGCGATTGAAATACACAGTGGTTCAGACGTTCAATACACAAATGTTACTGCGATTTCCAAGCGCAACTATGCAGTGCAGTCATTTAGTGACGGTAACCCGTCAAAGGGATTGTAAGGCTGCTGACCATTATGCAATGCTTTGAACATAGCATTCCATAATGTCATACAAAGTTGTGATATAAAGAAGTCACCTACTTGAAGTGACGTGGAGCTCTAATGTCAGGATGCTTCATAAAAAGTGCGTGCAACTTCAGATTGCCTAATATAAGTGTTCCGTGAAAATTAAGCCAAACCCAGAGAGTTATCAGTAAAGAGAAAAATCAGGTCATTCCCAGGAAACGTATCCCTCACGTGACGGGTGAATCATACTTTTTACCATCACCACCAGCCCAGCACTTCAGTTGACTGAGCCGTTAGGCTGTACTGATTATCACACATGAAGTGTGTGTATGGTGATCAGGGTTGTATACGACTCAATCAATAGCAATCAATTCAATCACGACAAATTTGGGAAACCAATCAAATCAATCAAGTCAGAGCAGTTTTCGGGAATTGATTCAATCGACTCAAACGCGACAATGAAAGGAATCAATCAACTCAATCAAACGACTCAAACCAAGATATACATTAGGTTTTTTGCCCCACCAACTTGGAAAAGTGTCCATAGCAGTCTGGTGTACCTACCTACCTACCTACCTACAGAAGAAACAAAAATATTGTCATTTAAAATTATAAATTGCCATGCCATTCAAAGTTTCTATGTAATAAGGAAGGATACCTAGTGATGGACAGGTGGATCATGATATTGAGGTTCAATGGGTAGAATTGGAGCAGAAGTTTCATTTAATGGGTGCATTTTAACCCAGTAGTTGACTTCAACAAACGCCCCTTAACCCAAATCACCACCTTTCACCTAAAAGTTGTCAATTTAATTTTGGCCATATTCCAGCTAAGTCATCAGGCCATCTACCCCATGTAAAGCCCCCGTCTGTCTCTTATGTGAGTTATGCGGAGCTCTTCTGAATTGAACCCTGAACATAATGAACCTAGCTAGGTTACATGCCACACTGACACCATATTGATATGAAAGTGTTGAAAATGTGCTATAAATTTGACAACTTCATTAGGTATGCTTTATGAAGACAGCAGGAAATCAGGTAGGTACCTTCTTACCTGCCTAGATGTGTCACTGGCTACCAACAGTACCAACGAAGGTAGATAGGTTATATGTGAAGAATTCAAAACATTTTATTGCAATACAATTTGAAACTGTTAGGACTGGGGGATAGGGATGAGCATTAAAAATATATTTAAAAAGAAATGGAAAGGACAGGGACTCTGGAACCACAGGATAAGTTAAGGACAAAGGAAGAAGAACAAGGAAAATTAAATGCCGTTGGTGCGAGGCGACGGGTGCGACTGCGAAAAAACAAAGAAAACGTTTTGCCAAGAAGTATGCTAAGCTTTTATAAATCCTTATTCTACGTCTTTTGATTTTTTGGTAAGATGACGTCATTGATTATCATGTAGTATGGTAGATCATCATAAAATAAATCGGTTGTACAACACCAATTTCGTTTTAATTATTATTTCATTTGAAATAAAACCACTTAATAATATTCGGTAAAATATTTTAAGGAAAATGAAATATATTAAATACATATGTTATGCCTAGGCTCTCAGGAGAAAAGGATCAACAAACGTTCTGCTGCAAATTAAACAATGCAGCAAATTAGCTATAAATGTAAACGTAATTAGCGAGACGAAAACGGCGCTTTTGTTTCAGTTATTTTTGTAGGGGTTTCAGATATTTATAGAGTTCAGTGGGTTGTTTCTGAGGAGATGTGGAGATGTGAATTAGTAATGAATCACACTTTATTAGTATATAGGGCCTTGCACTTTATCATCTGGATTAAAAAAAAAGTTTCCTGCTGAGTGCAGAAAGGTAGGTAGGTGCATCGCCAGGTTCTATCACAGGATTGGAGCAGTTATTGCAGTTGAAAGTCAAAGTTGGCTGTTCATGTTTAGGCCCTGTTCTTTATTTGGCCATCTACCCCATATTGCAGTTGTGATGACAAGCAGTTTTCAGTGTAGTTTTGTGATCTTTGATGTCATCAATTGGTGTCATTATTTTTCGTCAACTAAAACTTATTTCAACTTTCCATTCAATCGACTCAATCATACGAGTCACTCTAATTTTCGGGAATCAAATCAGTCAACCAGTCGCTAAAGTCAAACGAGTCAGTCAACCAGTCATCTCGAAAAGTCAATCGACTCAATCCAATCAACTCAAAATACGCGTTGAATCAAATCAATCAATTCAATCGACTTGATTGGTATACAACCCTGATGGTGATCAATGTGTCACCCAGCCCGTGCGCTGCGGCACAGCCTACCACTGCAGGCAGCTGATTGCCCGAGCGGGCAATTTCTCAGCGCTGAGAAACGGTGCATCGTTCTGCCGTCAACTGTAGACTGTACAGTGTGTATTAGTTATATTACAGCTGTATGGACACAGCACAGGTACGGATCCGGGACACCTCACCATCGACTGGTGGATACAGGACACGGTCTAGTATCCAGCGGTGCGATATCGCCGGTGGTCGTTATTTCTTTTAGAAGGCTGGATACCGCCAGTGGACACTATTTCTTTTAGAAGGCTGCATACCGCCAGTGGATACTATTATTTTACTGAAGGCTGGATACCCCCAGTGGCCATTATCACTTTTAGAAGGCTGGATGTCACCAGTGGACACTATTGTATTAGAATCTTGTGGCCGCAGTCGTGCCACTGCGGCGCCGCCGCCGCCCCGTCCACGCTCGGGATGAGTTATATGGCATTGTGCGGGGCGGAGCCGGGAGGAAACGGCCGGCGGCACACGCAGCGCAATTGTAAATTTAAGATATGTCATTTAAGGCACGTAGGCCGCCAAGCTGGCGCCATCCGTCACCTCGTCGCTGCTGTGCAAGTTCGCACTCGTTTTGGGCGTGTTCTAGACGTTTCGTAACCTGTTGAATAAAAGGTGGGTCACGTACGACCCCCGGCCAGTCTGGGCCGGCGCGCGACGGGGGCAGCTGGCAATACAACGGCAATGTGGACATAAGGAGTTTACTACAAGCTATTTCGGCCTTGGAAGACTGCCGTGATGGGGAACGAGAAGGAGACCTGTGATGGTTCGGACGCTGCGGCTGATCTCCGCTTAATCCCGGAGTTTGACGGTGTGTCGCAGCCCGTGTGCGAGTGGCTGGACAAGGTCGAGCTTGTGTGTCAGCTGCGCGGCATCAAGGGACTGCACGTCGTCGTCCCGCTGAGACTCACTGGTGGTGCGTTTGCGGTATATCAACAGCTCGGAGAAGATGAGAAGAAGAAGTACGAAGACATCAAAAGGGCCCTGACATCGGCGTTTGCTTCGGATCGGTTTGAAGCCTACGACCAATTTGAACGTAGAAGGCTGCGTCCAGGTGAGACGGTGGACGTGTTCGTCTCTGAGCTGCGCCGGCTGGCTGGCTTGTTCGGAGGTATGCCGGACGACAGCCTGGCCTGTGCCTTCGTGGCCAAACTGCCAGATTCAGCACGCCGTGCGCTCCGGGCTGGATCACGGATGGAGGACATGCCGTTTAGCCAGCTAATCGGTCGCGCTCGGGCCGTGCTAGCTGACGAGGAAACGAACACCGCGGCCGCCGCCGCTGGCACAAGGACTGGAGCACTCCCGGCCACAATGAAATGCTACTCGTGCGGGCAACCGAACCATATCGCCCGCGACTGCACGGCAGGCCGCGGACAGCGGGGCCGTGGAGGCCCCCGTGGTGGACGGAGCCTCGTGAGGTGCTACAACTGCAACCGGCAGGGGCACATCGCCTCTGCGTGTCCGGAAAACGACGCGGAAGGGGAGAGATCAGCGCCAGCCTCCTCTCCTGTCGACCAGTGAACGGGGCGCTGCCAGTCGCGCAGCTGTCGGTGGACGGAGCGAGCTGCAAAGCGCTGGTTGATACAGGATGCAGCCAGTGTGTAGCTCACGTGTCAGTTTGTCGGAAGTGGAACCGACGCCCGGTGAGCGTGATGACAGTGAGTGGAGGGCGTTATTGGTGTGAGGGGTCAGGCGTGGCGCGCGTGCAGCTGCGGTCCGGTGAATCAGTGTCCGTAGATGTGCTCGTCGTAGCACGTAAGCCACTGGGGTTTGAGTTCATCCTCGGGATGAATGGTATCAGAGCATTGGGTGGCGCTACAGTGAGTTCGGATGACCGAGTCAGATTCGGAGTTGAGGCAGCGGTGTCTCATATAGCGGCGTCAGTGGCCTCACCCGGTGACCGGGTCAGCTGTGATGGTGAGAGGACTGGGGTGTCGCGTGCAGTGGCAGCGACTGCACGGGTGAGTCATGATCAGGCGAGCAGTGAGGCGGCCCCAGCGTCAGGTGCAGCGGCGGCAGCTGCAGCAGTGAATCGAGCTGACAGCAGTCAGGGGGATCCGGTGTTGGGTGCGGCGGCGGCGGCCGCACCGGCTAATCGAGCCGACGAGAAGGACTTTGTGGTGAGCTTTGATGAGACAGAAAAGAAGTGGTCGGTGGAGTGGAAATGGTGTGGAGGAAAGGAGCCCGAGCAGCTGCACAATACAGCAGAGGAGTACGCGATTCCAACAGAAGCCCGACACGAATACGAGCGAGAACTCTCCAAGTGGGTGGCGAATCAATGGCTCGTCCCTTATGATGAGAGCGTGCACGGGAGGGTCAAAGGCACGATCCCGCTCATGGCGGTCATCCAACCGAAGAAGGACAAAGTGCGTCCCGTCATGGATTTCAGGGAGTTGAATACGCACCTGGACCCGCATACAGCTGACGCGGATGTTTGCAGTGAAAAAATCCGTGAGTGGTGTCGGTGTGGACGAAACGTGTCTCTCCTAGATCTGCGAGACGCTTACCTGCAGATCCACGTGCACGCATCGCTGTGGCCGTATCAGACTGTAGTGTTCCAGGGCAGACGGTGGTGTCTGAGCAGACTTGGCTTTGGGCTCAGTCTCGCACCGATGGTGATGAGAAAGGTGCTGGAAATGGCCCTGAAACGTGACCCGAGGGTGCACACCGCTACATCACCTTACGTGGACGACATACTCGTAAATGAAAACATCGCTACTGCATTGGAGGTGAAGGGTCATCTGGAGGCGCTCGGTCTGACCTGCAAATCCCCGGAGAAGGTGTCAGAAGGTGCTCGTGTCCTGGGCATTCGAGTCTGGGGGGAGCGGCAAGGACTGTTCTGGAAGCGGGACAACCAGGATCTACAGCCGCCGCCAAAGCTGACGAGGAGAGAGGTCTTCTCGCTGTGCGGACGTCTGACAAGTCAGGTCCCGGTGTGTGGCTGGCTGCGTGTCTCCGCATCCTACCTGAAAAGACGCGCCACTGCAGCGACAGACGGCTGGGATGACGAGATCACCGACCCAGAACTCCAGAAAATGGTCATGGAAACGCTGCAGCGCGTGAAAACGGCCGATCCCGCACGAGGTCGCTGGGATGTCACCGGCGATGAGGGAGTCGTGTGGGTGGATGCCAGCTCCCTCGCCATAGGAGCCGTGCTGGAGATGGAAGGCAGCATCGTTGAGGACGCCTGCTGGCTTCGGAAAAATCCCGAGACACACGTGAACCTTGCAGAACTGGACTCTGTTGTGCGTGGCATCAATCTGTCCCTGGCATGGAACCTGAAGAAAGTGACTGTCGTGACGGACTCGAAAACGGTCTATCACTGGCTAACAGATGCGCTCTCCGGCAGAGCTCGGATAAAGACGAAGGCGGCGAGTGAAATGCTGATTAGAAGGCGCCTGGAGACCGTGAAGAGTCTGAGAGATGAGCACGGCCTCCAGCTGACCATGAAGTGCGTTCCGTCAGTGGACAACAGGGCTGACGCACTGACGAGAGTCCCGAAGAAGTGGCTGAACCAACAAAGCGATCCTGAGGTCTGCGGCGCTGCCTTCTCGGCGCCGGATGTGGTCAGGATCCATGAAACAAGCGGACACCCAGGCATCGGGAGAACGCTGCGCCTGTGTAGGGAGCACGACCCGGCTGTGAGCAGGCACCAGGTGCGCAGTGTCGTTAGCCAGTGCGAAAGGTGCCAGTCCATCGATCCAGCGCCCCAGCGGTGGACACATGGTTCGCTGAGCGTGATCAAATGCTGGGACAGGGTCAGCATGGACGTCTGTCACGTAAACGATCAGCTGTACCTGACTCTGATTGACTGCGGTCCGTCTCGGTACGCGATCTGGTGGCGTATAAAGCGACAGGACACCGACAGCATCATCACGGCTCTGGAGTCGGTATTCCTGGAGCGCGGCGCTCCGAGGGAGCTGCTGAAGGACAACTTCACCTCATTCCGCAGTGCCGCATTCCACGAGTTCGTCAGCCGGTGGGGTGTCAGCGTCCGGTACCGAGCTGCCCATGCGCCGTTCGGCAATGGTGTCTCTGAGAGAAACCACAGGTCGGTCAAAACAATCGTAGCGCGCAAAGGCTGCTCAGTGGCGGAAGCAGTCTACCGCTATAATGTGATGCCGCGCAGTGATGACCTGAACTCTAGTCCTGCCAACGTACTGTTCAACTACAAACTGAGAGTGCCGGACGTGGAGAGTGAGGAAAAGTGCGAAGAGAGTGAATGTGCTATGTTCAGTGTAGGCGATAAGGTATGGATCAGAGACCCTAGTCGCCGGTGTGATGTGCCAAGTTCCATAGGAACAGTCACCCGACAAGTGTCGGCGCAGTGTGTGGAAGTAGACAATTTCCCCCGTCACGTGAGAGATCTGAGACTGGCTTTCGTTCCCAGTCCGGAGAGTGGCCAGACTGAGCCGCCGAACAATGACAATGACAACTCTGGCCCAATTATCTTGCGAGAGTGTGCGCACGAAAGCCACGGGGAAAATGTGCCCCCTGTGACGTACGCTGAAGTTCTACGCCGCGGCATGCGGGAGAGACGCCCTGCCGTTCTGACCCAGTACCTACGATGATTTGTAGATCAGGGGGGAGTGTATTAGAATCTTGTGGCCGCAGTCGTGCCATTGCGGCGCCGCCGCCGCCCCGTCCACGCTCGGGATGAGTTATATGGCATTGTGCGGGGCGGAGCCGGGAGGAAACGGCCGGCGGCACGCGCAGCGCAATTGTAAATTTAAGATATGTCATTTAAGGCACGTAGGCCGCCAAGCTGGCGCCTTCCGTCACCTCGTCGCTGCTGTGCAAGTTCGCACTCGTTTTGGGCGTGTTCTAGACGTTTCGTAACCTGTTGAATAAAAGGTGGGTCACGTACGACCCCCGGCCAGTCTGGGCCGGCGCGCGACGGGGGCAGCTGGCAATACAACGGCAATGTGGACATAAGGAGTTTACTACAACTATATCTTTTAGAAGGCTGTATACCGCTAGTCGCCACTCGCCATTATGACTTTTAGAATGCTGCATACCGCCAGTGGCCACTATTATTTTACTCAAGGCTGGATATCGCCAGTGACCATTATCACTTTTAGAAGGCTGGATACCGCCAGTGGCCGCTATTATTTTACTGAAGGCTGGATGCCACTAGTGGCTACTATCACTTTTTAGAAGGCTGGATGTCGCCAGTGGCCCTATCACATAGAGGGGAAGTGTCCAATAGGGTCTTTCGGTTGTTTTCTCAATTAGGTACTCACCTCTAAAAAGTGGTGAATATTGACGTAACGTTTATCACTCAGTTTTAATCAATACCCTTACCTGGAAACCTTCGTGGTCCGACCTTTGAAATTTTGCATTGTTTAACCCGCGCCGGGCCGGGGGTGTTTGAACACCCCCTGCGGTTTTTCGCAGATATCTCAAAAACGGCGGCGCGGAGCGCCACTGTTTTTGGCACACCTGTTCATGCATCTTTTCCGCACATTTTATAAAAAAATCAGACCCAGGGCTCCAAAGGTCAGGTCACCAGGTCAGGTCAAGTGACCTCACCTCAGAAAAAAAGTTTCAATCCTCGTCATAGCTACAGCGACTGAACGATCGACTTGAAACTTTCAGCGATTGATAAGAGTAACAGTACATATGTACAAAATATTTATCTCGGAATTTCGATATCGGTGACCTAAGGTCAGGTCAATTTTGCGACCTCTCCATCATACACTGTAAAAAATATTCAGTACACTATGGCATGAAAATCAATCAAGCGAAAACGTTCATGGCACCAAAATAGCTTTGCAGGACACCCAGCCAGTTAAGATTAAGTTTGGACAGCCGATCATTTCTGAAAGCCGCACAGTTAAAAACCTCGGCCTCACTATGGACCGACATCTGACGTTCGGGGATGATGTTAGCCAGATGGTTGGCAGATGTACCGGTCTTTTGAGTTCGCCGTCCCATTACAAGCATGGCATACCTGCCGGACCGTTACTTACATTGTGAACGCGGTTGTGGTTTGCTCAATTCGCTACCGAGTACTGCATCTCCATCTACGGGTCCTGCGGTAAAACAGAAAAGCACTGCATTCAGAAACTGTTAACCCGGCAGTTGCTGGGGTATTTCGCCACCCACCGTTTGCTGGGGGGGGGGGGGGGGCGTTAAACGCCCCCAGCCGATAACTCGAGAACCAATAGGCGCAGCGAAACGCACGAGGCGGCAAACGAAAGAACGCGACGAGACGCTTCAGATGAGTACTTTAAAGTTGAATTTTGAGGTCACAGGTCAGGTCAAGGTCAGGTCAAACACCTGAAATCGGGCTTTCAGTAGCATGGACTCTAGGACTTCGCAATGGGCAACTCTCGTCATAAACTCTGTCAAAACGGTGCACAATCCATCATATAAGGCCTACAAGAGTGTCAGCTCCATGCAGGGGTCAGTCAAGCATAGGTCAGGGTCAAGGTCAGATCAACCGGGCAGGCACATATCCCCGAAAAAAAAACTGATATTCGCAACCTGTGACACATGTTTTATGGGTAATTTGGGGCGTAGAACACGATGGTGACATTCATTTTATCATATGTGTACGTGTTTGGCAAAAAAAGTTCAATTTAAGAAATTCATATATCATGGTCGTGAAGTAGTTACGAGAAATTGCCAAGATTCAGTTCAAGATTTTGGAAAATGCGGAACGATAATCAATAATCGAAGATAGCCATTTCATTCTTCATGATATTGGCAGTCTAATGGCGTTTACGGCATATCTATATGTCTGTTCTGTAATTTTATATGATTTTTGAACATATGCCGTTTTTGGTCGAAAACTCAGAAATCATGACGTCACTAAAACCTCGATATCTCAAAAATTTTCCGACCGATATTTTTGAAACTTTGTCACAATAAACTTCAATCAATTCCCTACAGGTAGGTACTCAAAATTTGGCGCCGTTTTTATGCTATGGCCCGGCGAAAAAAGTGGGGGCGTTTAACGCCCCCCCCCCCCCCAGCAACTCGCGGGTTAAATTTGTGAGCTCGTGTTGTGAGCGGCCGGCACAAATTTGATCACATTTCTGACGCGTTTCATCAACTCGGGTGGTTACACGCTGAGCTGCTCGTGAGCTACCATAGACTTGATAACAGTCTCCCTAGTTACTGAATTACCTGCCGACATTGCAGCCATGTTTTCGCATGTCTGTACTCCATATCCTACTCGCCAGATCGGCCAGCTGCACTGCCACTGCCAGAGAACAGACAGACATCCCAGTGGCGGATCCAGGGGGGGGGCAAAATGGGCATTTGCCCCCCCCCCCCCAAACGGCATAATTTTAACATTACGCCTATGGACGAGGCATGGAAAGAATCGATAAATTGTTATGGTTTGCCCCCCCCCCCCCAAAAAAAACTCTGAGCTGGATCCGCCTCTGAGACATCCTCCGGCACCAGGCGGCTATCACACTGCAGTGCAATGTTTAACCGGCTCCCGAGCGAGCTAGGAAATGCCTCACCGGATGTGGCTTCAAACGCCATCTTAAAAGGGACCCTCCCACCTTCAAAAAGGCTAATGAATTGGTATGAAGGTGATGTCACTCGGTTCAGAAAGAGCGAAAACGAATATCTACCAAATTTCACCGAAAAATACTCACCGGTTTTCAAGATATCAGACTTTTACTTTTGTTTACTTTTTGGGATCCCCGCTGTTCCTAGCGACTTTATTTGGAAGCAATAGTTTGGCAGCTGAAAGTGCGGCACTTGTCGCGCGAAAAAGCAGCATATACCACCGCGTGCTACGGAACGTTTTAGTCAAACATTTAAAAATCGTTAGATCTGCGCTGACGTCACACATTCAGAGGGGTATTCAAAAGCATTAGCCCCTCTGAATCCAAATGCTGCAATTTTGAAATTCAATATTTCCGATTTAAGGCATTTCTCGATGTTGTGAGTGCCAAAACCGGTAATTGTGAGCCAGGGACCCCATTTTGGCTATCTCAACTCAAATCTAATGTTAACCCGCGCCCGGCTGGGGGTCCTGGATTTCCACGCCCTGCTGGGGGGGGGGGTGTTTGAACACCCCCTTGTAACTCGGCTCCTGGGCCACGTAGCGATACGCGGAAGGCGGCGTTCGAAAGAGCGTCAAAAATAATTACGAAATCACTTCGGTCAACTTTTTGGTCAGGTCAAAGGTCAGGTCACCAGAGGTCATTGAAGGCAAAATTTCGCCGATTTCCAGGTCGAAAGTAGAAAATTTCCAAGAAGCCAACGCATAACTCGGGAACCAATAGAGCTACAGCGCCGCGGAAAAGCGCATTCCATAGCCCTATTAACCCGCGCCCCGTAGGGGGGGGGGCCGAAACGGACCCCCCCTGTCCTTTTCGGTCGATATCTCCTAAACGGCTGGAGATATCGCCACCAAACTTTCAGGACCCCTCCGGGCATCAATTTTACACATTGTGACCAAAAATTGTTCCAGAGGCTATGATAGGTTGGCCACAAATGACGTCAGAGTGACGTCATGTTCTGTGATTTTCGACCGAAAAAAGACCTTCGCGAGAAGACCTGTCAGGACTACAGCTTTGAAGATACAGAAAAATGATCAAGACATAAAAGGTGAAATTGACAGGGCTACAAAACTGATATCTCGAATGTTTGAAATTTTTGAGTTTTGACCCCCAAAAATCAAAAAAGCATTTTTTTATATATTCGCCAAAAAATCCAAAAAGTTTTTTGAGTTTCGAAAAAAAAACCTGAATATATGTGATAGTGCCTACCGTCTTCTATCTACATACCAAATTTCAGATCGATACCTCGTTTTTTGGCCAAGTTATAGCGAAAAAACTGTTCAAAAATGATGACGTCAAATTTTCAAACTCAATTTTTGGCAATTCTAGAACTCGTAGAGCAAAACGAAGACCACCATTAGACTCCCCGTGACGAGTTGCATCGAATCGATACCCATTTTATGCAAAAATAGCAACTTTGAAATTTGACCTAATTTGACCTGACCTTGACCTGACCTTCACGAAAACGTGACCTAGGCTGGCCCCAAAGGCTGCCTAACCCACATAATCGCATTTGTCATGTAAAATGGACCATAAAACACGTATCACACGACACATTCATATTGTGACCCCCGGTGACCTGACCTCGCTGTGACCTGACCTGGTATCAGTGACCTCAGATAGCAAAGTATGTGTTTGACGAACAATGTACCATCGATGGTTTTCAATAAATTACCAATTTACTCGCTTTCACAGCACATTTCTTGAATTGCCTGTGAACGGTGAAAATCTGACCTTTGACCTGACCTGTGACGTCATCGGTTTGACCTACGTCAATGAAATTTAGTCACAAGGTAGTTCCCGGGTGGGGCTATCGAACGCCGTTTGAATTTTGAAAATCGGCCGGTAACTTTCCGAGATCTTAGGGGGGGGGGGGGCCGCTTTCCGAGATCTTAGGGGGGGGGGGGGGCGAAACGCCCCCCCCCCCCTACGGGTGGTAGGGTCCGCCGGTAGCCCTACGGGGCGCGGGTTAACGCCCTTTCTGAGAAATTCTCTCAGATTTGACCTAACGTCAACGGTTTTGCCTGCAGGGGGCAAAAACTGCAAAAATAGCAGATTTTTTTCGGAAACTGTTTTTCTGCAATAACTTTTGACCCAAGCATTGTACGAGCTTACTTTTACCGGCATCGTGTTCCTTTCGTCAAGACGCATCGAATGAACTATAATTTGACCTTGAAGGGTCAACTTGAAAATTTGACCTCAGGTCAAGGTCATGACCTGACCGGAAAGGGTCATGTTGCATATCAGTCGATCCGTATCGTCGAGCTGAACACATCTAAGGCGTTTTCATCGCTCTAGCAGGCCTCTATCAAAAGTTATTTGCGAAAAACTGTTAGATACCATTCGTGACCTAAGATGACCTCAGGGCATAAACAAGGGTCACGGACACCATTTTCATGTTCAGTGTGTCTAAACCACTTGTAATTCGGTGTTTGGGAGTGTTTATAATGTTTTTCGTCCAAAAGCGGCGCATTTCAATTTTCTCCCATTGACTTACCTATAATGGGGAGGTCGCAAAATTGACCTGACCTTAGGTCATCGATATCAAAATTCTGAGATATACATTTTGTACATGCTATTGCTCTTAGCAATCGCTGAGAGTTTCAAAGCGATCGGTCACTCGGTGTAGCTATGACAGACATTCAAACTTTTCATGAGGTGAGGTCACTTCAAGTGACCTGGTGACCTGACCTTGAATGACCTTTGTCTGAAATTTTGACAACATGTGTAGAATTGATGTATGATAAGGTGTACCAAAAACGGCGGCGCGAAGCGCCGCCGTTTTTGAGATATTTGCGAAAAACCACAAGGGGGGGGGGGGTGTTCAAACACCCCCCCCCAGCAGGGCGCGGGTTAAGGTGGGAGGGTCCCTTTAAGCAGTTGCTGCTGTACACGTGGTACTGTTGTGGTACTGGGACTGATGGCTGATAAGTGAATGCAAGGAGTGAATGAATGGTGCTGTGTCTGTGTTTATCTGTCTTAGCCTCGCCGTTGTTTTGCCCTATACCTACCCTGGTTTTACTTTCACTGACGTAGTCGTAAGGTGACTCGGGTGCGGAAGAGCCACTGCATTGTGTATGTGGTATGTAGGGTAGCCTGGGGCAAGATGCCCCAGATAATTTATTTTGCTTCATAACTTTTGTCCCACATCACCTGGAAAGCCAAATTTGTGCACAATGCGTTCTTTGGACATTTTACTTTAAATTCCACCCCTCAAATTCATTCACTTATGATCGAACTCCCAGCTAGGAAGTGATTTGTGAAGCAACTGCAAATGGGGCATTTTGCCCCAACCCCAGGGCAAAACGCCCCACGGCCTGGGGCAAGAAGCCCCATACTCTAGATTAAAGATTAAACATGCTAGTTGACTAAATCATATATGAGAGGACCGTTAGACCTTGGGAGGCACGGCACTGAAGTTAGCACCTTCCATCCTGTCAGGTGTTCAGCTATGACACTATTGTATGTACAGGTTTTTCACCTGCCTCATAAGGCCAAATAATAAATTATTGCAATGCAAATGTTAACAAAATACTTCCTTTGCCATTAATTTGCTGAGAAAAGCACATAAAATTGCATAGAAACTTACTGTTCGCCAGTTACCGAACATTAGGAAGTGGGTATTCGGAACAACACATGAGGTAAAACGCCCCATGGGGCTTTTTGCCCCGCGACCTACTGGGGCGTTTTACCCCATCACGTAGTTCGGTCAGAGAACAACGCTTTGCACTCCAGCAAGACATAATTTAAAACGGACCAACCCATTATTATAAGCGTTAGACACTAGTTGTTCAAAATACATAAAAGTCGTTAACCTGATGTGGACCATGAAAGAACGCCATGATGCATAATCTGACTACAAAACATAAAAATCACTCCAAAAACAAATTTTTGGCTATATCTCCCTAAAGAGTTATCACAATTTCTTTCCATTTTGCTCATATAATGATCATATAGTGCACGTTTTATAGAAGAGAGGATGTTTCCCCAGAACCTTGTCAGTTCCGAGAAACATCGGTGAGGCGTTTTACCTCGGCGGGGCGACTTGCCCCGGTCTACCCTACCTTTAAATATTCTTTGAACTTTGGGGAGCGAATTACACGGCTGGTGAAATTTAACCCTATTAGTGGCAGGGGGGGGTTGTTTTTATCCACCCCTCAGGTTTTTCGGAAATATCTCCGAAACCGCTGAAGCTACGATGCTGAAATTTTCTGACTTTTCCTAAAACTAAATTGGGCACATTCCCTGAAAATTTCAAGTTCATAACTTTACCAGGGGCGGCTCCAGAGCACTGGGAATCGGGGGGTCCTATTCGTGAAGCGAGTCATTTGGGCGAAGATCACGATGCTGCACCAGTTTTACGAACAGTGAATAAAAGGTATCATGTGATAACATATACAGTTATTGTGCATCCTCTTTTGACACGTTTTTGCTATAATAGGCGGATCCAGGCGTCCAAAAAGGGGGGTTATGTTTTACCTCCCAACATAGGTGCCCTGACACCGCCTATGCATTACCAATACAATTTTAGTCGTTCTCTCATAAGAAAATTATAACATAACAAGACCATTACCACCCTTTTTAGAAACAGTACCAACAAAAACCTTATTTACTATACTTTTTGTGTACCCCCAATCTCAATGATCTGTATCCGCCTATGATTTTTGAAAATGCATATTTTTAGGATCCATGTGAATTCCTGGTTCATTCTCTATCGATCGGCAAAAGTTGCGTTAAGATTGGTTCAGAAACCTGGCCGTGATAAACAGTCTAAAATGTATCTGCAATTTGCCCGTTTTTACCCCCCTCTACCCCCCTATTGACATTTTTTTAATTTTTATTTTTTTAGAAATGTAGATCACGTTGAGCGAAATCGAATGCCGTTTGAATTTTGAAAATCGGCCCGTTAGATCTCGAGATATCAAGGGGGGGTCGTAAACAGCCCCCCCCTGCCACTAATAGGGGGTAGCCAGGAGCCTGCCACTAATAGGGTTAAAAGGTAAAAATCAAAAGTTAAAGGTAAAATTCAACGCCACGGACTGACAGACTGCTGGAAACCAGCTGTCATCTATCGGCGGTTGTCGAAACTAGAGATGTCAATTGGATACCAACTTTTTGGTATACCGAATACCGATACCAAACCGATACCAACTTGGTATTTGGTATTTCAATGCTAAGGTTTTCGGTATTTTGTTGGTATTATGAATCCTGACTAATGTAAAAGAGGCAGCTAATTTGGTAAAAAGTTGGTATTTTTCTCATTTTCCAAAGTCGGTTCGGTTTCGGTATTTTCTCATGGTCTTTGTTGGTATTTGGTTTGGTATTGGTATCACGATTCACGATTTTCCGTAATTGACATCACTAGTCGGAACCACATACGGCAGACTGAGCACAGGACCTGCTGCCACCTATCGGCGATTGTCGGAACCAGAGGCGGCCGACGGGCGAGCGACGGCCTTGAGACTGCCAGTGGCTGCTGGAAGTGTGGCGTAGAAGGTGGGAGTACTGAAAGTGGAGACGGAGAAATACGGACGGCGAAGACGACAGTACGGACAGAGGAGACGAGGTGAGGTCAAAGCGAGGGGTCAGGGGAGGGGGGTGACACAGACGGTCACATATCTCTGTGGGGATGAGAGGGGGAGGGGGGCTGGCTAAACAGTGTGGTCTTTGTGTGGCCTGTGGGTATTTTCCAGGGGCTCGTCCTCAGCGGCACGGTACCGTGTTGAAGTTATGGCCGAATGCTGAGCTCCAACAGTTGAACAAGCATAGATTCTGTTCGGTTCCATGCCTTAAATCTAAATAACGATGTTTATCAGCGCATCCAACATGGAGGTAATCCACTGGGGTGAGGTCACGTGACACATCCCCATCAGTCGGACATGCCTAAGAGCTGGACTTTTTGCACGCGTTCCCCGCCAGGGGGCGCCACTGAGGAAGCACCCTCTGACGTCACGTTAAAACTGCGCGCACTGTGCGCACGGTTCTGTAAGCAAGTAATATAGTGGTGGACGGTGGTCTCATGGTGGAAATTGGAATAAGTATTTTGACGTTGTAAAATTTCAAGCCGTTTTTTGTGAAATTAATTAGTAAATGCATTTCAAAAGTATTTATTTAAAGTGTGAAAGGAGAATAATTAGAAGAACATGGATATTTTCGTTCCCATAGCTTATTATGTGAGACATGATCGGTACTAACGGGTACTTCTAAGAAGTAGTGAAGAAGTACCAAACAGCCTGCTCGGCTACGATCGTCAGCTGTCCTTTGGAGCTGGACTTCAACGCTGTAAAAAAAATATGTGCGGAATTAATTTTTAGTTTCACCAAAATATAAGCAATTTATCATTTCTTTTTCACTTTTGTAATTATTGTTGAGTGAAGAGACATGTTGCTTGTTCTGACAATATAAATTATTAATCAAAAAAACGAAATGCGACGGTAAGTATCTGCTACTAAATTATCACTAAAACCAAATACATGGAGAATCTTGCTACGATTGCTTATAAAACGTGCTTATTAATACACAAATGTTTTATTTCAGACAAGAAGGATTTATTTGCCTGAAGTCTTGCGTCATGTGCTACTGCTTTGATTCCAAAGACGCTCTCCGGGTCGGGGTAATTTAGTTCTTCATCGATCGATGAGATTTTGATTCCATTGATATCCAAATTGATAAGCTCGGCACCATTGAGTAAGGGCGTCCCCACAGGGGTGACGCAGGAAATATGAATGGCGTTTACACCGACAGTAGTTTCCCACAGCCGGCAATGGGAATCTATCGTCGGTGTAAACGCCATAGTATAGTCCCATCTCCCATCCAACTCAAACACTGGGGAATATCCCCGCACTTTTGAGGACGGAAATCTATGGACCTGCTCGAAAAATAGTGGATAAAATACGGCGAGCTTTTAGTTTTATGGCTGGGTCTCCCTTCCGAGGCACATATTTACGGGGGATATCGGGTCATATTCCCCCGGCGTCCTGATGATCGGCGCCCAGCTCAACGTCGAAGGCGCCCTGATACGCGGCACTGCTATCTGTGAAGGTGCCCAGGTTGCTACCGCTCGAATTTTGGTCGCCTACTTAACAAAACCTCCGTTGGTGCCATCTCAGTTTCCTCGAGGTCAGGCAACCTTCACACGCCGTTGGCTACCTTGGCTGGCCGGCGACTCGTTCCCCTCGTGGCGACGCTCTTGACATCCAGTCAAAACTTGGAGTGGCTGGCGCCCCCAGTGGGGGCCGGGGAAGGGGCAGTGGGCCTCCACGTTGCTCTCTTCCCGAGCCTATGGTGACTTGGCTCAACTCTCCTCAATAGAATCTGGATTCTGCACGCTGTATTAACATGGGCGTAGACACCACTACGGACAATACGGACAGTGGGTGTGACAATCAGTAGTGCCATTCATATAGAGGTGTCATATATGAGCGGAGAGGCAACAGTACAGCTGAGCGGAGAGACAACATTAAAACAACAGTGTATAGCTAGCGTTACATGGAGCTGCAGGCAACCGGACAGCGGAGGCTTGCGAAAAATAAACAACTCGTCACTTCAACGTATAAACAATAGTATAAAAAGCAACATAAACACATATTCTCATGGTCGAACCCATGCACTAGCGGCTCACGGCGGGCACAGGCACGCAGTGCGGTAGCGGTACCGGATCACACGTCATGGGCGTTGTCTCAGCATAGGTTGTTATGAGCGGAGAGGCAACAGTACAGCTGAGCGGAGAGACAACATTAAAACAACAGTACAGCTGGCGTTGCATGGAGCTGCAGGCAACCGGACAGCGGAGGCTTGCGAAAAATAAACAATTCGTCACTTCAACGTATAAACAATAGTATAAAAAGCAACATAAACACATATTCTCATGGTCGAACCCATGCACTAGCGGCTCACGGCGGGCACAGGCACGCAGTGCGGTAGCGGTACCGGATCACACGTCATGGGCGTTGTCTCAGCATAGGTTGTTATGAGCGGAGAGGCAACAGTACAGCTGAGCGGAGAGACAACATTAAAACAACAGTACAGCTGGCGTTGCATGGAGCTGCTGGCAACCGGACAGCGGAGGCTTGCGAAAAATAAACAATTCGTCACTTCCGTATAAACAATAGTAAAAGCAACATAAACACATATTCTCATGGTCGAACCCATGCACTAGCGGCTCACGGCGGGCACAGGCACGCCGTGCGGTAGCGGTACCGGATCACACGTCATGGGCGTTGTCTCAGCATAGGTTGTTCGCAATCTAGTTGAAGCCTAAGAAGACGGCCAATGGGGTCTCACTGCTGCTGAGGCGACCTCGGAGACGATGCGTCGCCCCTCCTGTCGGCGACCTGCGGTGAGCAGGACTCCAGATAGCTGTCTGGCACGTTGCCGACACTGCCAGACGCTATCAGCAGGCCTCACTGCTGCAAGTGATGTGCAGATGGACGCCAGGTGACTTCGTCTGCAGGCGATTCCGGAGACCGCGGCCTCACCAGGCAGTACCACCTGCATCGCCATGTCGGTGTTTCTAGAAATGGAAAAATAACAGTATCGGTGAAGGACAAGCAATACAATGTATTCTGTTTTCCTCTCTTGCAGGTATACGTAATCTACCATTATCATTGTTCCTATTTCATTCAACTGAACCTGAAAATTCCATATTGGCACATTGTTTGACTAAATTTGTGTAGTTGGGAACAGACGCGACGCCACGGTGCGACGACTGGAGGGGACATTGACCATTTTGGAGGGGACGAGGACCATTTCAAGTCGATTCTTTCCATGCAACGCCATAGGCGTAATGTTAAAATTTTAAAAAGTGGAGGGGACAAGATCCCCTCCGTCCCCCCCCCCCCTGTGGCGACGCCCTTGGTTGGGAAGCAGATTGTTTGAAATACATGTTTGGCTGAACAGTGCAGAAAATATTTCATTGATCACTATAGCTGCAACAAAAATACTGAGACAGAAAACATTTGCGCTTACCTGGCTCCTTAGTCAGTCCCGCACAACGGAAGTGGTACCATTTATCGCAGCCGTCGCATCCGACCATCGGTGCTGCACTGATGCTGCTGCACTCCCCACATTCCCAGTACCTTAGGAGCGTCTTGGCTGTGAAAAGATTACATGAGTCATGGCGCATACATGAATAGTAAGATGCTTATATGTTTAACATCGCATAGCAAAGACACAACAGCTGGGAGTCAAGTGTAAGCCAAAGTGTAAGCCCTGCCACGTTTTGCAGACTGGATTTTAAGCAAGAAAAGCTTTGCTAAAAATGATGCTTGACGAAGCCTCATCCTACTGGGCTGTCTGACATGTCTCCCTGTGAAAAGCATGTGGCCCTTATATTGTATATATGAAGAATATGTTAATAATACAGAGAAAATACAGTATAAATTATACCCAACGTTTCATCTTAATCGACTTTGTCAAGGGTGTTTGAACAGCTTGAGATGAGTGAAGTGTAAGGGTACCTTACATCTGAAAATAAACTGAATCTGCGTTCAATAAACATTGATTTTGATAATACATTTCACAAATCAACTGCTAATAACAATCATACTAAAATAGCACGACAGATAACTAACAATCGCATGAAGAACTTCTCTTGATTCGCCCAAGGCCCTCTAACCGATTCGCCTTGACATTTGTCGTCCGAACGAATGTTGTCTGAAGTTACACATTTGTCTTTTCTGCGCAGCATTTGTGTTTGCCATTTACCGCACCAATGTTCGCCAGCGGTGGTGACTTTTCCTTACCTGCTCACGAAACGTCACACACGACATGACGTCACCCGAAGACGTCATCAAAAAGTCCAGCTCTTAGGCGTGTCCCATCAGTCTGACGTAACCTGCAGGATAGCTTTATGCCAGTGGTAGCTATTCAGGGTTAGGTAGTTGTAGGGGTATATCAATATAGGGTCTTGGGTTGGGTGCAGGGTGTAGTGAGTGGTTGGGTTAGGTAAATATTAGTCAGGCATGGCTAGTTTTGGCCGGGCTCGGCCTTGGGCCGGGCTAGGTGAAGCTGATAGGGAGGCCTGAGAGTTGAGACCAGGGCCTGGATGGATTATCGTGACGTTTACAACTCTTTCAATAATCAGGACATGTAAAAACATGGTAAGGAGCGTACTTATCTAAAAAACGACGGGCACTCAGCTTCAGTTTTCCTGAACGGGGAAGTCCCCCTGGCGCGGTTCGCCCCGCTGCGCGTGGGAGAGGGGAAGTCCGGCTGCCGTTGGGCGCGACTGGCTGGCGGTTGCCATGGAGACGTCTCAGCTACCAGGATGAGGAGCTCGTCTGAGGAGTTTGGTCAGGTCAAGGCCTTATATACCGGTCAGGTCAGATTTGACGACCTATTTCCGGTGTGACTTTTATCTTATTACGTTTTATAGAATCGTTGTAGTTATTGTCGGGGTGTTATTCCTATGTGACTTTTATCTTATTTATTACGTTTTATAGAATCGTTTAACCCTCGCATGTGTGCGGCGTTTGCCAGCTTCTAATGTGTAGGGGAGGGGGGGTCGGTTGGACCCCCCCTTGCCGTTTGGCCCCTGGTCGAGCTAGAGCTTCGCGGAAAAAACGAGCGTGTTGCCCGTGACGAGAGGAAGCCGATGATACCCAATTTTAAGGTCCTAGGTCATTGTTTGACCTTCCAGGTCAGGTCAATGACCCAAAGTCGGGAAAATCGGGACCTGTTAGAAAGTCGTAAAGTGTGGCTGCTAAGGGGTTTTTCGGGGTGCTGATCACGAATATCGTGTTAGTTTTGATCACAGATGATGTCTTGAAGCATTTAGACCAGGTCGGGTCAGGTCAGGTCAGGTCAACCAGTAGGCGTCGTGACGGGTATTCGTAGTACGTGTCAACCGCCTCTGACAGCTTCGTAACATGTTACGAAGTCACCAAAACTACTTCGTAAATGTTCAAATGGTTGCTAAATTCGAATTCAGCTCCAAAAACTAGCCTAGAAACATGTAAAACTCGAAAAAGTGACCCGAGGTCACCCGAGGTCACCAAAGGTCAATGACCTGACCTGACCTTCAGGTGACCTTGACACACACGGGAGTAACATCAAATCACATGTTTGAACGTTTGAAACCACGAAAAGCTTGCAAACACGCGGCTAGTGCGAGCCGACATACGCGAAATCGCGATTCCGGCCAAACATGGTCTCGGAAAAGAGGTCACAGGTCAAAAGTCATTTGGGTCAGGGTCATGAAATTCTCAGGGTAGGTGTCAAATTGATCAATGCGAGGGTACTGAAAGTTTCGTCGCGATCGGCCGCTTTTTACGCGAGTTATTCGCGAAAAACCATGGGGGGGGTCCATCCGACCCCCCCCCCCTACACATGCGAGGGTTAACCCGTGCCCGGCTGGGGGTCTTGGATTTCCACGCCCTGCTGGGGGGGGGGGGGTGTCTGAACACCCCCCCTTCTAACTCGGCTCCTGGGCCACGTAGCGATACGCGGAAGGCGGCGTTCGAAAGAGCGTCAAAAATAATGACGATATCACTTCGGTCAATTTTTTGGTCAGGTAAAAGGTCAGGTCACCAGAGGTCATTGAAGGCAAAATTTCGCCGATTTCCAGATCGAATGTCGACAATTTCCAAGATGCCAACGCATAACTCGGGAACAAATAGAGCTACAGCGCCGCGGAAAAGCGCATTTGATAGCCCTATTAACGCCCTTTCTGAGTAATTCCCTCAGGTTTGACCTAACGTCAACGGTTTTGCCTGCAGGGGGCAAAAACTGCAAAAATAGTCGATTTTTTCGGAAACAGTTTTTTCTGCAATAACTTTTGACCCAAGCCTTGCACGAGCTTACTTTTAACGGCATCGTGTTTCTCTCATCAAGACGCATCGAATGAACTATAACTTGACCTTGAAAGGTCAACTTGAAAATTTGACCTCAGGTCAAGGTCATGACCTGACCTGAAAGGGTCATGTTGCATATCAGTCGATCCGTATCGTCGAGCTGAACGCATCTGATGCGTTTTCATCGCTCTAGCATGCCTCTATCAAAAGTTATTTGCGAAAAACTGTTAGATACCATTCGTGACCTAAGATGACCTCAGGGCATAAACAGGGGTCACGGACACCATTTTCATGTTCAATGTGTCTAAAACACTTGTAATTCAGTGTTTGGGAGTGTTTACAATGTATTTCGTCTAAAAGAGGCGCATTTCAATTTTCTCCCATTGACTTATAATGGGGAGGTCGCAAAATTGACCTGACCTTAGGTCATCGATATCAAAATTCTGAGATATACATTTTGTACGTTCTATTGCTCTTAGCAATCGCTGAAAGTTTCAAAGCGATCGGTCACTCGGTGTAGCTATGACAGACATTGAAACTTTTTATGAGGTGAGGTCACTTCAAGTGACCTGGTGACCTGACCTTGAATGACCTTGGTCTGAAATTTTCACAACATGTGTAGAATTGATGTATGATATGCGCCGCCGTTTTTGAGATATTCGCGAAAAACCACAAGGGGGGGGGGTGTTCAAACACCCCCCCCCCCCCCAGCAGGGCGCGGGTTAAGTTATTGTCGCGGTGTTAGAAAATAGCGTTGAATAGCTATAATGTCTCTTGCTGACCCCTGGTTACCTAATAGCAGACCTTATGTCAGGAACGGATAGATTATAACTTTAAGAGATGTCAATCGGATACCAACTTTTGTGGTATAATGAAACCAAGCCATTGTCATCCCGGTTTGGTATCGGCTTTCCAATAATTTGGGATGAACACCACTGATAAGTAATCCGCAGCGAAGGAAGGCCGCGACTCACCAACGGAGTGAGTACTGGGAAACGCGTCCATTTGGACCACGGCTCTGATATCTGACCGGTACGGCGGGCCGTTTCCACCTTCTCTCTCTCTCTCTCTCTCTCTCTCTCTCTCTCTCTCTCTCTCTCTCTCTCTCTCTCTCTCTCTCTCTCTCTCTCTCTCTCTCTCTCTCTCTCTCTCTCTCTCTCTCTCTCTCTCTCTCTCTCTCTCTCTCTCTCTCTCTCTCTCTCTCTCTCTCTCTCTCTCTCTCTCTCTCTCTCTCTCTCTCTCTCTCTCTCTCTCTCTCTCTCTCTCTCTCTCTCTCTCTCTCTCTCTCTCTCTCTCTCTCTCTCTCTCTCTCTCTCTCTCCTCTCTCTCTCTCTCTCTCTCTCTCTCTCTCTCTCTCTCTCTCTCTCTCTCTCTCTCTCTCTCTCTCTCTCTCTCTCTCTCTCTCTCTCTCTCTCTCTCTCTCTCTCTCTCTCTCTCTCTCTCTCTCTCCGGCTCCAGTTGCTCTCTACCTGTGTTTCTGCCGCCTGAACACACAGACACGGAGCTGATCCACGGCCGAGTCAGCTGACGGAGACGTGACACCGAGCCGGTGCTTGGTGTCGGCGGTAGACGGGTCAGCGGGGTCAGCGGGGGGGGGGGGGGGATGGGGGGAGGTTGTGGAGGGAAGTGATACGGTGAGAGTCCATGAACACCCTCTGCTCAGTTCACGGCGGGTGGGGAAAAACACATGAAACTTCGTACGAACCAACTGTGGATGAAACTTCGTACGAACCAACTGTGGATGAAACTTCGTACGAACCAGCTGTGGCTCACGCACCACGCCTACACCAGCCTCTGACGTATAAAAGTAGCTCTGTAAAAGCCCCGCCAGGAGTCGTATCTCCCCCCCATCCACTCGTTATGAGAGGGCCGGGGGACTGGCCAGATCAGGGCTGAGGAAAGGGGTTATTCTATACGTACCGCATCATAGTGTCTCGAAAACTTCGTTACTTTACCCGCGAGCTGCTGGATGAGCTAATCCCCCACTTTTTTCGCCGCGCTTAAAAAAACGGCCGCGTCGCAGGAGTGCCAAATTCTGGTTGCATGTAGGGAATCAATTGAAGCTCATTGCGATGAAATTTCAAACAAATTGGTGGGGAAAATTAAGATTGAGGTTATAGTGACGTCATGACTCCTGGGTTTCCGACCAACAACGGTATGTGTTAACCCTCGCCCGTATTGGTGTTTTTCCAGACGCGAACGTATAAGGGGGGGGGGGGGTCCGTTGGACCCTCCCCTTGCCGTTTCGCCCCTGATCGAGCTAGAGCTTCGCGGAAAAAAACGAACGTGTTGCCCGTGACGAGAGGAAGCCGATGATACCTAATTTTATGGTCCTCGGTCATTGGCTGACCTTGCAGGTCAGGTCAATGACCTAAAAGTCGGGAAAATCGGGACCTGTTAGAACGTCGTAAAGTGTGGCTGCTACGGGGTTTTTCGGGGTGCTGATCACGAATATCACGTTCGTTTTGATCACAGACGATGTCTTCATGCATTTAGTCCAGGTCGGGTCAGGTCAGGTCAGGTCAAGCAGTAGGGGTCCTGCCGGGTATTCCTAGTAGGTGTCAACCGCCTCTGACAGCTTCGTAACATGTTACGAAGGCACCAAAACCACTTCGTAAATGTTCAAATGGTTGCTAAATTCGAATTCAGCTGCAAAAACTGGCCTAGAAACATGTAAAACTCGAAAAAGTGAACCGAGGTCATCAAAGGTCAATGACCTGACCTGACCTTCAGGTGACCTTGACACCCACCCTAACGCATGGGGGCAACATCATATCACATGTTTGAACGCTTGAAACCACGAAAAGACTGCAAACGCGCGGCTAATGCGAGCCGACAT
Organism: Amphibalanus amphitrite; assembly: GCF_019059575.1. Taxonomy (NCBI): domain Eukaryota; kingdom Metazoa; phylum Arthropoda; class Thecostraca; order Balanomorpha; family Balanidae; genus Amphibalanus; species Amphibalanus amphitrite. Next base: position 478,566 of record NW_024881986.1, read on the forward strand.
ACGCCGAATCGCGATTCCGGCCAAACATGGTCTCGAAAAGTAGGCCACAGGTCAAAGGTCATTGGGGTCAGGGTCATGAAATTTTCAGAGTAGGTGTAAAATTGATTAACGCGAGGGTACTGAAAGTTTCGTCGCGATCGGCCGCTTTTACGCGAGTTATTCGCGAAAAACCATGGGGGGGGGGTCCGTTCGCCCCCCCCCCCCTATACGGGCGAGGGTTAAAAAATCATAAACTCACAGATTAGCCATAGGCACATGCCGTTACGACCATTAGACTGTTTCAGGTGACACCGTTCTCTCAGTATTTTATATACCGTACGTTTTCTGTTTTAGAAATGGAGCCCAGACAGCTCCAAGAGGAGGTTATCCAGATGAAAGAAGAGATGGCACTTCTGAAGGAGGAACTGACACGTCGTAATCAAGAGGGCATTGCCCGTTTGGATGGGGAACTGACCACTCTGAAGAAAAACTGCGACCACCTGAGTGAACAAGTGGTCGGACTGGAGGGAGAAGTGGCCACACTGAAGGGAAACAACGCCACACTGAAGGGAGACAACGCCACACTGAAGGGAGACAACACTACACTGCGTCAGGAGGTGGTCCATCTACGTGGAGAGGTGGTCCGCCTGCGGCAGGCTGTCCTCGAGGAGCGCACCACTCGCCAGGTCGTCGTGGAGGAGCTGCGGCAGGAGGTCCGCCGGCGAGCGGCGCTATCCGGCTGTCCCCAGGGGTGAGACTGGGAGGCAGCAGGGGTGGCACTGGGGGTTAGTCGTTGGGATGACGTTAGGGGGTTAACAGTGGGAGTTAGTCGGTTTTGACTGCAAGGGATTGTGAATAGTTTGTAAGAGTCAAACTGGTTGTGTAGGTGTAGACAGTTTGTAAGAGTCAACCCGGATATGTAGAGAGTTCGTTTGTAAGAGTCAACCCAGTTGTGTAGACAGTTTGTCTGTAGATTTGACCCGGTTGTATGGACAGTTTGTCTACATATAAGAGCCGAACCGGTTGTGTAGACAATAGACAGTTTGTAAGAGACAACTCGGTTTTCTAGACAACTTGTCTGTGAGTGACTGTGAGGCAGCAGGCTGCTGGGTGGCACAGGGATTGGGGGGAGGGGACACTAGATGGGCTTTCACAGATCGATGGTACGGTGCTGTCTTGGAAGTGGAGACGTCTGAAAATTATCGTCTAATGTCCGACCTCTGATGACGTCACACCACGTCACACTGACGTCATTCCTTCCCAGTGACGGCGATGAGGTGGCTTCAATGAAGGTTGACACTTGCGACAAGACAAGTGACACCATCCGCACATGTGACGTCATCACCCAAGCTGAGGAGGAGGCGGGACTGGCGGGCGGCGACGTGCCAGAGGCTGCACCGCAATGGCCTTCTGCCATTTATCTCCTGGATACCGAGTTGTTGAAGATGGTGCTGAGCAAGATGGACTGCTGGGAAATGTTCCGCGCCAGACGGGGTGAGTGTTCTGGCGACTGACATTGTTTGCAGGACGGTAGAAAAGAGTATAGATCATGCTTCATTATGATATACAGTCCTTCTTGGAGTTCCTTTCCTAGAAACCGGCGAGCTCGGCACGAGACATTACCTACATCACCGGCAGTCCGGAAGTCGGAACCGGGACAGACAGACTGGCAAAGGGCAGGCTGGCACAGGATTCGTATGTGAATTCAGGGCTGCTCGGTATGCTCTTTGTTATAGAATAGCTTCTTCTTTTAATTAACCCGCGCCCGGCTGGGGGTCCTGGATTTCCACGCCCTGCTGGGGGGGGGTTGAACACCCCCCCTTGTAACTCGGCTCCTGGGCCACGTAGCGATACGCGGAAGGCGGCGTTCGACAGAGCGTAAAAAATAATGACGAAATCACTTCGGTCAATTTTTTGGTCAGGTCAAAGGTCAGGTCACCAGAGGTCATTCAAGGCAAAATTTCGCCGATTTCCAGGTCTAATGTCGAAAATTTCCAAGAAGCCAACGCATAACTCGGGAACCAATAGAGCTACAGCGCCGCGGAAAAGCGCATTCGATAGCCCTATTAGCGCCCTTTCTGATTAGTTCTCTCAGATTTGACCTAACGTCAACGGTTTTGCCTGCAGGGGGCAAAAACTGCAAAAATAGCCGATTTTTTTTTCGGAAACAGTTTTTCTGCAATAACTTTTGACCCAAGCCTTGTACGAGCTTACTTTTACCGGCATCGTGTTCCTCTCGTCAAGACGCATCGAATGAACTATAACTTGACCTTGAAAGGTCAACTTGAAAATTTGACCTCAGGTCAAGATCATGACCTGACCGGAAAGGGTCATGTTGCATATCAGTCGATCCGTATCGTCGAGCTGAACACATCTAAGGCGTTTTCATCGCTCTAGCATGCCTCTATCAAAAGTTATTTGCGAAAAACTGTTAGATACCATTCGTGACCTAAGATAACCTCAGGGCATAAACAAGGGTCACGGACACCATTCTCATGTTCAGTGTGTCTAAACCACTTGTAATTCGGTGTTTGGGAGTGTTTATAATGTCTGTCGTCCAAAAGAGGCGCATTTCAATTTTCTCCCATAGACTTATAATGGGGAGGTCACAAAATTGACCTGACCTTAGGTCATCTATATCAAAATTCTGAGATATACATTTTGTACATGCTATTGCTCTTAGCAATCGCTGAAAGTTTCAAAGCGATCGGTCACTCATTGTAGCTATGACAGACATTGAAACTTTTTATGAGGTGAGGTCACTTCAAGTGACCTGGTGACCTGACCTTTAATGACCCTGGTCTGAAATTTTCACAACATGTGTAGAATTGATGTATGATAAGGTGTACCAAAAACGGCGGCGCGGAGCGCCGCCGATTTTTAGATATTCGCGAAAAACCACAAGGGGGGGGGGGGGTGTTCAAACACCCCCCCAGCAGGGCGCGGGTTAAAGATACCAAAGCTGTCTTTAAATGAACAATGACGTTCTCGTCAAAGTGCTCCTTCTTTTTTTGTTCCTTCGGTGCCGACAGTCTGCCGTCGGTGGCGGTCCGCCGTCGACGATATCGTCGGCGACTGTCGGCGGGAGCTAACCGATCAACAAACTCGAGGTGGAGAAGTCCCTGCGCCGACTACGGGCCTAGAGCTCGTAGTGAAGACACAGGACCAGCCGAAGATGACTGAACTGCGGGCGCCGACGGCTGAGACAGACACCGACCTTCGACTGGTCGGTGAGTCCTGTGTGAAACGCACTAGACACGACATGGTACGCTTTGTCCCGCTGTAACTCATTCCTTGTTGATATGATGATATGAGCGATCACTTCTTCACTGACTAGTGCTGCTTCATTCCAGCGGCCACCTGCCACGCCCTGGAGAAGGCTAACCTGCGCGGCTTCAAGCTGCGAGTCTCTGCCCTGCGCCGGCTGGCGCGTGCCAACGCCTCCAGTCTGCGTGAGCTGACGTTGCCGGCTGGCATCAGCGACTGGCAGCTGGAGGCGCTGCTGGAGCCGCTGAAGGCTCTGGAGCGGCTCGATGTGAGCCCACCCGTGGACAGCTCCGGCAAGTGGCTGCGGCTGCTGCCCAAGTCGCTGAGGAGACTGGACATCACTGGTGAGAGGTTTATGGGGTGCTGGTGGAACGCCTTTGTTACTGGCGTACGTCACGCTAGCTCAGATAGGTAACCGTTGGTCCCTGCTCTACCGTCTCTATGTCAACCATATTGACCAGAACGTCTCGCCTTGCTGCTCCCTGGGATCATTGCGTCAAAAGTTGTGGACTCGTGTCTCGTGAATATTCCTGCGATCGCCGGCTCAGAAATTGTCAGTCTGCGAGTCTCGATGAAATAACTATTATAGAAGTTATCGCCGGCGCTTTTGATTGAAAGAATTACGCCTTGTTTGTTTGTTAGTTAGCACATTATCAATGATTGTTGCTATTCACAAATGATCAAATGATTACTGACGACATCAACATCAATTATGAACTGCATCACTGTCACAAAACGGCAGTGCTTTTACCAGCAGCATCCTTGTTTTGTTGACATGCGTCGAATGATGAACCATAGTTTGACCAGTAAAAGATCAGTTTGACAAATTGGCCCGAGATCAGCTTCATAGCAGGCGGTTAACTTACATACATGTGAATCCGTATTATTGAGCGCAACATTTTCAAGGTTCAAGGAGCTAGCATAGATCCATTGTTTGCTCATCTATCAAAATTCAATAGTTTTCGTCGAAAAACTGTTAATGACCTTGGTCCTTTGTTGATCTTATACGACCTCATAAGGAAAATTTAGGATCACTTGCGTCATCACTTGTGTCACTTGTGATCACTTGTGTCAACAATTCAGTTTTCGATAGGAACCCATAAAACTACGTTTGAAAGTCAAAATGGCTTTCTATAGAGAAATGACGGATAAACATCCTCTCAATTTTCTGCAAATATAAAAAATAGATGCGCTTGTTTTATGAAAACCCCCTCCCCTCCCCCTCCCGTCACGGCGCGGGTTACTGGCTAATTGTGTCCCTCTCCAGAGGATCCGGGATGACTAGAACCCCAATGAAGCACCCCCGATGGCCGACGTCTGGACTGGATGTCGGTATCAAACGAGGCACGGACACACTCCTGGACCAGCTGGCTGTCCTGGCGACCCGCACAGTCACAGGGCTGTTCATTGGTGGTGAGCGGCAACAACACAAGCAGAGCATAAGTGCCAAGATATCGCGACCACTGACCAATTGCCATGACCTATGTAGGGAGGGCGTGGCTCTTATGTTCCGCTTTCTACTGCACTTTATCAAATTGACCAAACGTACTACGTAGCTCCTATCGTTAAACACATATCGTACTGAATACTGATCATGCTAATGAGTATATTTATTTGGCTATTATGTATGAGCATAGTATGTATATGCTTATGCGTCTCATTTTCAAGAGCGACGGGCGCTGGAGGCTGCTACGCTATTATGGACTGGTTGGAAGGATGGCCCATATAAAGCAGTTGGATCTTACTACTGGGGCGTTCCACGACAAATCGACAAGTGCCCTGCACCCTCATATTTTATTTTTTGCTTAAAATTGGTCTAATGGGTTGTGATGGGCGGGGAAGCCAGCTGTGGCAAGGATTTTTTTCTTCGAACAACGGTTTCCGAGATATAGCCTCGGGCAATTCTTGGAGTTCGCGCTGCAGCCCTATGTTTGGCGGCCTATATAACTCAGAAACTATTGGTTTTTACGATAAAAACTTCATATGGTTCAACTCACAATCAACCAACAAACATTTTGGCTATCTCGGATTTTCAATTTTTGAAAATTTTGATCACGTGACCTTTTGTCCTATTTTTCGAAGAGTGACCTTGATATTTTCCCCACTGAAAGTTGCAATTTTGTCTGATGACGATTAAAGCCTTATCAATTGTCATTCATATGCGATAATAAAAAAAGTGGTTATCGCCCTGCGTTGACCTCAGGTCAGGTCATTTTTATGACCTGTCCATTATTACGAGCGGGAGCGACAGCGAGATCTCGAGAATAAAGCAAGATAGCGACAAGCGGTAAACGGTAAAGGGTACACACGGATAAGGTCTATAATTTGTACTGAGGTCATTTTCAGGTCAGGTCAAAGATGACGTCATAGGAGCTAAAAGGAAGTCAAAATAGCGGCACTATACATGTATATGAAGTTTTTCTCGAATAACTTTCAAGGTATCCCAGCTAGGAACAAACTAATATCACCATCGTGATCCTCTCGTCGATCCGCATCGAAACATGTGTATGTTGACCTCGAAAGGTCGAAAGGTCAAAAGTTGACCTTAGGTCACGTGATCTAAGGTCAACTTTTGACCTTTCGACCTTTCGAGGTCAACATACATATGTTTCGATGCGGATCGACGAGAGGATCACGATGGTGCTATTAGTTTGTTCCTAGCTGGGATACCTTGAAAGTTATTCGAGAAAAACTTCATATATATGTATAGTGCCGCTATTTTGACTTCCTTTTAGCTCCTGTGACGTCATCTTTGACCTGACCTGAAAATGACCTCAATAAAAATTATAGACCTTATCCGTGTGTACCCTTTACCGTTTACCGCTTGTCGCTATCTTGCTTTATTCTCGAAATCTCGCTGTCGCTCCCGCTCGTAATAATGGACAGGTCATAAAAATGACCTGACCTGAGGTCAACGCAGAGCGAAAACCACTTTTTTTATTATCGCATATGCATGACAATTGATAAGGCTTTAATCGTCATCAGACAAAATTGTAACTTTCAGTGGGGAAAATATCAAGGTCACTCTTCGAAAAATAGGACAAAAGGTCACGTGATAAAAATTTTCAAAAATTGAAAATCCGAGATAGCCAAAATGTTTGTTGGTTGATTTTGAGTTGAACCATATAAAGTTTTTATCGTAAAAACCAACAGTTTCTGAGTTATAGGTCGCCAAACATAGGGCTGCAGCGCGAACTCCAGGAATTGCCCGAGGCTATATCTCGGAAACCGTTGTTCGAAGAAAAAAATCCTTGCCACAGCTGGCTTCCCCGCCCATCACAACCCCTTACATCAGTTTTCAACGAAGAATAAAATATGAGGGTGCAAATTTAATTTTTTATTTGTCGATTTGTCGTGGAACGCCCCTACTGCGCTTTTCCACTATTCCTTTAATGCCCTCGTTCGTCCGTTTCCCAAAAAGTTGTCCTACTGGTTAGTACTAAGTATATCTTGCTGTAAATATTATTGATCTTCAGTTCCATCCATTCCAGTCGGTATGTCTGTCTTGATGTTTTACAGAGTCACCGTCCGTGACACCGGAAGCGACGGGACGCCTCCTGGCTGCCCTCACCAGCTTGACGGGCGTCACTCTTATCGGATCCGGCGTCATTTCCGACACTGTGCTAGTCGCCCTCCGCAGCTGCTCCCAGCTGGATACGGTGCAGCTCAGTGACACCCGGCCCCTCGCGGACATCCCTGCCCTGGCCCAGTCAGAGGTGGCAGCGGTCAGCAGGTCAGTCGGCCGGACGGCGACGGCGGATATTTATGTGTATCTGGAAAGACCGCAATAACCCCAGAAACTGGGTATCCCTTGGAGGTTTACTCGAGGGCAGCGCTTTTCGAGGAGCGCTGTGGCCCGAAGGTTTGGACTTTGAATTGTGAAAAACGCCCGCCCGCCGCAAAACGCGAACACCGCAAAACGCACAAAACGCACGCCCGAAACGCCAACGCAAAAGTCGCAAAAAATAAACAAACGCCCGCCCGCCGCAAACCGCAAAAAACGCAAAAACGCCGCAAAACAATAAAACCGCCCGCATCACACGCCCGCTAACCGCTGACCGAAAACGCCTAAAAATCACCCGCCCGCCGCTAAAAGCAAACACCGCAAAAAAAACGAAAAAGCAGCCACCAACCGCAAACAAATTTAACACCACAAACGCCGCAAAAAAAACCGCCCGCATCGCACGCACGCTAACCGCCAACCGAAAACGCCTAAAAATCGCCCGCCCGCCGCCAAAAGCAAACACCGCAAAAAAACGAAAAAGCGGCCGCCAACCGCAAACAAATTTAACACCGCAAACGACGCAAAAAAAGAAAACCGCCCGCAACGCCCGCCTGCCCGCCCGCCGCCAAAGACAAACACCGCAAAAAAAACACAAAACGCCCGCCCGCCGCAAAACGTAAACACCGCAAAACGTAAACACCGCAAAACGTGCAAAACGCACGCCCGAAACGCCAACGCGAACATCGAAAAAATCGCCCGACCGCCGCAAACCTCACAAAAAAACGCCGAAACGCCGAAAAAAATAAAACCACCCGCATCGCACCGACGCTAAACGCCAACCGGAAACGACTAAAAGTCGCCCGCCAGCCGCCAAACGCAAACAGCGCAAATAAGCGCCCGGCCGCAGCAAGATAATAATTTATCAACGACTTGACTTGCATACCGCTAGGAAATCATAGATTCAGCTTTTTGGTCATTTTCACAAATCAAAAAGATATCTGCAAAAATCTCCTAGATGAAAGCGCCCAATTAAAAAACGGATGGCACGTGCGTGTTCCTCGCCCCCAACTTCCTTCAGGTCAATCGTCATTTGGGTCACCTAACGCATTGACGACCGGCTGGGTGGAATGAACATTGCGCCAAGAAACGTAAGTATATTGTCAAAAAGACTCCCCAGAATGGTGGATCCCAAAAGTTTTAGACTACCACTTTGACCCACTGAACGACACCTTAAACAGTTGCCGACCGGATGGCACCCATTGTTTGGTCAACCACGCCATATTATGCATCATTGGGTGCGCCGAAATGACCAAAAGTCGAAATTTCCGGTGTGCAGGGTCATTTTCAACGGCGCGTGGCACGTGGTTCTGGACTTTTCCGGCCACTTTGCGACATACCCATGGGTAGTGCACCGAATGGTGGTTGATCCGCATGGAAGAAAATGGGGGGTCGTTTGCATCGTTTTCGAGCAATCTGCCGTGGAACGCATTTTTTCATTTTCCCCATTGGCTTAAAGGGACCCTCCCACCTTCAAAAAAGTTAATGAATTGGCATGAAAGTGATGTCGCTCGGTTCAGAAAGAGCAAAAACGAATATCTACCGAATTTCATCGAAAAATATTCACCGGTTTTCAAGATATTAGACTTTTACTTTTGTTTACTTTTTGGGATCTCCGCTGTTCCTAGCGACTTTATTTGAAAGTGCGGCATTTGTTGCGCGCAAAGCAGCATATACCACCGCGTGCTACAAAACGTTTTAGTCAAACATTTAACGGACGTTCGAAAGCCTGATGACGTCATCAGATTCCCGTAATGGTTAAGAGATAGGGACCACGTTGGTCCCACCCTGCAAGTAAAGGGAAGAAATTTCTTGAACACCATAAAGCTGCGGGGGTTGCGACCAGGACAAATGGTGGTTTCTGAGCCTGGCCGCAAACTTGGCTATCTCAACTCAAAACTAATGTTAAGGTGGGAGGGTCCCTTTAATACGGGAATTTTCAAAGTCACGTGGCACGTGCACCAGATGGTCCGCGGAGGGGAGACCCATACCAGAACGTAGATCACCTGGCCTACTAGAAATCCTGAAAAAATCAGAATTTTTGGAGCAGCCGTTTTCAAGAGCATCAAGTTGTACTGATCTCAGGCAGCTTTTGCCAAATTGTCAGGGAACTCAGATTTACACAATTCTAAAGAATAGTGTTTTAACTATTGACAACAAACCTGCGGTTACATAGTAATACGGGCACGGGGACACTGGAAATAGAAACAAAATCTTTACAGAAGAATAGGCATCCACAAGCAGACTTTTTGATTCAGGTTGTTGTGTTGATGCGATGGAAACAGACAGACAGACGGACAAACGGACGGGCAGCTACATTATCTGGACTGGACTGGTATTAATATAGATATGGACATAATATTGGATGGCACAAGGCTCTTAGTATCGTGTGAAACATGTATAGCAAATTGCAGCACCAGACTGGGAACTTGAGGTAGCTGGAGGCACATATGTTCTGTTATGAACGGCATTGGAACTACATGGTGTATCCGTGTCGAGTCGCCCGCTGGTGCCACTGTGTGACTGTGTCCTGTATAGTGACCTGTTCTGTTTTGGTATGATGTGTTGCAGGATGGCAGTGACCTGCAGGAAACTGAAGACACTGTACATCGAATCCTCAACTGAAAACTGCCAGGCTGTCCTGACCGCCCTGCACGAGACAGACCTGGGATGTGACAGTGGCCAGTCCCGTACCATCGATTTCAATGTCCCCAGTAAGTGGCAGCGTGTCTGACCACCCACACCAGCCGACATGGCGCCACCGGCCTCTCGGACTCGCACACTGACGCACGTGACGTCACCAGTACTGACGCCACACTTGGTTACGTGTATGTCCGTTAGTGACGTCACAGTATCAGTATCAGCCCTCATAACGTCATTAGTCGGTGATACACACATTGTCATTGTGTTCGTTTCTGTATCTGTAGGCGACGTCACGTCATCAGTCTGAGTTGCCTCATGTGACATCACTAGAAATCAGTGTGTAATCTGACGTGCTCTGTTTCCAGAGTCTATAGAAGACGAGATTGAAGAGCCCTCAGACAGTAGCATCTGCGTGGAGTACTACGACGACATCGACTAGTTTCCCAGTGCCAAGGCCCTAGGCATGTGAATACCCACTACCCAGTGCCTCGTCTACTCCGTTGCCGATGGCAGTGTCGGAACTCGACAACAGATGGCAGCACCGTGTCTAGTCCGTAGTGTCGGAACTGGACAACAGGTGGCAGTACCGTGTCACGTCGGCAGCGCTGTGCTGAACAAAATAGACATCTAGTAGACCTTCATATCCAGAAGTGCTTTGAGTCGCCCTGTACCATCGGGCCAGGTCCGTGGGTACTTTACCGCCGTGCTAGGGTGGTTTGGGTTGAGTGGCCACCTAAATGCTTGATCATTTGAGCACAGATTGCTACGTTTGTTGACACTGCTTTGATAGACAGTAGGTATATTCAGTATCCGAGATGTATCACGCTCTGGGCCAGTGTCCAGCCATCGGTGAACCGTTGTCACCGTGCCGGCGGTACCGCCGTGGTGACGTCACGTGTGTTGTGACGTGACGTCACGCTGGCTCACACCGCTGTGCTGTTGTGTTGTAGTTTCAGTTTAGACCAGAGAGTGGTTGGAGCTATCTGTGAGGGTGTCCGGTCCGGGCGATATCGGACCTCGCCCGTCACTGTGTCGGACTGTCGGTGGTCCGGTCGGCTGTGGTTCGTTTGGACCGGATATGTCTGGTTCGGTGTCGTTCATGGGATATCACGGGCTGATGGCGATTGAAATACACAGTGGTTCAGACGTTCAATACACAACTGTTACTGGATTTCCAAGCGCCACTATGTAGTGCCGTTATTTCGGGACGGTAACTCGTCAAAGGGACTGTAAGGCTTCTGACCATTATGCAATGCTTTGAACATATCATGCCATAATGTCATACAAAGTTGTGATGTAAAGAAGTCACCTACTTGAAGTGACGTGGAGCTCTAATGTCGGATGCTTCATAAAAAGTGCGTGCAACTTCAGGCTGCCTAGTATAAGTGTTCCGTGAAAATTAAGCCAAACCCAGAGAGTTACCAGTAAAAAGAAAAATCAGGTCATTTCCAGGAAATGCATCCCTCACGGGACGGGGCGAATCATACTTTTTACCCTCACCACCGGCCCAGCACTTCAGTTGACTGAACCGATAGGCTGTACTGATTATCACACATGAAGTGTGTCTATGGTGATCAATGTGTCACCCAGCCCGTGCGGTGCGGCACAGCCTACCACTGCAGGCAGCTGACTGACCGCTGAGAAACGGTGCATCGTTCTGCCGTCAACTGTAGACTGTACAGTGTGTATTAGTTATATTACAGTTGTATGGACACAGCACGGGTACGGATCCGGGACACCTCACCATCGACTGGTGGATACAGGACACGGTCTAGTATCCAGCGGTGCGATACAGCCGGTGGTCGTTATTTCTTTTAGAAGGCTGGATACCGCCAGTGGACACTAGCCGTTTTCACGACGGGCTATCCGGCGAATGCACCTGATTTGACCAAATCTGCACCTAATTTCTTTTACATCAAATATCTTCATTTTGTGAATTTATTTCAGTGTTTTCATCGATGATGCTCTCTGATAATATGACAAAGCAGGCATATAAGCAATTATTGCAACCCTAGCTGATAGCTGCTAAGAGACACACTGAACCTGATTTGACCAAATCTGCACCTAATCTGTACCAGATGTGTACCAAATGTGTACCAGATGGCCGTCGTGAAAACGACCATTACCACTTTTTAGAAGGCTGGATGTCGCCAGTGGCCCTATCACATAGAGGGGAAGTGTCCAATAGGGTCTTTCGGTTGTTTTCTCAATTAGGTACTCACCTCTAAAAAGTGGCGAATATTGACGTAACGTTTATCACTCAGTTCTAATCAATACCCTTACCTGAAAACGTTCGTGGTCCGATCATTGACCTTTGAAATTATGCATTGTTTTAAAACAATATTCGACAAGAATGATGATTCGCCGCATATAGCGCATATAATTTATACGTGCACCTCACTTTTGCAAGTAGTAGTGAGCCAGAAAAGAAATGAGGTTTGTTCTCTGGCTTATTGTAGCGTCAAGGTCATTCAATTTTGATGAACTTCTGGTCTTGATGAGCTCCTTTTTGAAGGTGAAACTCTTGGGTACCTATGTATATGTTACGGGTCATATGCTAACTTGGGCAGTATGCAAACTACCCGGGCAGTATGCATACTACCCAACAGCCCGGGCGGTATGCATACCGCCCGGGTAGTATGCATAGGTACTACCCGACCCCTTGGCAGTATAAATACCGCCCAAAAGCTTGGGCAGTTTGCATGCTGCCCACTTTCCGACTTTAAGTTGTGTTATACATATATGTCCACATTACGAAAATAAATGGCTCGCTGGGTAACAATAGATCAACCGAAAATAATTTTTTACCGTCAAACGTGATTGCTCGATTGTAGGATGGAATGAGGATTGGAATCAAAATCTTGAAAATACTTTTCCAAATTCCATTGTTGAATTACTAGTGGCAAGCAAGTCATTGTCATTGTGAAGCGTGAACTGAATGAAATGAAACGACGACATAGTGTCAGCATTTGGCTTAGGCTTGGCACCTTGACCGTAGAGGGTGTTATTACAATTTCAATACCTACTGCTGCATGCAATTATTTATAGGTAAGACGTTATAAGGTCTTATGAAAACTCATCAAATTAAATTTTGAAAAGCCATCTCACTTTCCGAACGCAATGGCACTCGCAGTTTCTTCGCCAATTCAGCAAACGAAGGCATCTGAGCAGTAGCGGCGGAACACCTTCAATTAAGGGGGGGGGGGGCACTGACGACTTTTGATCCCATTCTTTCCATGCAACGCCCATAGGGCTAATGTTAAAATGCCAAAATCAGGGGGGGGGGCACGGTGCCCCGGTGCTCTCCCCGTTCCGCCGCCTATGCATCTGAGGCGCCCATTGTCATTCAATTGTTCCCGATTGTAAAACATTCCGGATGGTGACCCCTCTCACTGAGAAAGGTAGCGCGTATGGCATCGGGGGGGGGGGGGGGGGGGGCAGCGCCAATCGCTGAAAGTTTCAAAGCAATCTGTCACTAGGTGTAGCTATATGACAGACATTGGAACTTTTTATAAGGTGAGGTCACTTCAAGTAACTTGGTGACCTGACCTTGAATGACCTTTGTCTGGAATTTTTACAACATGTGTAGAATTGATGTATGATAAGGTGTGCCAAAAACGGCGTTCGCGAAAAACCATTAGGGAGGGGGGGGTGTTCAAACACCCCCCCCCCCCCTCCAGCAGGACACGACATGGACCTTCATCTAGTTTGTGCTTTGTTGTCAAGGGCACTCAATTCGACCACCTAGTTTGCATGTGCCGCCAGCAGAAACTGCAACTTGCATATCCGGGGAGGGCAGTGTCTGCACACCGCTCGGCTCGTGTTGTCACGTTACCATGGTAACTCTGCTGACGTCATCAAATTGTTGCACCGCTCCGCGTCAATGGGTTAGTTCGGCCTCATGACAAAGGGACACAGGGGGAGGCACTGCGCAGTTCAAACCCTGTGACCCCAGACAGAGACTGGAGGTCTAGGACGGAAGGTGTGCTGCTGAAAGACGTAAGGTAAGCGATTTCAGTTTCACCCGCGCCCCGCTGGGACCCGGAGAGGAACGACCTACTGACTCCATGTGACCCAGCGAGACACAATTATCAGCATTTCACTAAGCATTAGGCCTATTAGTTTTATAATTGTTAGGCATTCGCTAATCGCTATTATCAACTCAGTTTTGATCATTGTATTCATGTATTTGGGGAAAGTCGGCTGCGGTCAGGTTACGTCAACCTACAGGCGTCCAACGGCCGTCCATATTAGGTAGGTATGTATGTGCTTACTGGGGCATTCCACGATAGATCGTACCAGGCCCGTCACCCTCATCTTTCAGATTTTAACCCGCGCCCCAGTGGCGGTCTCAGCCAACTTCGCCCTAGTGCTAGTGTGTGTGTGTGTGGGGGGGGGGCATATGTTACCACCTACCTCTAACTCAAAAACTAAGAGGGCTAGAAAGACGCAGTAAAAAGCAGTCGATAGCTCTCAATGCGTACGTTTGAAAGTATTTCGGTCATTTATCATCTTAGAGCAATATTGGGGTCACTGGAGGTCATCAAAGGTCAAAATTTGCCAAATGTCATTATATTTCTGAGAAAACATGCATTTATCTCAGGAACTATGCTAGTTAAGAAAACGGATGGAAAAGCAATCGATAGCTTATGAACTTTTCTTTTGATAAGGTCATCATCAAAATTGACCTCAGGTCAATGGTTTAGCATCCAGAGGGCAAAAACTAAAAAAAGCTGTTTTACGAAATGTGTTTTTCGACAATAACTTTTGACTAAAACAGGCCACAACATTTCTATTGCCAGAGTCGTGTTCCTCTCGCCGAGACGCGTCGAATGAAATATAATTTGACCTTGAAAGGTCAACTTGAAAATTTGACCTCAGGTCAAGGTCATGACCTGACCGGAAAAGGTCATGCTGCATATCAGTCGATGCGTCTGAACAAGACAAACACAATGAGGCCATTCCCAACGTCCTATCTCTTTCCAATCGAGAGTTATTGACAAAAATCTGTTTGAAGCCTCAAATGACCTCGGATGACCTTTCTAGAGGCTATCAGCAAAAAAGACACCATGGTCGTCACGGGTGGTCTAAATCATTGTGATTCTGAAATATTTGGGCTGTTCCTATGCGTACACACGGATCTAGAGGCATTTCCATTTTTCTCCGTTGACTTATAATGGTAAGGTCACGCCACTGACCTGACCTTAGGTCACGGATATAAAAAATCCGAGATATGCAAATTGTAGGCGCCCATAACATCATGCAATCCACCAAGCTTAAAACTTTTCTGAAAAACACTGCAGGCTGGACATGATTGCAAACTTTTTTAGGCTTGGTCAGTTAACTTGACCTGGTGACCTGACCTGACATGACCTGGGGTCAAAAATTTCACACATTGTCCAAAATTGATGTACAAATAGCTACTCCAGGCGGCGGGGCGCTACGCGCCGCGGTTTTTTATTCACACGCAAAAAACGCGACAGGGTGGTAGGATAACCGAAGGTTTGTTGTCAATAGTTAAAGGTAGTGTGCCACCTTTGAAAGATTTCCCGTTTTATTTTTCCTAGGATAAGAAGCTTCTGTTTTTACCTAATATCGCAAAAAAAATCAAAAATGGGCCTGGAATAGTGCCTTTTTCGCCTAAAAGTTTATCGGTTTTTAGATATGTATAACAACTGTAGTGGGCTCACCTGCAAACAGGCGTCGGGCAACAATCGCGAACGCGGCGCACTTGTGACAATAAGCAAAGGTCATTATAGTGTTACGACCATGCGACGTACGGGAATGAGTTATCAGCTGTCTAATCGTAGACAACACAATGTCGAGCCTTAAACTGTAAGCCTGTATTGGTATTGTTTCTTAAATTTGGCTGTCGAACATTAATTTGTGGTTTGAAATATGATTTTATGTAAAATAATTGATATGAAACAGCCGTCTCTTAAGTTATGACCCCATTACACCACACGCAAGTGGCAGAAATGACAATGATCAGCTGACGCATTTTTCTTGGCCGAAGTCAGAGCGCGCGGCCCGACGCACCACGCGTATTTGGAAATTCCGACCTCGACGAGCATCAGAAGCCACCTTACAGGCGTGTTCGAAACCGCAGGAGATGATGATGAACGGGTTTATCGAAACTTGATTGGATGAGCCTATCGGTAATAGCGATTTTAGTGTGTGCATTTATTGTTCATAGTGGTGTGAAATGTGGTTGGGGTACGACCGACAACCCGTCGGGGCGAATTTCGCACTGGGGTACTCAAAATTTGAAGAATTTAAGACGTTTCCATAAGTTTTGAAGGTATGGATAAGTTCTAAAAATCCGGTTCTCCTTATCCGGGTCATTAACTCCATATGGTCCAAGAAAGCTGGCACACTACCTTTAACCCGCGCCCCACTGGGGTCTGCGTATAACACGCCCTACTGGGGGGGGGGGCTATTCATAGCCCCCCCTCCTAACTCCGAAACTACTGGGCCGATCGTCAAAATTCAAACGGCGTCTGATAGCCCCGGAAAAACTGTCGAGCGAAACCTAATTTCATTGACCTCGAGGTCACCGATGACGTCACAGGTCAGGTCAAAGTAAAAATTATTAGCATTTTGGCTTGATCACGTTTTGGGCTCTGGCCGCCGTCTTACAAGTCAGACCAGGCTCATTTTTGGATCACACACTCGGGAACAGATGCTCTAGTTACCCTGAGGGTACCAAACTTGTACTTTGATTTTCAGGTCAAGGTCAGGTCATCACAGGTCACGAAAATATTATATCATGCGTCGGTCACGTGACACATGTTTTATGGTCCATTTAGGTCAGAGATTTCGAATTTGATGTCGTCTGTGTTATTCGAGGTCATTTTGAGTCATATTTAGCTTATGTTAGGTCACTTTCAGGTCAAAAAAGGTCAAATTTTGAAGTTAAAATTTTTTAACAAAAAAGGTGTCTATTGGATGCAGTTTGAGCTCAGGAACACGATGGTGCTATTTATATTGGCGTACGATGTCAAATACGTGCTGAAAAATTGATTTGAAAAATTAGTAATTGTGAATTTTTGCAATAATGCGTAAAACTTGGCCATTTTTGAAGATATTTAGCTAAAACTTGCTAGAGTTAGTCATAATAATGCGTTCTATCACATATATTCCGGTTTTTTTCGAAAAGTCAAAAACTTTTTGAAAAAATGTAAAAATATAAATTTTGGATATTATTATATGAAATTTTCGAAATTTTCAAAATTTCGAAAATCCGAGATAGCAGTTTGATAGCGCAGTCTATTCTGAGTCCTCTCATGCAAAGAAATTGGATCTAGCTTAAAAACTGAGCTCTTGGGAGCGATTGCCGTGGTTCAATGTTTTGCGTCGAAATCGGCCGAACATGACGTCACTCTGACGTCATTTCCGGCCGACCTATAGTAGGTACGAAGTTCAAATTTTGACACAAGGTGTCAAATTGATGCAGCCTAAGGTACTGAAAGTTTGGCGTCGATACGTCAAGCGGTTTGGAAGTTATTGCAGAAAAACGGGAGGGGGGCTATAAATAGCCCCCCCCCCAGTGGGGCGCGGGTTAACCAACGAGCCGCTGGGGGGGGGGGGGCATAAAGTTGCGCCCCCCTTTACGTTTTGTGAAATATCTCCGAAACCTGATGAGCTGCGAACGTGAAACTTGGCATAGCTTCAAATGAATACCTAGGCAATGTTTGAGGAAAGTTTGGTGGTTGTAGCACCTAAGATGACGTCACAGTGACGTCATAAAGTTTTGTCGTTTTCCGATATGGACCGTTTATGATGACGCTGAGCATGAAACTCAACAGTAAATGAACTAGACAGCACCTGCTGTCATCCTAAAACATCTAACTACACTTCCATCTAGTTTCTGACCAATAATCGACCCTTTATATTCGGTCCCATATATCTGATGTATCGTGAGGAATATGAGAGTCGCAAATCTATAATTTCACTTATGACGTCACTGTGACATCATTACAAATGGGATCGACACCAAATTTGGACACAACCTCGGCTAGGTATTCAGGAAGATGTGTGCAAAGTTTCGCTTCTCTATCTCCTCGCGTTGCGACGATATCGTAGCAGAAGTAAAGGGGGGGAGGGGGCATAGACCTCTGTGGGGAACATTCATTCTGGTCAGGGTTCATAATGTCCAGGGTACGATATGCCCAGTGTCGAAATGGCCAGTGCCTTGAATAGGCCAGAGTTCATAATGTCCAGGGATTGCATGGTCCAAATGCGGCCAACTGGCTGCAGATAGGGTATATTCAAAGAGGCCAGGGTTCATAATGTCCAGGGCACGATGTGTCCAGTGTTCGAAATGGCCAGGGTTCATAATGTCCAGGACACGATGTGTCCAGTGTTCGAAATGGCCAGGGTTCATAATGTCCAGGGAACGATGTGTCCAGTGTTCAAAATGGCCAGTGCCTTGAATGGGCCAGAGTTCATAATGTCCAGGGATTACATAGTCATTGAAAGTGACGTCATTATGTAAAAACACGGAACCAGCTCAATGCGAAGCAGTGCAGTGCCGAAGGCAATGCCTTAGGAGAGATTACAGGCAATAGTAAATCAAATATTTTTAGGTTAAGTGGTTATGTATCTGGCTTCAGGCAGAAGGCCTGAAGCCTGATGCATAACCACTTAACCTAAAAATATTTGATTTACTATTGCTTGCAATCTATTCATGCGAGAAACTATTTCCTTATCCCCGGTAGGCAAACATCATTACCTTAGGTTAGGTTAGGTTAGGTTAGGTTAGGTTAGGTTAGGTTAGGTTAGGTTAGGTTAGGTTAGGTTAGGTTAGGTTTGGTTTGGTTGACTGTGTAATCCCTGGACACTATGAACTCTGGCCAATTCAAGGCACTGGCCATTTTGAACACTGGACACATCGTGCCCTGGACATTATGAACCCTGGCCATTTCGAACACTGGACACATCGTGCCCTGGACATTATGAACCCTGGCCATTTCGAGCACTGGACACATCGTGCCCTGGACATTATGAACCCTGGCCTCTTTGAATTTACCCTATCTGCAGCCAGTTGGCCACATTTGGACCATGCAAACCCTGGACAATATGAGCACTGGCCAATTCAAGGCACTGGCCATTTCGAGCACTGGACACATCGTACCCTGGACATTATGAACCCTGGCCTAAATAATACGCACCCGACCTCTGTACACCTGGACTGAGCGCAGAAATTTCGACCATGACCATAGTGGCCCTAACTTTCAGATGTTATATCTCGAGATCAATAACACCCAGATAGGTCCGGTCTTCACTGTTTGATGGCCCCGTGCATTAAAAATTGAATGCAATGTCTCCGGGAGATATTGGCTGGCACAGAGGAGGGTCTACGCCCGTCATACATACTCCTATTGTTCATTTGCGCTGCCCCTAAAGTCTCCCTCCAGTAGTGTCGGTGACTGAATAAAAGATTAACCCCCAGGCGGGATAAATGTCCATCGAAATGCATCCATACACGCTAACAGGGTCTAAAGTGTCGTCTTCTGTCTGCTATCCGCCATATAACAAAGAAGCTAAGTAAAAACTCACCGGAGGCTACCATGCTGTCCCATCCCGGGCCTTCCTCAATTTAGGGCCCGTCGGCCTGCCGAGTTACCATTAACCCTCGCGGGCCCGGGGGGGGGGGGCGTTTTTCGCCCCCCCCCCTGGCGAATATTTGCGATAGCTCCCGAACGCTTAGGGATAGGAAGGCGAAACTTTCAGTACCTTTTCTCCCATCAATTTGACATCTTCTGAAGTAAAAAATGTGGACCTAGCCCCATTGATGACGTCACAAGGTCCATTTTTCTAGACCCCTGCACGGCAAACTTCGGCGTCACAGACGCAAACTTCAAATAGCTGCTAAAAATAGAGTTTTAGAGATAAAGACAAATTACGAGCACGGTTGTGTAGCGTTTGACCTAGAGAAAAATAGAAAAATAGTTTTGGTGACCTGAGGTCAGAGGTCAGGTCAACGACCCCGAAATCTGGTTTTAGTTTTTCGCAAATAACTTCGACAAAAATGGTCCTAGAGCTACGGCAGTGGTACCATCGCATTCGCCTTGTCAAGCCGCGTCGAAAGATATATATATTTTGTTCGGAAAAGGTCAAATTTTATGTTGACCTCATGTGACCTCGAATGACCTCTGGTTGACCTTGACACATGAAATGTCGTTTATGATGGATTTGTACCCGCTGATCACGAATCTGGCATCTATTTTCCTCTAAGCCTTCATTTAGAGCTTCCGGATTGCAAAATTGTCTTATTTATTATTACTAACTTGAATCAGTGAAATAGCCTCTAGCAGGGATACTCTTCTGTGACCTTGACCTTTGAGCAGCCTTGTATCGTAAGATGAACCACAAATAGGGAACTGATAAGCCTCAAAACATTTCAAAACATCTTGGAAGTTAGCACGCAAGATATGCGAAAAAGTGCCAAGTTTGAGGTCAATTTTGAGCGTGACCTTGACCTTGACCTTTCACTTTGAGCACATTTTCAGAATCCTCAGATGCTCTTCTTTCGTTTGACAGCCAATTTTGCCGGTTTGATGCAGCCTGCCGCCCTCTAGAAGGCTTACTTTGAGATCACTACACATGTGGCGGTTTTTGCCTTTGACCTTGACACTGACCTTGAAAATTGACCTTAGGTCAAAAATTTTAGGTGCTTTAGAATCGTCTCGTAAGGACCTTTCGTTTGGTATCGCTTTTGTTTCCGTAGCTTCCTTATTAATGGAGTTAGACAGGGGGGGGGGAAAACGCCCCCCCCCCGGGCGCGAGTTACCTAAGTGTGGAACTACCCAGCGCCGAGTCGGCCGGATGACCTCACACCACGGCCAGTGCCGGCGCAGCGGCAGACTGGCCGAGATTGGCATGGTCTTAACTTGGCGAAGAGGCATCGGACGCCAAACTTCTGCTGCAGCTATAAATCACATTTCATGTGTTTCTTCCATGTGTATGAGCTATTAAGTCCTTCGAATACCTAATGTGTAGGTGAGCGTACCTGCATTTAGCAGTGTGTGCTATGCTATGTGGATTGAAAACTGGGGGCACATCCGACACACTGCGCAATGAATGCCGATATTGCTTGGCTGATTCTGGCTTTGTGTCTTCGCACGAACCATTGAAAGGGAGGACGTCATTTTTAAAGGTTGTCAGGTGCACTCAAACGTTTTAATAAGCAACTGCTGATTGAATTTCTGGCGAGGGGTGGTGGAACGTTCTGTTCACAAATGAGTATCTACCTACCTAGTGCCTACCTGCATTGGCAAATAACTTGGTCGCGGTCAATTAGGCATGATTCACGAAGTCCCTTATCTTTTATTAGACTTATTAAGCGGCAATGTGCAACATTTGCGTCTTTTCGCGTTGCATCGGGTAGCAAATGAGAAAATCTGCCTCTTCTCCACAGCCCTCAATTCAAGAAACCGTCCTTTTCCTTATCACACCATTCCATAACATAATTTTCAAACATGGGTATCCTCCCCACAAAAAAAAAACTGAAGCAGTTTCCTTCGGCTCCAATGCGCCGCTCCCCCAGGGAGACGGAAGTGTTATATTCTCGGCGGTCCAGTCTGCATTCTGCAGCACAATTAAACTTGGCGGACCCCCAGCGCACGACTGAACGATTCGTATTGTTGTCAGTGACTGTGACGACAGCAAATGAATTCACTGGTGGTTTCGGAATAATTAACAGGCGGCGCAGCCCAGTGCCTCTTACAATGAATTACAGACACAGTGGCGAATGCACTATTGCAGAGAAGAAATGGATTGAGCAGATGCCCAACCTCGCTGTATTATCAACTAAACATTAGATACGCTTTACATTTTAATCAGGCAATCATGGAAACAAACGACTTGCGAGTTGCGACCCTTCCGCCTTACATAACTCGGCAGAATGCCCCTGAGTCGGCTAAACTACACCGCATCTCTTCAAACCCTAAGTATTTTACAATTTACCACTCAGCTATGCAACAGGCTTATAATTCACTGCTAAAGTCTCAACTCCTTTTCCCCTATCATCTTTTTGGCACCGTCAATCGCCATCTGCGCTGCCCACTGTCCAGCAAATAATCCGGCCGTCTCCAGTCCTCTGGCAGGGGCTTCCAAACTCAAGCGAACTCGCCGAAGTTTCGCCATTCAATGCGCAGGATCTGTACAATTGAGTTTGAGAGCCTCTGGGTTGGCTCGGCGCGCCTGCGCTGCGCCGTTGGTCCGGCCAAGTACGCGAGTGACGTCATGCTATAAGCGTCATCCCCCGACCAAAGTCACCAATCAGAGCCCTAGAATCGACTTGTAGTTCCACACTTAGGTAACTCGCCCCCCGGGCTGCGGTGGTTGGGATTACCCCCCGGGCCCGGCCGGGTTAACACCGCAACATACCCTGTACCACGTCACTCGACGTCACTACATCTCGGCCTAACTTTTACAGGGGAGCCCGTCTACTCCGAGGACTTACCGATGCCTATCCCACCGACTAGGACTTATCAGGCCTCACTATCTTTTACAGGGGCTACTTCCTATAAGAACGTAAAACTCTCGTTCTATGGACTCCTCAAATACCTTGACTACCACAATAATTCAAACTACCTGACCTCAAAACCTCGGAACTCGAACGTCTCTACTTTTCCCCATTACTTTCGATACCTCGTCTACTAACCTTTACACTGCTACTCCAACTTATCCCACCGATACTCTACCGACGTTACTACCTCACTACACTACGCTACCGGCCCCTCTCTCCGCCGAAATAAGACGTGCAGACATTGTTGACACCGCCCTGACAATACAGACCTCTCGCTGTACGCACTCAACTGTACAAAAGCCATGTTGGTAGAAATATCGACATAGAAGCCGGGCACACAAGCCGTCTAGCCTAAAAAAAAAAAAATTGCCCGTACGATAACAAAAAAAAAAACTTCCCGCCTCAACCTACTCTCGACTCCCTTACATTTCCCGAGGAATGCCTACCCATCGCGTCAATAACACCTCGCCTCGGACTACCTGCCCTATTCCTACTTCGCACTCGTATCCCTTTCCTTACGTCCCACTGAATAATCGTAATAGCGTTGCGCGTGGCGCGTGAGGGTTGTTTACAAAGTTGGTCTAATGATATCTTCAGAACCGCGTCACTGATTGAGCTCAAATTTGGTATGTGACCAGAAACAATACATCCGACACTATGACATTTCTCAAATAGGGGATGCAACTGCACGTGCGCACGTGCGCACCCCTTTTTCATATCTCCGGAACTGTTGGCCCGATTGAGTTCAAATTTGGTATGTGCCCAGATGGCATAAATTAGCCACGATTGCATTTCTGAAACAGGGGGTGCTGGTGCACGTGCGCACGTGCGCACCCCTTCTTTATATCTCAGTAACCACTGGCCCGATTGAGCTCAAATTTGGTATGTGGCACTATGTTTTACTAGTGTTACTAGCACCTGTTTCAGAAATGCACTAGTGGCTAATGTATGTCATCTGGCCACATACCAAATTTGAGCTCAATCGGGCCAGTGGTTACTGAGATATAAAGAAGGGGTGTGCACGTGCGCACGTGCACCAGCACCCCATGTTTCAGAAATGCACTAGTGGCTAATGTATGTCATCTGGCCACATACCAAATTTGAGCTCAATCGGGCCAGTGGTTACTGAGATATAAAGAAGGGGTGCGCACGTGCGCACGTGCACCAGCACCCCCTGTTTCAGAAATGCAATCGTGGCTAATTTATGCCATCTGGGCACATACCAAATTTGAACTCAATCGGGCCAACAGTTCCGGAGATATGAAAAAGGTGTGCGCACGTGCGCACGTGCAGTTGCACCCCCTATTTGAGAAATGTGATAGTGTCGGATGTATTGTTTCTGGTCACATACCAAATTTGAGCTCAATCAGTGACGCGGTTCTGGAGATATCATTAGACCAACGTTGTAAACACCCCTCACGCGCCACGCGCAGACCCACCTCTGTGCCAGCCGATATCTCCCGGAGACATTGCATTCAATTTTTAATGCACGGGGCCATCAAACAGTGAAGACCGGACCTATCTGGGTGTTACTGATCTCGAGATATAACATCTGAAGGTTAGGGCCACTACGGTCATGGCCGAAATTTCTGCGCTCAGTCCAGGTGTACAGAGGTCTATGGGGGGGGGGGGCAACTATATGCCCCCCCAGCGGCCGGCGGGTGGCGCGGAGGCCCAGCGGCCGCCGGGTTAAAACACTATTCTTAGAATTGTGTTTTTGTATTGAAAACAAATCTGAGTTCCCTGACAATTTGGCAAAAATTGCCTGAGATATCCCCCCCCCCACTGGGGCGAAGGATAATGAAAATCGGTCCTAGGGGCAATCATAGGCCCCAAAGACGCCTGGTAAAATATCAGACTTCTCAGATCAAAACGTTTTGAGTCATATTGCATTACATTTTTTAAACTTCGGTTTGTAACGCTGAGTTTGATGGCCTATAACTCAAGAACGGGTTAAGCAACCAACAAACGGTAAACAACACTAAGCTTGCGATGAATCAAAATATTACTTTTTAAAAATTCCCAAGAAAAATTTTATTGTAGAACAAAAACCTTAATCTTTTTTAATTTGCCTCTTATGACTATTGGGACCAATTTTTTTACATTTTTATTTCTTCAAAATAAACTTCATGTCATTGCAAATCGACATGCAAAAAATTAGAAAGGTGTTCTTTTTTAAGTTCCTCATTTTCCCGCAAACAAAATGGGTTTCGGAAGGGTTGACAGTTGACACGACCCCAGCACGCTGCTTCGCTTCTATTAGAGCTAGAGGCTCGCGGAAAAGACGAGCGTGTGTGTCGTTACAAGTCGCAGCGATTGGTTTCCAATTTTAAGGTCTCAGATTAACCGGTAGCGTCTGAGGTCAGGTCAATTGACTGAAGTTACGGGTTCGGTTTTTAGTAAATAACTTGGCAAGAAATGTCCGCAGAGCCGCGATTTTGGCATCATTGTGTTCGCCTAGCTCAGGTGCGTCGAATGGTATACTTTTTGTTAGGGTGAAGTCAACTTAAGTAGTTGACCTCGGGTCAAGGTCAGGTCAGAGCCCCTCAGGTCACGAAGCTGGGCAAAGGGTATCACAAGGCGTCTGTGGCACTGATTGCCCGTAGTCCGTCAAATCGCCCCACCCAGCCTCCCCCCATCCATTGCCTTCTGGCCTGCCCTTCTTCCACTCCCCCTCTCCCCGTCCCACAGGCGATCTAGTGGCACTCAAACTGGACCGACCTCCGTGAACCCTAGCGCCACCCTGCCATGCTGCAGTACTTTCAACACAGACTGTATATGGTAGAGTCTGTGTTGAACATACACAGTCATCTCACAGTCACAGTCTTAAATCTCAATAGCCGTTTTCATGACGGCCATCTGGAAAGTACACCATATACGTTGGTGCACATGCGG